>NC_043970.1:45499260-45834260 GCF_902148855.1 Sphaeramia orbicularis | reverse complement strand
GAGACAGTACACTGTAAAAACTAGGCCTGTAATGGTTCACAAAATTTTCGGTTCGGTACATTTTCGGTTTTCAAAGCCACGGTTCAGTTTTTTTCGGTTCAGTACGGGAAGAAAGAAAACCCCTCAAAATGTCTATTAATGCATTTATGAATGTTTTAACATTTTTCCCCCAGTTTTTGGAGACAATAGAATATAGAAAAACAGGAATAATATAATTCTGCGGCTACAAACCAAATAGAAAATAAAATAAATTATTAATATTACTAAATGTATTTTAAACATTAGTGTTGCACTTTTCCCTGAAAGGTAGTTTTGAACAAACAAGAAAAATCTAATTACAGTTCTATCAGTTCACATTCTGCATAAAAATAACAAAAAAATTCCACATGAAGTGCAACATTAACAAGAGGGTAAACTGGTATTCTGTTGAAACGAACTGAAGAGAAACTCTGACAACACAATGAACCAAATGATTTATTTTAGGACAGAGAACAAACTGTTTAGGACGCTGTGTGTATTTGTGTGTGCCTGTGTGCACGGGGGATTTTTTTTTTTTTTTTTTTGTCGGAGCCAGGGGGTAGGGGGGGGGCACGCAGTTAAATACCTGGGGGTGCGGACCATAACTAACGTAATCAACACTGTTGTGAAACGAAAGTGAAACTTTACATACTTTCAACGTTGTATTTATTCCTCTATTATACAGCATGCATGACAGAGACAGACAGACAGACAGACAGACAGACAGACAGACAGACAGACAGACAGACAGAGCTAGTGTCAGTCTTTTAGAACTACCGTAGTTCCTAGGGGCCAAACAACGTCCGTCTTATTAACGTCTCTTTCCTCGTTGTTGTCTTTCACCTGAACCTGAACTGATCCAAACTGGACTGTACTGATGGTGGAGGGTCTTCAGTCTCTTCCTTCCAGGTTCCCATCATATTTGTTGTTTTTTTTTTTTAACCTTATATCAGCTGCTCTTTCATATTTCAGGTCAATATGTGCGTCCTTCTATATGTCCATGTGAAACTTGCGCAGATTTAAAGTTCCACATCGAACAACGTCTTTCGTTCCTTTTTCTTTTTCTCACCAGACTGTGCCGTTTCGGTACAGCTGTGTACCGAACCGAACAGGTGTGTACCGAAACAGTTCGGTACGTGTACTGTTAAGGTCCAGTAAAAACTGCATTTATTTTCACCTCCACCAGGAGGTATTGTGATCACTTTGCTTTGTGTGTTTGTTTGTGTGCGTTTTTGTTAGATAACTCAAAAAGTTATGGATGGATTTTCATGAAATTTTCAGGAAATGTTGATACTGGCACAAGGAAGAAATGATTAAGTTTTGGTGGTGATTGGGGAGGGGCAAATCTGTCTTGGCAGAGGTCTGCACTCTCCAAGTGCTTTTCTTGTTGCGTTTTGTGCAGGATTGGTTAGAATTTATTTTGACGTGTAAGATTTGTTAATTTCCTTTGAAGAACTGACATGGGACTTTATGGTCAGTAGTAAAATAGGGTAAAGGGGCGGGAATATATAAGTTCCACTTCATCCCGCTCCTTTTCAAATGTTTTTTGTTTTTTTTCCATTTTGCCATGTTGTTTTTGGTTTTAAATGTTGATATTAAAAAAAAAAAAGAGCCACAATAAAATAGTACATTGTGTGACATTTTTCTCCTTTTTTTTGGTTAACTTATTGCCTTCAGTATTCAGGAGTGTTCCATTTAAACCTTTCATTTTTTTTTTGCCTTTTGTTCACCTTTACATTTTATTCCTACTTATTTTCAGAATAAAACTCATCATTATCATTTTACTAAATAGAAAACCTTTCAAATACACTTCAGTTTATTTGAGTCCTGCTGAAACACATGTCTTCCACATTTCTGGCTGAAACATTTTTGCTTCCAGGATAACACAATCCTGTTTTATTTTTCTGAAAACCCTAAACTCAGATTACAGTGAATTCTGGCAACGTTCTGAGCCTCAGGACTTGATGTGTCAGTCAGACAAAATTAAGAGCTCTGCAGTTCTGACAGCGAATGCCTCACAGGTATTAATGAACCAGTTTGTTTGCCTCTGCAGAGAAGGCAGTGCTGTTCAGCCACAACTAAAAACTCCACAATATGCAGATTTATGATAACGGCCGTAGAGCTCTTATCTAACCTCTATCTTTGTCTGTAACTGAAATAAAGGCAGTGAGGAAAAAAGAAGAGCTGCTTTCCAAAAACCAGACACACAACTGTAGGAAAGATTAGTGAGCGATTACATTAGTCTGAATTTTCCCTTCATGAATTATCTTCTCCTAGAAAAGTAACATTTATTTCTTCACTAATGATGCTATCTTGTTTGCCAAAGGCTTCACTCCAAGCTATTCCTACCCTTTTATTCATCTTTAATGCCCTTCAAACACCTCATCATCACCCAGACTTGTTTTAACCTCAGATCACAGATTAATGTCTTTAACTACAGCTTTCCTCGAGTCCATTTAAGGTGAAACTGCGAGAGTTTGATCTGTTTTCAGCAGACTGTCTCGGTTTCAGGGGTGTCGTGGAAATTGTACCGTTCAACTGATGACCCACACAAAGAAAGAGGGAGAAAGTTAGAGTTAAAATAATAAATGCATTTATTGAGAAATCAATCACAGAAAAAGCTCTGTAAGTGAAGTCTGATTAACCATGAAAATATTAAAGATTATATAGACCAAAAATCCAACCCCCCCAATGGTGACACCCAAATGACAACCCCATATGTAAATCATACCACTCCATACCAGTCCTTCCGGTTCCGGGGGGGAAGAGGCCATATTGGCCTCTTACTCCTTACCTTGTTTAAATAATATCTAGCATGCAGGCGCCATCACATAACCAGACATTTAGGTGTTTGGGTTTTAACTCAAGGTAAGAACTCTGTTCCCGAGTCGGGGGTGTTACAGAGTGGTAAACATCACACGTAACAATGACTCAGCATGTATTTAACAGTATAACATATTAAAAGAGTATAAAATAAAGAGTATAAAATATAAAAAGTAAATTTTTCCACCACAGGGGAGTACACGACAGTTTTAAAGCTGAGGAGCAGAAGGAATACCTAATAATTGCAATAATTTCAGCTTTTTTTTTTTGCTTTTTTTTTTACTTGTTGAATTTTTAGCATTCAGATGATCACAGTGTGTCTTCCAACCTCAGCTCCCTGTCTCATCAAAAAAAGGAAAAGCAAATTTTTCCTCATTTGAAATGCAGTTTTCTGCTCTGGGGTGAATAATAATTCTACAACATGCAGCAGTAATGAGTGCCGGCGCTCTGGATGATGTGATCGTACGTGTTTATTGACTGTAGCATCAGAGGAGCAGTTACGATGACCCGACCCAAGTCAAACTGAGCCTCTAAAGTCCTGAAAGTTGACTGTGCTCAGCTTCTGCAAGACAGACAGTGACTTGCTAATTAAATTGTTTGCACCCAATACGAGGACCCAGTTAAGTATTTTGTGCACACGAGCTAAAATACTACTACTATTCAGATCTTTGGGGGTTTTAACCCATAAAAACCCAGTGCTACTTTTGTGTCAGTTACCCGAAATTTTTTAACATTAACATTTCTTGAGCGATTTATCACCATTTATCATTATATTATCCTCTATATTTTTGCATTTTTCCAATGAAAATCAGGTATTTTCCTATTTTTAAACCTTTTCATGCATAGTGGTCACTCCAGTGGACAGCTATTCTACAGCTGTTTTCTTGTATATTCATGGATTTTGTAGGTCTTTTCTTTTCTTTTTTTTTTTTTTTTTTTTTTTTTTTTTTTAATACATATCTTTATTAAAGTTTTAAGACACTACATATCTTTTCTGGCATGAATTGACAACATTATGTAGATCTCTCCTGAGCATAAACCCCCAGAATCACAAGCCCTCCCCATAGTTTTCACACATTTTATCAGTAAATACATGTTTCTGTGCATCAAAAATTAAACGTGTGTGTCCAGCTGAGTGGACATTTTTGCAACTTCATGAAAAATACGCTCATAAGAATTTTTTTTCATTATTATTATTATTGATTTATTTTTTGTATTATTTTCATTTTATTTATTTTATTTTTTATTTATTTTTCAGAAGAAAATTTTCAGTTGCATTGTGTTTTTTTCCATGCCTGTAGCATCAGAGGAGCAGTTACGATGACCCGACCCAAGTCAAACTGAGCCTCTAAAGTCCTGAAAGTTGACTGTGCTCAGCTTCTGCGAGACAGACAGTGACTTGCTAATTAAATTGTTTGCACCCAATACGAGGACCTAGTTAAGTATTTTGTGCACACGAGCTAAAATACTACTACTATTCAGATCTTTGGGGGTTTTAACCCATAAAAACCCAGTGCTACTTTTGTGTCAGTTACCCGAAATTTTTTAACATTAACATTTCTTGAGCGATTTATCACCATTTATCATTATATTATCCTCTATATTTTTGCATTTTTCCAATGAAAATCAGGTATTTTCCTATTTTTAACCCTTTCATGCATAATGGTCACTCCAGTGGACAGCTATTCTACAGCTGTTTTCTTGTATATTCATGGATTTTGTAGTTATTTTCTTTTTTTTTTTTTTTACACATATCTTTATTAAATTTTTACGACACTACATATCTTTTCTGGCATGAATTGCTAACATTATGTAGATCCCTCCAGAGCATAAACCCCCAGAATCACAAGCCCTCCCCATAGTTTTCACACAATTTATCAGTAAATACATGTTTCTGTGCATCAAAAATTAAACGTGTGGTGTCCAGCTGAGTGGACATTTTTGCAACTTCATGAAAAATACGCTCATAAGAATTTTTTTTCATTATTATTATTATTTTAATTATTTTAATTTTATTTTTTTATTTATTTTTCAGAAGAAAATTTTCAATCGCTTTGTTTTTTTTCATGCCTAAAGAGGAATAAAAACACTCAGGAAAAAAATTTGATTAAGGTTCTCATAATTCGTGCATGAAAGGGTTAATTTACTGATCATGTACTTTAATCATCATACGAAGATTACAGTTGAGGGTTATGATATCAAAAACAGAGAAAAATGAAGAAAAGGTGTCTTTTTCAGTCAAATATATCATCAAGGAAATGAGGTGCACAACAACGGGAGACAGGCAGAGTCGAACCGGTTCCACATCCGGGCCCGGCATCATCTGTTCTTATTACACTGGTCTACAAGGAAAATGCTTCCAGAATAAAAGTAATGAAATTTTACCACATGAGAGTCACTGATAAAGAAAAATCAAGTCAAAAATGCTGGTTGGCTGAACTTTCCAAGATACAGCCTTGGGTCAAAATGTGAAACTCAAGAATTAACGAGAATGGGTTTGACTCAAAAGGAATATTTGTCTCAGAGCTACAAGATCTTCTTCAAAACACTGTCTGCACATTAGAATACATTCACTTTACAGGTTCTATTTAGTGGAAGATTTATAAAACTATTATATAAATGTATATAAACCAATATATATGTGTAATAACACTTAATCATATACCTTGAAAACATCAGCAAACCGGCACTTTTGTCGTTTATTTTCCAATTAATCTTATTAAAATACGTAACATTTAGCACATTTAATGTCTGAAGCAAATCATTTCTAAAAAATTGTAGACCAGTGTTATTTGTACATACTGTATATGTTATACAGGGTGACACAAAAAAACAGGAACTTTTTAACAATCCAATAAAACCAAGAGTGATGGAAGAAAAATATTTTATTCATAGTAATTGAAACCTTAAAACATGCCATTTAAGAAACAGTGATGGAATTTTTATTTTTAAAAAGCTACTTCCTGTAGATGGCGTCCTCCTGTACGAATGCATTCTTGAAATCTGCTGTTCAGATTCCTCGTTGACCGCTGCAACGTCTCAGCTGGGATACTGTGAATTTCATCCTGAATTCTCTGTTTTAACTCATCCAGAGTTCTTGGTCCAGTCGTGTACACTTTACTCTTGAGATAGCCCCACAAGAAAAAATCACAAACGGACAAATCTGGTGATCTAGGGGGCCAGGGAACGTTACCGAATCTTGAGATCACACGGTTACCGAACAGTTCTCGCACAGCCGCCAATGGTTACTAAAATGGGGGTGTGTTTACTTGCTCAAGGTCACTGTCTCGCAGTGCTGCCACTTGCTCATGTCTGTCAGTACGCACTTCAAAAATTCCCGTTTTTTTGGGTCACCCTGTATTTTCTGTGCAAAGATGGAAATATAAAGACAGTTAATGCAAACACACCCGTTTGTACTCTTTTATTCCCTCACCCAATGAGAACTGATAAGAGAATCGATAAGGATTCGGATTGATAAGCAAAATCGATAATGGAATCGTTAAATTCTTATCGATTCCCATCCCTAATGGCGACTGTTACAGTACTGTGGCACAAAATATTCGAATTCCGCACTCGGAACATTGTCCCAGTGGCTGATTTATATTCATCACAAACAAAAAAAAAAAGCTCATTTTTCAGTTTCTTCACGTTCAGGCTGTGGTTGTTTCCACTGGTTAATATCAACGACAGTAACTGGAAAGAAGTTCTGACTGTTCTCTGAGTTCATTCACCTGCCCTCGCTGCCTAACCCCCCCCCCCCCCCCCCCCCCGTAAACCTGTAAGACAGTCTGTTGCTCTTTATGGATCATATTTTTTCTCCTTCATAAGCATGTGCAGTGAAACTCTGTGAGGTGCCAACCTCTCTGCACCGTTGCCTCCGAGGCATATTCCTGCACATTTATCATACTTGTCGGATAAAGTGACTCTGATTTAGATCTCGCCCACTTTCCTCTTTCTTCCTCTGAGCTTTTCTTATGGAAATGGCTTATTCTCATCTGCCCCACCTCATCTCCTCTGCAAAAAAAAAAAAAAAAAAAAAAAGAGATGCATTTATCTCTGGGTGGCCAAGCTCTTGCTCTCCTTTATTGCTTCTTCTTGTCAGCTGTTTTCTGTCCGTGCACGCCAACTCCATCTGACCTGCTTATCCAGCACTATCCAGAGCTGGCATGGCCCGAGAGGAAAGTGTTCCCGTCCAGACTGAAATCCATCATGCCACCTGGGCTCCTTATCACGTGGAGAGGTGGATGGAGGAGAAACACGGGTGGTCGCAGCACAGATAAAGAGAGAAAAGAAACAGAGAGATCGCAAAGGGGAGGGAGGAAATATCGCGGAAAAAGGGGGGAGAAGAGATGTGGGGAAAGGTGAGAAGGGGTTTTCAGAAGATGGAGAGTCGGGGAGAGATGTAGTCTGAGAAGCAGCTTAGGAGGTGTGACTGGTGGGATAAGGCGGGGATGCGACACTGTGGGAAGACGTGCTGCAGATCAGACGGCCGATAAGCTCTGGGCGGCAGAAGGTGAAGAAACAGCAGATACAGAGCTCAGCCACGGCAACAACACACACAGAAATGAAACAGAGGAAGCAAATAAAATGTTCTGGTAGATTCATAAGTTACTAGTGTCAAATTAACGGAGGTTAAACGAGTGCAGCCCTTCACACCTACACTGTAAGCCCGGATAAGTAGAGTTTACTCCAAAAATTTGAGGCAAGTGATTGCACTTAAATGATTTAAGTAATGATCGACTAATCAATTGGTTTAAGTAGGTTCACCTGTAATGCTAAAAGTATTGAACTTAAGCTATTACGTAGAATACACTAAAAGACAAGTTATTTCTACTTTAAATGTGTTGTAAAATCAACCCCACTATCCAACCATTCAACTCAGCATTTTAGGTTACACTGACTCATTTTCTCAATTGCAGCCAGATTAATTTAACATTGTTTAAACAACTTTTTTTAAGATATTCAAACTCAAAACCCTATTCCTGATTAGAGTAGTTATGAAATTATTCAACTTAGCATATTGTAGCATAAATGGAAGTTAGCTCAGTGTAATTTGCCTGCACAGGAAGTACTTTAAGTTTGATAAGACAGTAAGATTTCTATTATACAATAACAATCTTAGATGAACAGTAAATCCATTGTTCTTCCTCTGGCTCTGACTCATGGTGCAGCTCTACAAAAATACAAAAACGAACACAAAAAGGCCAATAAACACTGCCATACACACATTAAATCCAAATTAACACTAACACCACAACCCCGCTGAACCCCTGCACAGAAAAATAACACATTTTCAACAACATGCCCAATACCCACAATGCAATGCGAAGATAAAAAGGTGTAGTCATGACTAAAACTTAGTGATTTAATTCCATTCAACTTAAACTTTTTCGTACTTTCAACTATGTCTACAAATTAGTAGAATGTACTGAACATTTTATAGTAACATCATAAAACTTACATCATTTAAGTGCATTGTAATTAAAGCATTTCAGTAAATACAAATTCCGGGCTTACAGTGTACTCCTAAACCTAAATCAGACTTTAACCCTTTCATGCATTAATTATGTGAACCTTAATCAAGATAACGTTATGTTACACTCCACAATGCCACACAAGTCACTGACTCGATAATTAACTAGCTTGAAAGGTGGTTGACCCGTTTCATCGTCCTCATTAGTTGTTTTCAACTGGGAGGTTGTTTTTGTGAAAAGGTTGCCGATTTTGGCACATTTGGCTGCGTTTGCTTCAAGAGCTTTCCTCTTTTTAATTCTTGCCTTCTCCGTGCTACCCTTGCTCTTTCTATTATCCATGTTTCAAACAGCAAACACAGCTGACCATCGACATAGCCCACAGAGCACAGATCCTATATGCTCCACAGCTACAGTATACAGCTAACCGTAAGCAAGGACATATTACGTCAGGTTACAGTGCATCTGCAAAAAAGAGGAAGAAAAAAACAGCTTGCTCGTAGAGGGGGTGGCGGCCCAGGAGCAGCGGTTGCAGCTTATGTGATCAACCCAGTGCTATGACTGAACACCCCCCCCCAAATAACTAAATAAAGTGAACTCCGGCCCTTGCGGCCTAAATATTATACCGGCCCACCGGGAATTGTCCCAGTCCTCCCAATTAGCCAGTCCGGGCCTGTCTGTGGGCAAGAAAAACGCCAAGGAATGGCAGACGTAAAAATAGACCACAGTACAGTGAAAGTGAAACTAAAGACACTTTACTAATTCCTCTATTGCCGCATTTCTAATACGTGGAACCCATTCGACTCAGCCCGTCTCCTGTTGTCGTGCACCTCATTTTCTTTCCCCTACCTTCGGAAACTTGCATTTGAGGGGGTACGACGTTTGTTGCCCGCACTGGAACTGGGCCCAGATGACAGCCTGGTGTTCACTCTGCTGCTAGATTCACAAGCGTCGCTAAGTAGCGAATCAAAGACGTGACATTCCTGTAAATGAATCACATACTGTGGACAAACGTTTGAGCATACTGGAGGGATTCCACCCTTTTGAAGACATGGAAGCTTTGCCAGTGTTAAAAGTGAAATGGTGTCGTCTTTTTGGACCGTTTCTGCCTCAACGCCATGTTGGCTACGTCCTGACCAAAACAATGCAGCGTACATGTGACGTCATCACGCATGTGCAACAAAAGCGGAATCGATAAGCAGAATCGTTAAGCAGGCAGGCAAACGATTCCAAGGAACTGACCAACTGGGATCCAGTTCTCAAAAAGAACCGGTTCTCGATTCCCATCCCCAGTAGATGGTTTTGTTTGGGTGTTTATAGGTTCAGATTAACTGCCATTCCCATCTGCTTCCTGCACTAAACATGTCACCACTTTCCCAAAATGCTTCACTTTTTACTTTGTATGTCCTTCCTGTCACGCTCCACAAAGATGCATTTGACTTTCTGACATGACATCCGTTTCATAACATGTATTTACATCGCAATTACTTGAAGTTAAAAAAAAAAACGCTCTTCTGAAACACCTTCACAGAAGTTTAGAAAGCTCACACGGGTACATGATATTCAAACACAGCCTGTTCCGTTGATGGACATGCACTAATAGCTCAAGCACGTACACAAAAAAAAACAAAAAAAAACAAAGTGTGCACGCTTGACTGCCCCACATCCTCCTTTTATACAGATGCATATTCCTGGCTCTTCTCTCTCTCAGTCATTTAAAGTCCCAGCAGCCCTGATCAGATTTCAGAGTCAGCCGAGTGTGATGATACAGACGAGCTGCGACACCGAGCTCAGCGCCGTCTGTGTTTAAGTGCGTCTTTTTGTGTGTCTGTGTGCTTCAGAACTACGCCCCCACGCCTGCAGGAGCGTTTTCCACCTGGTGAAGCATTAGCTGTTTAACAGAGCATCAGGGTCAATGCAGCGCGCCACTGTCGGACTTCCACCCACCGCTCACTTTGAAGCTTTTTAAAGGGAATATCCACAGCACTCGTACCTTTTCTTCAGATCACAGCGGAGACTTGATAGATTCAGACGCAGAGATTACGATCATTAGGCCAGTGGTTTCCAACCTTTTTTGGCTCGTGACATCACAAATTTCTGACGACCCAGACATTCAAAAATTAGCCTTTTTTTTCCCAAAAATTATTTGTTTTTGATCCTGTAATAGTTTGCTATACTATGTTGCAAATAAATATTAATTTTAGATGACATTTAGTCTGTATAATGTATATTATTATGGATGGAGGCAGAAAAGCCAGGTGTAGATTACTGCACAAAGGAAGAATTTTATTTTCCTTGGTCAGGATATGTACAGTCAGTCCAGCTTGGATTTCCAAGGCTGACAATTAATACTGAACAAACAAGAACTCAAACTATGAATTATGAAAGAGCTGCAGCGTCTGAAACTGACCACAATGAACATTTGACAGATAAACAGAACCACAGTGCTTCAGTTTCAGACTCACAGTTTGTCATGTCTGTTATGGATTGTGATTGCCTCTGTCCACTCACCATATATTTTTTATTTGTACGTTGGGTTTTTTGGGGTTTTTTTAGGGATGCACCGATACCATTTTTTTCCAGACCGAGTACTAGTACTTACATTTGAGTACTTACCAATACCGAGTACTGATACGAGTACTTCATAATCCCATTCCAGTTCTTAGTTCCTTTTGTAAATGTGCTTTATTGTCGTTGTCATTAGTCTGACTGGAACAAAGTGCTGCTACTGACATTTAACCCTTTCATGCATAGTGGTCACCACAGTGGGCAGTTATTCTACAGCTGTTCTCATGTGTATTCATGGGTTTTGTTGTTGTACAGTCTACTCTCGTTAAACCGCCCGCCGTTATACCGCCATTTTCGCTCACCGCCGACCAAAACCATTGCACAAAAATCCCCAATGCATTATTCCATTAGCTACCGCCATTTCCGCCTATCGCCATCCGCCAGCCCAGTTCCATGCACAAACAACACTTATACCATTGATTTCCCGACCGTTATACCGCCAGCGTGATTGCCATCGAGTACACATAAATTTTAACAATGCACTGAAACAAACGCGCCAGACGCTGATCGCGACAAGCTACGAGTAGGTCTACGGAACGGCCACCGTTCATTTATCGCAGAACACTCAGTAGGTCAGGATGTCGGGAAGAGGACGTGGGATTAAGCCAAAGCCTCAAGATGATGGGGTGTCATTTCCCGACACGGTATAATAATGCTTAAAATGTTTCCCCACTTTAAATGATCCCTTACAACATAACAGAATCAAGATTTATTTAGAAACGCAATTAGAACGGGTTAACGGAGGCAGCATAGACGTCATATAGTAAAGACATGCACATTATGGACGCAACCCGTTGTAACGCCATTTTCGCTATACCACCAGTTTGGCCGTGAACGGAAGTTGGCGGTATAACGAGAGTAGACTGTAGTTGCATATCAGCCAACACAGTGGATGCTTATGCACCATCCCATAAACTGCAATTCATATCATTACTGTAACTTTATGTTCTTAGTAAACCTGATCTGCAGTAACATGATTGAGTGTAAACCAATTGCCAGTTGTTATTAAACTGTAATTAACAGTTTTCTAACACAAAAAGGATTTGTTTTGCTTATTATCTCCATGAAGTGAGTAATAACTAGTATTGGAGTATGATAAAAATGTGAGAAAACATCAAATTAGCAGCATCAAAAATGTTTTTATTTCGTAGTTTTCACACAGTATATCACTTTCTGATATTGTGTTTTAAATTTATGTTTCTTTGCTTCAAAAATTAAACACATGGTGTCCAGATGAGTGGACATTTTTGTAACTCCATTAAAAAATAGGTTCAATTAAAAAAAATTTAAAAAAAAAAAAAAAAAAAATCTATCACATTGTTTTTTTCATGCCTAAAGAGGAATAAAAACCCTCTCACTCACTAAGGTTCTCATAATTCATACATGAAAGGGTTAATGTGTTGGAATGAGCGTTTCTCAATTAATCCACCAGGGGGCGCCACTCTTAATAAACCATACTGGACAAATACCACGAAGAAGAGGAAAGTTTTTTGAGAAGAAGAAGAAGCAGAAAGTCAGTAATAACAAACATGGAGACGACAGAGGCAACACTAATGTGATACTAATATTGCAGTGTTTTCGTTGATAAGGTTTAACAGCTTAGCTTCAGCAGGAAGAGAAAAGAGAAATGAGTGATAAGTTTCATTTTCACTTCTGTTGGCGGCGGTCCGCACCACTCTGTACTCCCGCTGGTATTCTCTGTCTGTTTATGCATCCACGAGCACCTGGAAAACAGATGGAATACACACAGAAGAAGGACAGAACGCTGTGTCCGTATCTGTGTGTGTCTTTAACGTTACTTGCAGTCAGCGTTACTTTTATCACCGTCATTTATTTGGTTAAATCTCCACACACTTCACACTCCACACACATTATTCCACCGCCGCGTACCTGCTGCACTGAACTGTGAATGTCACTCGGCCGTAAGTGGTATTGGTGCATTTGTATCGGATTACTTTTATGAGTACGAGTACGAGTGCACACACTGAGTATCGGAGCCAATGCCGATACTCGTATCGGTATCGGTGCATCCCTAGTTTTTTTAGTCAATTACTAGAAATTTCAGGTGACCCCATCTGAATTCCAGGCGACCCTACATGGGTTCCCGACCCCAAGGTTGAAAAACGTTGCATTAGGCTGTGTCTTATGTTTTGTTTTGTTTTTTCAACTTTATTGAAATTATATAGGTGTACAAAACAGATAAATTTTAAATATTAAGATGTCAAAAGGAACAAGCATCTCAACAAATAAGTGAAAATAATGCAAAGATTCAGAGACACAGAGAAGAATAGACAAATAATAAAAACTTAAAATATACAGGTCTAAGAAAAATAAATAAATAAATCAGAGAGTAAGTTCAGTCTGCTTTAAAGAATTCTCTATAAATTGCCAGAGTGTTAGTGCTTTTTTTGTTAATGCTAAATTTTTCAAACTCAATCAGAAAGAATTTAAAATTTGGGGCGTTTCTTGGCATATTTATTTTTGTGTATATGAAATTTTCCAAATGCAATCATCAGATTAACAATAAATTCGAAATTACAAATGCCATGTTCAAAATATGTAAGTACATTTTGAGATGTTACAGCTATATTTTAGACGACCTCTTATGTTTGGAACAACCCAGAAGGTCACAGACATCACCAACTGCTGTGCGGAAAGTGTCTCTATTAGACCGTCTAGGCATCTGTAGGAAAAGGTAGAAAGATAGCACAGATAAAAACAGTTGTATTTTTCCATTTTGCAGCTTTGCAGGCCTGTCTCAACTATTACATTTGGTATTTTCTCATTTAAAAAAAAAACAAACAAAAAAAACTAGTCTGTTCTGTAACCCTATAACATCAAACATATCATATTTCATACATGAGTTTTGAAGCCTTCTACACGATCAGTGTGATTTTTTTTGTTTTTTGTTTTTTTTTTAAAACCTGATGTATACAATTAGGCCCCAAACAGTAAAATGGAAAAAAAAAAAAGCGTCATCTTAGTTTTAGAATTTGGACTGCTCTGTAATCTCATAAAGTTAACCTCCTAAGACCCAGCTTTGGGTTTACTGTCCATGTTTGTGGACAAAATTTTCACAGCTAAAACAAAAAAAACTCCACAGGACATTCCACAAAAATGTAAAAAAAAAAAATAAAAAATAAAAAAAAAGCAACTGAAAAATCTGTTCCATCATGATGTTTCCAATATAGGCAATTATTAAATGTTTTTAAAAAGGAGGAGGTTAAATATCTTCTTCATAAAATCATATTTAACAAAAAAAAAAAAAAACTAAAATTCAAAATCCATTTCAATTTTATGCGAATTTTGAGTAATAAAATCAATCTAAAAAAAAAAATGTAAATGCTTTTTTTTTTTTTAATAATTCATGCATGAAAGGGTTAAAGTTGAGGGATATGTTTTTAAAAAACGAGAAAACTGAAGAAAAAGATCAATTGTTCTGCAAAATATATCATGAAGTGAACATAGAGTAAGTGTGTCCATCCACTGTCATTGATCCAACTCCATGGGTTTTACTGGAGAATCAATGTTGTAGAAGATGATGGGGTTTCCATGGTAACTATGAAGCCTCTAAATGTCCAAATGGGTTATATCTGATGACCATCAATGTATTTTAACACCAATTATTTACATGTATTGATAGGATTAGTGGATCAACAGGTATTAAACAGTTTAGATCAGTAGATGGTTTCGGTCGATGGTAGATGTTTGGGTCTTTATGGGTTAATTCATTAATTGTCGTTTCAGATACATCCATTTTCTGTTATTCATGGATTCTCTACCTGTTGAATGTCATATATTTGGGCGTTTCTTTATCTGATTTTCTTGCGTCTCTCAATCCCTTTGGTTTTCCTTTTGCTTTGTTATTGTGGCACTCTCTGCCACTTCTCTGTCTTTTGTTCTCTAGTGTGTCTGCAATGGTTCACAGGGATATCATGAAACCTGTCAATCATCTTGATGTCTCGGGCTTTTAAATGGAAAAAAAAACAAAAAAAAAAACTTCCAGTCGTCGTTTCAGAGTGTGAACGCTGCCCTCCGATTTCAAGGGAAGAAAATGCCGGCTGTCAAATGTCACTATTACTCTCCTGCGGAGTTCAACCTAAGCTGACCTCTTTGATTCAAATGGGTGCTCATCGGGCACGACGGGACGTAATTGAAGGTTTCAGGGATGAAACAACAGCAGAATCGTTGGGGCTGGTGTTCCAGCTCACAGTCTCAGCTCAATGACCAATGATTTCATTTACTTCCACTTCCTTCTTGAACATACACAGGCAGTGGAAGCAAACTGTTGAATGTGTGGATGCAGTCCATGAAAGAAAAGAAATAACGTCCTGCACACTTTTAAGCCAAATGGAGTGTGAGGTTCTGTTGAAAGTTACTGCCCGATAATTAATCCAAATCTTACCAAGTGTGTTTTTCCTCATTTCTAGTCCAAATATCTCATCAAGCTTAAAATAAGACAGAATCACCTAAAGAGTAACTTTTCAGTGAGATATAAGAACTTATTTTTAGACAATAGATCTGGAAAATCTTATTTCAAGAAATCTTACCAAGATAATTTTCACTTGTTCCATTGGCAGATTTTTTTTTTTTTTTTTTTTTTTTTTTTTGTGCTTGAATTAAGCATAAAATAAATCTTGAACCAAGTGAAACAAGTGAAAATTATCTTGGTAAGATTTCTTAAAAAATAAGATTTTCCAGATCTATTGTTTAAAATAAGTTGTTATATCTCACTGAAAAGCCTGAAAAAATTTTAAAATTAAGCAAAAAAAAAAAAAAAATCTTGATTTAAGCAAAAAAAATCTTGAATTTAAGCAAAATAATCTTGAATTAAGGGGGGGGGGGGGGAATCTTGAATTAAGCAAAATAATCTTAAATTATGCGGAAAAAAAAAAATCTCAAATTATGAGAAAAAATCTTGAATTAAGAAAAAAAAACTTGAATTAAGTGAAAAAATCTTGAATTAAGCAAAAAAAATTTCTTTAATTAAGCAAAAAAACTTAAATTAGGCAAAATGATCTTGAATTATGCAAAAAAAAAAAAAAAAATCTCAAATTGCACAAAAAAATCTTAAATTAAGCAAAAACTAATCTTGAATTAAGCAACAAATCTTGAATTAAGCAAAATAATCTTGAATTAAGCAAAAAAATTCTTGAATTAAGAAAAGAACTTGAATTAAGCAAAATAATAATAATAATAATAATAATGATAATAAAATCTGCCAATGGAACAAGTGAAAATTGTCTTGGTAAGATTTTTTGAAATAAGATTTTCTAGATCTATTGTCTAAAAAACAGTTCTTATATCTCGCTGAAAAATTCCTTTTTAAGTGATTCTGTCGTATTTTAAGAGTAATGAGATATTCGGACTAGAAATGAGAAAAATACACTTAGTAAGATTTAGATTTTTCCAGTGTGTTCAGTGATGTAAATGAATCAGTTGTGAATTTTAGACTTTTTTTTGTGCAGTATATGGTCTTTTATTCTAAATGCAGATTTTTGTCAGTTTTGGGGCTTTGTGTATGCCATGAGCTGATGTTAAATCCTTGAGTATGGAAGTAACTCTGTCTCATCAGATTTTGAATTATAAAAGCTATTGAATATCTAGCACTAATTTTTTTTTGCACTGAAATTAAGTGTCTGAATTTTTTGTCTCTGAATTCAACTATGTTCATAAATTCAGAATTAAAAAAAATTAAGATACAAAAAATTCAGATGCACAACATTCAAAAGCAAAAAATTCAAATGCAAAAAAATTCAGATGCAAAAAATTCAATCACACATCCGCGCTGACTATAGAATTATATTTGTGCCAGTTTGTTGAGCGAGCAACGATAGATTCTGAGCACACAATTAGAGATTTTGAGCACATAAAAACATATTTTGCGAGCACATCAATTATATTTCAAAAAGAAATCACACTTGAGCAAACAAAAATCGATATTGTGCTCCATAAATGCGTTTGCGTGTTAGTTTTACTCATAATGTTCTCTCACAAATTCTTTCCATGGCGCACAAACAGACCGCTGCGCTCGCTCGCTTTCCCCTTCCCTCTCTCGCTCAACCTCCCTCTCCCTGCGCGCTCGGGTTGTCGTGTCCGCACGCTCAACTTGACACACACGTTACAATTGTGCCACAAAACCAACCAATCGAAGAGCTTGCGGAAGTACACTCTGATTGGCTGTTCGCTCTCCAATTAGCTCGCTAGTTACATTTACCCGAAAAAAAAGCGTTCGACGAGACAGACACGGACCGGAAGAGGAGGAATTGATTCTTCACGAACTTCGGTCAGTATTTATTATTATTATGACTATTGTCTCATGTCATACCACTACTTTGTTTAGTTTTTGTACTATAGTGCCGTAACGTTAGGACTGCGTTGTCTGGGTTTACATTATATCTGTTTATTTGTATAAGTTTGTGTAGAATCAATTCCTCCTCTTCCGGTCCGTGTCTGTCTCATCGAGCGCTTTTTTTTCGGGTAAATGTAACTAGCGAGCTAATTGGAGAGCGAACAGCCAATCAGAGTGTACTTCCGCAAGCTCTCCGATTGGTTGGTTTTGTGGCACAATTGTAACGTGTGTGTCAAGTTGAGCGTGCAGACACGACAACCCAAGCGCGCAGGGAGAGGGAGGTTGAGCGAGAGAGGGAAGGGGAAAGTGAGCGAGCGCAGCGGTCTGTTTGTGCGCCACGGAAAGAATTTGTGAGAGAACATTATGAGTAAAACTAACACGCAAACGCATTTATGGAGCACAATATCGATTTTTGTTTGCTCAAGTGTGATTTCTTTTTGAAATATAATTGATGTGCTCGCAAAATATATTTTTATGTGCTCAAAATCTCTAATTGTGTGCTCAGAATCTATCGTTGCTCGCTCAAGAAACTGGCACAAATATAATTCCATAGCTGACCGCCTTCCTGCATCGGTGTCACATGACCAACCTAATGTAACTTGACTGGCTGGCTGTCGGTTTGACTTGAGATAGAATCATTGCTTATGCTTGGTGTCCCAGATGTGATCTGAATTTTTTGGATCTGAATTTATTTAATTCTAAATTTATGAAAATAGTTGAATTCAGAGACAAAAAAATTCAGATACTTAATTTCAGTGCAAAAAAAAAATTAAGATACATAATTTAAGTGCAAAAAAAAAATTAAGATACTTAATTTCAGTGCAAAAAAAAAAAAAAAAAAAAAAATTCAGATACTTAATTTCAGTGCAAAAAAAATTCAGATACTTAATTTCAGTGCAAAAAAATGCAGATTCTTAATTTCAGTGCAAAAAAAATCAGATACTTAATTTCAGTGCAAAAAAAAAAAATTAGATTCTTAATTTCAGTGCAAAAAAAATTAAGATACTAAATTTTAGTGGGGAAAAAAATTAAGATACTTAATTTCAGTGCAAAAAAAATTCAGATATTTAATTTCAGTGCAAAAAAATGCAGATTCTTAATTTCAGTGCAAAAAAAATCAGATACTTAATTTCAGTGCAAAAAAGAAAAAAATCAGATTCTTAATTTCAGTGCAAAAAAAATTAAGATACTGAATTTTAGTGGGAAAAAAAATTAAGATACTTAATTTCAGTGCAAAAAAAAAAATCAGATGCTTAATTTCAGTGCAAAAAAAAAATAAGATTCTTAATTTCAGTGCAAAAAAAAAATTAAGATACTTAATTTCAGTGCAAAAAAAAAAATTAAAATTCAGATACTTAATTTCAGTGCAAAAAAAATTGAGATATTTAATTTCAGTGCAAAAAAATGCAGATTCTTAATTTCAGTGCAAAAAAAATCAGATACTTAATTTCAGTGCAAAAACAAAAATCAGATTCTTAATTTCAGTGCAAAAAAAATTAAGATACTAAATTTTAGTGGGGAAAAAAATTAAGATACTTAATTTCAGTGCAAAAAAAATTCAGATATTTAATTTCAGTGCAAAAAAATGCAGATTCTTAATTTCAGTGCAAAAAAAATCAGATACTTAATTTCAGTGCAAAAAAGAAAAAAATCAGATTCTTAATTTCAGTGCAAAAAAAATTAAGATACTTAATTTTAGTGGGAAAAAAAATTAAGATACTTAATTTCAGTGCAAAAAAAAAAAAAAATCAGATTCTTAATTTCAGTGCAAAAAAAAAAAAAATCAGATTCTTAATTTCAGTGGAAAAAAAAAATTAAGATACTTAATTTTAGTGGGAAAAAAAATCAGATACTTAATTTCAGTGCAAAAAAAAAAAATCAGATTCTTAATTTCAGTGCAAAAAAAATTAAGAGACTAAATTTTAGTGGGGAAAAAAATTAAGATACTTAATTTCAGTGCAAAAAAAAAAAAATCAGATACTTAATTTCAGTGCAAAAAAAAAAAATCAGATTCTTAATTTCAGTGCAAAAAAAAATTAAGATACTTAATTTTAGTGGGAAAAAAAATCAGATACTTAATTTCAGTGCAAAAAAAAAAAGTCAGATTCTTAATTTCAGTGCAAAAAAAATTAAGACACTAAATTTTAGTGGGGAAAAAAATTAAGATACTTAATTTCAGTGCAAAAAAAATTCAGATATTTAATTTCAGTGCAAAAAAATGCAGATTCTTAATTTCAGTGCAAAAAAAATCAGATACTTAATTTCAGTGCAAAAAAGAAAAAAATCAGATTCTTAATTTCAGTGCAAAAAAAATTAAGATACTTAATTTTAGTGGGAAAAAAAATTAAGATACTTAATTTCAGTGCAAAAAAAAAAAAAAAATCAGATTCTTAATTTCAGTGCAAAAAAAAAAAATCAGATTCTTAATTTCAGTGCAAAAAAAAATTAAGATACTTAATTTTAGTGGGAAAAAAAATCAGATACTTAATTTCAGTGCAAAAAAAAAAAATCAGATTCTTAATTTCAGTGCAAAAAAAATTAAGAGACTAAATTTTAGTGGGGAAAAAAATTAAGATACTTAATTTCAGTGCAAAAAAAAAAAATCAGATACTTAATTTCAGTGCAAAAAAAAAAAATCAGATTCTTAATTTCAGTGCAAAAAAAAATTAAGATACTTAATTTTAGTGGGAAAAAAAATCAGATACTTAATTTCAGTGCAAAAAAAAAAAATCAGATTCTTAATTTCAGTGCAAAAAAAATTAAGATACTTAATTTTAGTGGGGAAAAAAATCAGATACTTAATTTCAGTGCAAAAAAAAAAAATCAGATTCTTAATTTCAGTGCAAAAAAAATTAAGAGACTAAATTTTAGTGGGGAAAAAAATTAAGATACTTAATTTCAGTGCAAAAAAAAAATTAAGATACTTAATTTCAGTGCAAAAAAAATTCAGATATTTAATTTCAGTGCAAAAAAATGCAGATTCTTAATTTCAGTGCAAAAAAAATCAGATACTTAATTTCAGTGCAAAAAAGAAAAAAATCAGATTCTTAATTTCAGTGCAAAAAAAATTAAGATACTTAATTTTAGTGGGAAAAAAAATTAAGATACTTAATTTCAGTGCAAAAAAAAAAAAAAATCAGATTCTTAATTTCAGTGCAAAAAAAAAAAATCAGATTCTTAATTTCAGTGCAAAAAAAAATTAAGATACTTAATTTTAGTGGGAAAAAAAATCAGATACTTAATTTCAGTGCAAAAAAAAAAAATCAGATTCTTAATTTCAGTGCAAAAAAAATTAAGAGACTAAATTTTAGTGGGGAAAAAAATTAAGATACTTAATTTCAGTGCAAAAAAAAAAAATCAGATACTTAATTTCAGTGCAAAAAAAAAAAATCAGATTCTTAATTTCAGTGCAAAAAAAAATTAAGATACTTAATTTTAGTGGGAAAAAAAATCAGATACTTAATTTCAGTGCAAAAAAAAAAAATCAGATTCTTAATTTCAGTGCAAAAAAAATTAAGATACTTAATTTTAGTGGGGAAAAAAATCAGATACTTAATTTCAGTGCAAAAAAAAAAAATCAGATTCTTAATTTCAGTGCAAAAAAATTCAGTGCTAGAAATTCAATAGCTTTTATAATTCAAAATCTAATGAGACAGATTTCCTTCCATACTCCATAGGTGTTGGATATTATCCCTTCTATAGAGTCCTCCAGCAGGTGGACCAGCCTGTACAGTATCCACAGTCAGGATAATAACAGTTGACTTGATGCGTTTTCCAGATGCACTCGTCGCAGCTGCACTTCTTTTGTTTTCGTTCCCATCAGGTCGACTTCCTTTTTACTCTGGAAGTTCGTAAAAGGCAGGAGAAGAAAAGAAGCAAACACAAAGAGACACTCCGGACGGGACTTTAAGTAACGGGGGTAGAAGCGAGATAGCTGTGAAAGAGTGGGCAGTTGTGGCTGATTAGACACATCCCCTCACCTCATTAGAGAAACAAACCCACCCGAAAGGGGCTTAAGCAGACAAAGCAGTCCACTAAGTACGCACACAGGGATGGCCTGCTCTGAATGAAGGAAGGAAACTGCAGTTTTCCAGAAGGGATCAGAGCTCCAGTCCGCTGCATTTCAAACACTAATAATCCTGTGTGTTACCTAACGGACTGCAGCACTGTTTCCTGTAAATGTAGAGAAGGAAGGTGTGAAAAAAAAAAAAAAAAAAATGGAGGAAAACACTTGAATTCTGACCACAGAGCCACAAGAAGAAGAAATGAATTAACGTAAGGCTCACAATTTTTTATTGTGTTTTTGAAATATTTTTGTTTTAAATTCCATACTATACCTGTCCGTCCATCCGTCTGTCCGTCCATCCATCCATCCATTATTAATCCATCCATCCATCCTTTATTAACTCACCATCCATCCATCCATTCATCCATCCATCCATTCATTATTAATCCATCCATCCATCCTTTATTAAGTCAGTATCCATCTTTCCTTCATCCATCCATCATCCTTCTTCCTTCCTTCCATCCGTCCGTCCGTCCATCATCCATCCATCCATCCATCCATCCTTTATTAATCCATCCATCCATTATTAATCCATCCATCCATCCTTTATTAAGTCAGTATCCATCTTTCCTTCATCCATCATCCTTCTTCCTTCCTTCCATCCGTCCGTCCGTCCATCATCCATCCATCCATCCATCCTTTAATTCATCATCATCTTTCAATCATCCATCGTTTATTCATCATCCATCCATCCATCCATCCATTATTAACTCATCATCCATCCATCCTTTATTAATTCATTATCCATCTTTCCTTCATCCATCCATCATCCTTCTTCCTTCCATCCATCCGTCCGTCCATCCGTTCATCCATCCATCCTTTATTAATTCATCATCCATCTTTCAGTCATCCATCGTTTATTCATCATCCATCCATCCTTTATTAATTCATTATCCATCTTTCCTTCATCCATCCATCATCCTTCTTCCTTCCATCCATCCGTCCGTCCGTTCGTCCATCCATCCATCCATCCATCCATCCATCCATCCTTTATTAATTCATCATCCATCTTTCAGTCATCCATCCTTTATTCATCATCCATCCATCCATCCATCCATCCATCCATCCACAACAACAACGACAACATCATATTACAATGAAAAAGACCCTAAATGTAAAGAACATTTACACAATATAGCTTGATTAGGGGTGACAGGGAAAAGGGGAAGAGGGGAGTGTGAATGAAAGTGAGAACGAGAGAGGGGGAAAATAATAATTGTTGTAATAATACAAAAAAATATAATAATAATAATAATAATAATAATAATAATAATAATAATAATAATAATAATAGCAGTAGTTTAATTTGCTAGTATTATTGTGGTGGCGGTTGTGATGGAGGCAGTCACAATACAACAGTGAGTTAAATAATTTAATATTTGTGATAATGTATTTGTATCAGTTACTATCTGTATGAGTTTATATGAATTAATTTAAATTAATAAGGCTATAGGGGGTGGGGGTGGTATATATTTTTGTTTTTGTTTTGTTTTCTTGGAATCTGTTTCATTTATAAAGACTAAGTAGGATTATTTTATTTTGTTGCATATTCAAAATAAACTAAAACTAAAATAAATTGTGAAAGGCAGTTGTGCATCAGCAGAAAATGTCATCATCTGCAGAAATGCTTGTTTTCAGAAAATACATATTACGTTTAGGTGGTTTTTTCTCATTCATAATACAGGATAGATGGTGTGGGTTGAAAAGATGCTGCTGGCAGGGACTGGGCTGAAATGGACCAATCGCAAGAGACGTGTTGGTCCTGATGCTTCAGCCAGAGAAGAAAAGGACACTTACACGTTCTTAATGTAAAATAAAAGACCCCTTCTGTGTATCTCCTCCGTTATTCATAGAACATCAGGGCTTTTGCTTCATCTCCCAATAAACATCACATGCCTCCAACCCATAGCCTCTAATGAGTTGAATAGTGGGACTTAGCCACATATGTGTTGATAATACAGGGTGGGGAAGCAAAATTTACAATGAACATTTAGTTGTTTTTTCTCAGCAGACACTACGTCAATTGTTTTGAAACCAAACATATATTGATGTCATAATCATACCTAACACTATTATCCATACCTTTTCAGAAACTTCTGCCCATATGAGTAATCAGGAAAGCAAACGTCAAAGAGTGTGTGATTTGCTGAATGCACTCGTCACACCAAAGGAGATTTCAAAAATAGTTGGAGTGTCCATAAAGACTGTTTATAATGGAAAGAAGAGAATGACTATGAGCAAAACTATTACGAGAAAGTCTGGAAGATACTATTAAAGAAGAATGGGAGAAGTTGTCACCCGAATATTTGAGGAACACTTGCACAAGTTTCAGGAAGCGTGTGAAGGCAGTTATTGAGAAAGAAGGAGGACACATAGAATAAAAACATTTTCTATTATGTCAATTTTCTTGTAGTAAATAAATTCTCATGACTTTCAATAAACTAATTGGTCATACACTGTCTTTCAATCCCTGCCTCAAAATATTGTAAATTTTGCTTCCCCACCCTGTATCTACTTTAAATATGGCTATATATATATATATATATACATATATAGCCCTGCAATGAACTGGCGAAGTGTCCAGGGTGTACCCCGCCTTTGCCCTTAAGTAGCTGGGATAGGCTCCAAGCGACCCCCGTGACCCTAGTGAGGATAAAGCGGGTTTAGAAAATGAATGAATGTGTTTTTGTTTGTTTTTTTAGTTTTTATTCATATCTGGTATTAATATCTGGTAGGATAATTTGTAAATGGATTGGATTTTTTTTTTAATGGATATTTTTACATTAGTGTATATAGGAAAAAGGATGTGTGATATTATTATTATTATTATTAGTAGTAGTAGTAGTAGTACTTTTATTATTATTATTATTATTATTATTATTATTATTATTATTATTATTGTTATTATTATTATTGTTGTTGTTGTTGTTATTACTATTATTATTATTACATAGGAAAAATTACTGAGCTTTTTTTCCAGAGTCAAAAATATTTTCCTCAAAAAGAGTAAATTTGGCTTTATATTGACTAAATTTAACTCTATGTTGAGTTTGGAGAGCTTTACCTAAAGAGTAACTTTTACTCTTTTTAGAGAGGGACCAAATATTATCTGAGTAGAGTAAAATTTTCTTGAATTTGAGTAAATTTTACTCAGGCAAATTTCTTTTGTATTGTTATTATTATTATTATTATTATTATATTCAAATATAATAATTATAGTGATCATAAGGAATAGAGATTGGTGGTTGGAGTATATAAGTTTTTACTTCTTCCTAATCCTTTTTGAGCATGTATAATTTCATTTCATTGAATTTTTTTTTTTTTTTACTTATCAGCCTTTTATGTACCAGTACTGATATTTTGTTGGTTGATTTTTGTTTTGATATCACTGTCTATATGTTTGAAATGAAATCAATAACTCATATGCTGCTGCTGTAGTGGCGGTCTCCTGCCAGCAGGTGTCATGTCTGAGTCAAACAGAGACACATTCAGAGATCAGAGGAAGGAAGAAAAGGAGAAACCAGAGGAAGAGTAGACACCAAATGAAGTCAATATATGCACAACGGAACAATTAAACAGTGTAGGATTCAGTCTGACAGCAAAATAAAACTGAAAAGATGATTTATTTTACACTGAGGACGCCGTGTTCTTCTATACATTCAACACATACGCCTATTAATAACTTTTATTAATACTCAGATGACATAAAAATGAAAAACAAAGGCAGTAATAAGTCCTAGGAAGTGATAGTATATTTCATCCACTGTATGACAGTCACTTAAGGTGAGTTTCAATGAGAAAACTACTGGTTCAACTAATGTTTCAGATGAAGAGTTAATAAAATAAGTGTTTTTAGACGGTGAGTGAAGCTGAAATCAGCAGAACTATTGTCAAAATGAATGGTTTCGAGGCTGCCTAAAAAAAGTCACTACAACCCTAATTAAGACAGAATTTGGATAGTTCGGAAAATGGAGAGAAATAAAGTACTGTTATTAAAATTCACCATTAAACCATAAAGACCCAGTTCCCAAATGAACTTTTCTCTCTTTAACTTTTATTAAGTGATATATTACCATATATCATAATATTATCCACTCTATTTTGTGTTTTTTCAATGATCATGTACTTTAATCATCATGCTGAGATTACATTTAAGGGTTATTATATCAAAAACAGAGAAAACCTAAAAAATAAAGTGACTTTTTCAGTCAAATCTATCATTAACTGACCCATTTGGATGTTCAGAGGCTCTGTAGTTACTAGTTACTTATTTGAGTACTTACCGATACTGAGTACCAATACGAGTACTTAATAATCTCATTCCAGTTCTTAGTTCCTTTTGTAAATGTGCTTTATTGTCGTTGTCATTAGTCTGGAACAAAGTGGTGCTACTGACATTTAATGTGTTGGAATGAGCGTTTGTCACTTAATCCACCAGGGGGCGCCACTCTGAATTAACCATACTGGACAAATACCACCAAGAAGAGTAAAGTTTTTTGAGAAGAAGAAGAAGAAAGTCAGTAATAATAAACATGGAGATGACAGAGGTAACACTAATGTGATACTAATATAGCAGTGTTTTTGCTAGTAAGGTTTAAAACAGGAGTGTCAAACTCATTTTCTTTGGCGGGGGGGCACATTCAGCCCAATTTAATCTGAAGTGGGCCGGACCAGTAAAATAGTAAGTAAGTATGTAAGTAAGTAAGTAAGTAAAGCTTTATTTATATAGCACTTTTTAAAACAACATGTTACAAAGTGCTTCACATGAAGGAGAGAGAGATAAGAACAAATAAATCAAATCAAATTTTATATATATATAGCGCCAAATCATAACAAAAGTTATCTCATGACACTTTACATACAGAGTTGGTCAGAACCAGACTCTAAGCCAATTTACAGAAACCCAAACGAATCCTCCAGGAGCAAATACTTGTGTGTCAGTGATGAGGAAAAATAATAAGATAATAATAATAATAATAATAATAATAATAATAATAATAATAATAATAAAAAATAATAGCATGATAACCAATAAATAATGACAACTCCAAATTGTTTTAATGCAAAAAATAACATTAAATTCTGCCAATATTTACATTTACAAACTATCCAAAAAAAAGGATGTGAATAACCTGAAAAGAAAAAAAAATAGGAATTTGTTAAGAAATAAAAGTGCAATTTTATCAATATTATGCCTCGACTTATCATTTATACATATACACAAAAACATTTAGTAACAGGCAGAAAATTTTTTATGTTTATGTTTATGCATTTGGCAGATGCTTTTTTCCAAAGTGACTTACAGGGGAAAACCAATCAAATCACTCAATCAATCAAATTTTATTTATATAGTGCCAGATCACAAAAAAAAAGAAAAAAAATTGAAAAAAAAAAATGTGTTAAAATTTTACTTTATTTTCTTCATTTTGTTCATCTTATTCTCATGTTATTGTTAAAGGATAGTTTGTAAATGTAAACATTTTCATAATGTAATGGTTTTTTTGCACTAAATCAAAGAGAAAAAAATGCTGTTGTCATTATTTATAGGTTATTATGATATTATTTTTGAGTTTGATGCCTTAACTTGCACTTTGCAAATTCATCCCACGGGCCGGATTGGACCCTTTGGCGGGCCAGTTTTGGCCCCCGGGCCGCATGTTTGACACCTGTGGTTTAAAAGCTTAGCTTCAGCAGGTAGAGAAAAGAGAAATGAGTGATCAGTTTCGTTTTCACTTCCACTGGCGGCGGTCCGCACCGCTCCGTACTCTTGGTGGTATTCTCATTTTGGGTACGCATTCGCCAGCACCTGGAAAACAGATGGAATGTACGCAGAGGACGGACAGAACGCTGCGTCCGTATCTGTCTGTGTCTGTAACGTTACTGTCAGTCAGCGTTACTTTTATCACTGTCATTTATTTCGTTAAATCTCCACATTCTCCACACTCCACGCACATTATTCCTCCTCCTCGTACTTGCTGCACTGAACTGTGAATGTCACACAGCCGTAAGTGGTATCAGTGCATTTGTATCGGATTACTTTTACGAGTACAAATACAAGTACACACACTGAGTATCGGAGCTGATACTCGTATCGGTGCATCCCTAGTAGTTACCATGGAAACACTGTCATCCTCTACAACATTAATTCACCAGTGAAACCCATGGAGTTCAGTGACAGTGAATGGACACACTGGGTTTATGTTCAGTAAAGATACAGGGTGGGGAAGCAAAATTTACAATGAACATTTAGTTGTTTTTTCTCAGCAGGCACTACGTCAATTGTTTTGAAACCAAACATATATTGATGTCATAATCATACCTAACACTATTATCCATACCTTTTCAGAAACTTTTGCCCATATGAGTAATCAGGAAAGCAAACGTCAAAGAGTGTGTGATTTGCTGAATGCACTCGTCACACCAAAGGAGATTTCAAAAATAGTTGGAGTGTCCATAAAGACTGTTTATAATGGAAAGAAGAGAATGACTATGAGCAAAACTATTACCAGAAAGTCTGGAAGTGGAGGAAGCAACAAAAAACGTACCAAAGCTTTTATTAAAGCTCTCAAATCCAAAATCCTAAAGGATCCAACCAAATCCATGAGAAAAATGGCAATTGAACTTGAGGTAGACAACAAGACCGTTAGAAATGCAGTGAAATATGATTTGAAGATTTAAATTCTCATGACTTTCAATAAACTAATTGGTCATACACTGTCTTTCAATCCCTGCCTCAAAATATTGTAAATTTTGCTTCCCCACCCTGTATATGCTACTGAAAAAGTCACGTTTTCTTCAGTTTTCTCTGTTTTTGATATCATAACCTTCAACTTTAATCTGAGCTTTTATGAACATCTACATGATCAGTACATTGAATATAGGAAAATATATAATTTCTACTTGAAAATGCAAAATACAGAGGATAATATGGGTATAAATGGTGATAAATCAGTTCAGAAAGGTTAAATAGAGAGAAACTATTGGCAGAGTTGGATCAATGACAGTGGATGGAGAAGCTTGGATGATGTTCAGTTCATGATAGGTTTTATAGAAAAAGTCTTTTTTGTTTCTCAGGTTTTCTCTGTTTTTGATATAATAACCTTTAAATGTGACATCGGCATGATGATTAAAGTGCATGATCAATAAAATAAATATAAGAAACAACAGATTTTCATTGAAAAAATGCAAAATATAGAGGATTACATTATGATATGTGGTGGTAAACCACTAAAGAAAGGCGAAATAGAGAGAAATATGAATTTGGGAACTGACGTAAAAGTAGCTCTGGGTCTTTATGGGTTAAACTCGTCTGTTCGGGTGAAGCTACAGTAATTGTCCCGTCTCAGTTTTGCATTTAGTTTTATTTCAGCGTTCCACAAACAGCAGCTCTCAGTGGGTATTTTCAGAGCTCCCTCCACCCTCCAGTCTGTCATAGTGGGGTTTTGTTCTTTACAATATTGATTCTTTAATGTTTCGTTGATGGAGTGCCTTATATGGGTCAGCGTTTTCGCCAACTGCTGACGGTGTGCTGCCAGTTATTTCCACCTGCCTCAGGCTGCTCACTCCTGCCTTTTTTTTTTTTTTTTTGCTGCAACATTTTTCTCTGCAGTGACTTTAGAGTCTGTAAGAGACCGGACTGGGACAGTGTGAAAGGTTTACATTTATGTGTAGAAGACCACAGCCATCAACACATAAAGACCCAGTGTTACTTTAGTGGCACGTCCCAAATGGGGTTTTTTTCCTCTATATTTAACCTTCTACTGTACCCATTTATTGTAAAATTTTCTGTATTTTGTGTTTTTTCAGTGAAAATTATGTATTTCCCTACATTTATCCTTTATAGGACACTCACTGAAATGCTCTGAAATTCAGAATTTTAACCTTAGCGTGTTATTGGACGACATAAGACTTTTTTTACTTTGGTGAAATTTTTCTAAATTTTTTATTGTTATGTAGAAAATCAAGTTCAACAAAGTTACCATATTTGGATATTTACCCGTAAGTGGCAAAAAAAAAAATAAAACCATCCAAGACGCGGAGTATAAGACTTTTCTACTTTTGCAAATCTAAAAAAAATCTATTGTTATGTAGAAATTCAAGGTTAACAAACTTACCATATTTGGTTCCTTACACGTAAGTGGCAAAAAAAAAAAACCAAAAAAAAACATCCAAGATGGAGAGTACAAGACTTTTCTACTTTTGCAAATTTAAAAAATATATATTGTTATGTAGAAAATCAAGGTTAACAAAGTTGCTGTATTGGGTTCCTTACCCGTAAGTGGCAAAATAAAATAAAATAAAATAAAATAAAATAAAATAAAATAAAATAAAATAGAATCAAATAAAATCCAAGAAGTGGAGGACACAACAAGACTTTTTTACGTTTGCAAATTTTTTTTTATTTTTTTTATTGTTACATAGAAAATCAAGGTCACCAAAGTTACCATATTTGGTCCCTTACCCATAAGTGGCAAAAAAAAAAAAAAAAAAAAAAAAAAAACCTAATAAAACAAGTAGCAGAAAACATTACAAGACTTTTTAATTTTTGCCAGATTTTTCAAAATTTCTATTCTTTGGTAGAAAATTATGGTCAACAAAGTTACCATATTTGGTTCCTTACCCATAAGTGGCAAAAAAAAAAAAAAAAAAAAATCTAAGAAGGGAAGACATAACAAGACTTTTTTACTTTTGCAAAATTTTTCTAAAATTTCTATTGTTTTGTAGAAAATCAAGGTCAACAAAGTCACTATATTTGGTTCCTTACCCATAAGTAGCAAAAAAAAAAAAGTAAGAGGGGGAGACAAAACAAAACTTTTTTACTTTTGCAAAATTTTTCAAAATGTTTAATTGTGTAGAAAATCAAGGTCAACAAGTTTGCCATATTTGGTTCCTTACCCATAAGTGGCCAAAAAGACAAAAATCCAAGAAGCGGAGGACATAACAAAACTTTTTTAGTTTTGCGAACTTTTGTCAAAATGTTCTATTCTGTTGAAAACTCAAGGTCAACAAAGGTGCCATATTTTGTTCCTTACCTATAAGTGGCAAAAAAAAAACCTAAAAAAAACCAAACAAGAAGTAAATATAAAAAAAATACAAGAAAAGCACATGTAAGGTGACAGGAACATGTATTTTAGAACATTAGAACATCACTTTTAGAACATCAGACCAACAATATTCACATGTTTTGATAGGATTAGTGGATCAACAGGTTTAAACAGTTTCGATCAGTAGATGGATGTTTGGGTCTTTATGGGTTAAATGGTTTTATTTCTTCTCTGGTCTTTCAGGAATAACTTCAGTGACCATTCTGCAGTTTGAAGAAGAAATCAAAGCAGTTTTTTTTTTTACTTTGAAAACCACCTACAGACTCAAAACAGACAAAAACCTCAGTATAATGTCCATCTGTGGCTGCATAAATGTATCCGTTCTCCCTAATGGGCCCTCTGAAACTGGGATATGTACTAGCCGATGTTCGCGGTAATTAAATTCACGAATGTTTGCCGTAATTATACAGCATCGTAATCCTATATTCTTCCAGCATAATTAGCTGCTACTGATATGTTTGCACAATCATCAAAATGCCTTTTGCAGAATGCTCTCATCCAGCAGACGGACGCTTAAAGGTGCAGGCTGAGCATAATCACGCCTCTCATTATGTCTATTCTAACCTCAGTTTGTTTGTTTGTTTGTTTTATTCTAACCTCAGTTTGTTTGTTTGTTCGTTTTATTCTAACCTCAGTTTGTTTGTTTGTTTGTTTTATTCTAACCTCAGTTTTTTTTTTTTTATTCTAACCTCAGTTTGTTTGTTTGTTATTTTATTCTAACCTCAGTTTTTTTTTGTTTGTTTTATTCTAACCTCAGTTTTTTTTTTTTTTGTTTTTTTTAGTCTAACCTCAGTTTTTTGTTTGTTTGTTTTTTTAACCTCAGTTTTTTTTTATTCTACCCTCAGTTGTTTTTTTTTTTTTTATTCTAACCTCAGATGTTTTGTTTTTTTTATTCCAACATCAGTTTATTTTATTCTAACCTCAGTTGTTTTTTTTTTTAATTCTAACCTCAGTTGTTTTTGTGTTTTGTTTTGTTTTTTTCATTCTAACCTCAGTTTTTTTTATTCTAACCTCTTTTTTTTTTTTTTTTTTTTTTTTTTAATTCTAACCTCAGTTGTTTTTGTGTTTTGTTTTTTTATTCCAACATTTTTTTTTTTTTTTTAATTCTAACCTCAGGGGTTTTTTTTTTGTTTGTTTGTTTGTTTTGTTTTTTGTTTTTGTTTTTGTTTTTTCATTCTAACCTCAGTTTTTTGGGGTTTTGTTTTGTTATTCCAACATCAGTTTTGTTTTGTTTTGTTTTGTTTTTTATTCTAACCTCAGGGCTTTTTTTTTTTTTTTTTTTTTTCCTTTTTATTCTAACCTCAGTTTTTTTGTTTTGGTTTTTTTTTTCTAACATCAGTTTGTTTGGGTTTTTTTTAATTCCAACCACAATTTTGTTTCATTTTTTATTCTGACCTCTTTTTTTTTTTTCATTCTAACTTCAGTTTATGGTTGTTTTTTTTTACTCTAACCTCAGTTTTTGTTTTTTAATTCTAACCTCAGTTTTTATTTTGTTTTTTTGTTGCTGTTTTTTTTTCTCACCTCAGTTTTTTTTTTCTTTTCTTTTCTTTTTTTTAACCTCAGTTTAGCTGCCATTTGTTAAAGTGCATTCAAGTGCTGATCTGCTCTGTGATCTCGTTTACACTGTCCACTGCTGCTTAGTTGTGGGCAGTGTAAACTAGATGACACTGTGTATATTTATTTATTTATTTATTGGATTTTTCCTGCCGGTATTACATGTAACATACTTTGGTGGAAAGAGAGGCCAATGGGTGGTTATGTAGTATCATGTTGTTGTTGTTTTTTTTACCTTTATTTTTAAATTTTTAATGATAAATGAAATAAAAGGGTGCATGCTCATGGTTTTACAGTACAAACTGGTCCAGTCATCTACTGTTTACATAACCGCATTACAGTCACGGTGACAAGAAACCTGGTTCCAGCAGTAGAAGGGGATTAGAAGGACCAGATTTCCCCAGGTATGTTAGTCCTGAGGGTCGCCAGTTTCCCTTTTTTTTTTTTTTTTTTTTTTTTTTTTGCACGTGTGCATGTGTGTAGATATACCCATCAGTCACTTTATTGTCCCCGGGGGGGCAATTATTTGAGCAGCGGAGAGACGTGGATAAATACGCAAGACTTTTAGAATCTTCTGGCTGTCATAAATATGCAAAAAGTTTGTCAAAAACAGTGATGGTTGTGGTGGTTTCACAGAAAACAAAGCTTCTTCAAAGGATGCAGAATGTGAGAACACAAAGATAAGAACTTTATGTTTGTCCCTTGGTTGTTTTTTGTAAAGCGTCTTTGAGTACTTAGAAAAGCGCTATATAAAACTGATGTATTATTATTATTATTATTATGGTGCTTTGAACTTTCATGATGTTTAAGCCTGTCACCGTTAGTGCGTTGTTGTTTTTTATTCTTGTATCAGGGTTTCTGCAGGTATTAGCAAATCTAATTTAATGCTTTTTAATGTCACTTAAACCCTATAACACCAAATGTATCATATTTGATGCATGAGTTTTCAAGCCCTCTACATGATCAGTGGGATATACAATTAGATACATGCAATACACAGATAATCCACCAGGGGGGAGGAATTCGTTCACCAGGGGCTTTTCCAGTGACACTAGTTCAAGACTCTCATTAAAGGTGGGGTAGGAGATGTTTTCCTGGAGCATTTTTTACTATATTGCTTAAAATCCCCTTCACACCAAGGTTATTATCGTTAATGAAAACTAATGAAATGATAAAAACTAGAATTGTAGAAACAATTTCGTTAACTGAAATAAATAAAAGCTATAATTAAAAGAAAAAAAAAACGATAACTAACTGAAACTGTATTGTGTGCTTACAAAACTAACTAAAACGTATAAAAATTACGGATAAAATTCCCTTCGTTTTCATCTTCGTCAACGTCAGATTGATATGAGTTCAATTTATTTCCCTCAAGCAATTTTAGCTGCTGGCATCGTCTGATATTTAACGGTCTGTCACTTCTCGTCACTTGTGGTTTCCAGTCGTCTTCTCGTCCCCACTCTACCTGGAAACATGGAGACTAAAGTTGGGAGAAAGCAGCAGAGTCCTGTCTGGAATTTATTTGAATTTGACGGCAAAGAAGATAAAAGATAGAAAGAAACTAAACTAAAACTAAGCATTTGGAAAATGATGAACACTAATAAAAACTAGCAAACCTGCTCCAAAATCAAATTAAAACTAACTGAATTAGAGAGAAGAAAAAAGTCAAAACTAAATAAAACTAAAGTATAATGAAAAATTCAAAATTATTATAACCTTGCTACACACCTTGATTACAGCCAATTAATTAAACGCTCTAACACAAAAATAAAAAAAATTTAGTCACCTGTGGAACGGACAGGACTGAAAAAACACCATCCAATCATTTTGAGCGTCCAGTCGAAATGACTGAACGGTGATATGTCTATCAAACTCAACTGCCATTTGTCCCTCCCCCCTCTGCGCGTACCCCTCTTTGTGCATGAAACATGCGTTCTCAGAGGTTTGGAGCACCTGTACAGGAAACGACGCCAGAGCTTGGCTATATTAGCTAAATTAGGACGGAAAGTTCACCGGCAAAAATTATTTCCATTTACTTTATTGTACATATATATATGTATATATATATATATATATATATATATATAGAGAGGGTGGGGAAGCAAAATTTACAATATTTTGAGGCAGGGATTGAAAGACAGTGCATGACCAATTAGTTTATTGAAAGTCATGAAAATTTATTTGCCACCTGAAAATGTACATAATAGAAAATGTTTTTATTCTGTGTCCTCCTTCTTTCTCAATAACTGCCTTCACACGCTTCCTGAAACTTGCGCAAGTGTTCCTCAAATATTCGAGAGACAACTTCTCCCATTCTTCTTTAATAGTATCTTCCAGACTTTCTCGTCATAGTTTTGCTCATAGTCATGCTCTTCTTTCCATTATAAACAGTCTTTATGGACACTCCAACTATTTTTGAAATCTCCTTTGGTGTGACGAGTGCATTCAGCAAATCACACACTCTTTGACGTTTGCTTTCCTGATTACTCATATGGGCAAAAGTTTGTGAAAAGGTATGGATAATAGTGTTAGGTATGATTATGACATCAATATATGTTTGGTTTCAAAACAATTGACGTAGTGCCTGCTGAGAAAAAACAACTAAATGTTCATTGTAAATTTTGCTTCCCCACCCTGTATATATATATATATATATATATATATATATATATATATATATATACATATATATACAGACTCGATGTTGTTCACTTCTCCTCCATTCCCGTTGCGCTGTTTTCTCATTCGATCTCTGCTCAGTGCATTTGTCCGTAGACGCTCAGCGTCCATGCACTTCAATGGGACTGAGTGGAACAGTTTTTTTCATTGCCACTAAACTGGACGGTAATTGAATAAATGCCACGATGTTGTCCTGCCCCTGGACACTCGGCATCTCTGGGGGTGAATGGAGCTGTGGGCGGAGCTCAGCTGGGCTGGACACTGAGCTTCCATATGCTGATTGGAGGATCAGTGGAAAGGCCCTGTTTGATTGACAGCTATTTTGAGATCTACTCCTTCACTGACACAGTTCAGTTTAATACCGTCGCACATTCTGCTGTGAAATTGAGAGAGAAACCACTACAAAATTACTTGTTCATCTCTTGCACTGTAAATAAAACACACTCATTGTACTTCCTTGTTTCAATTTAACATAATTTCAATGTTTTCTTGTTTCAGTTACATAATTTAATCATTTCTTGCCCAAGTTTAATATCGTTATGTAGATGGTTAAATCAATCATACTGTTGGCTAGGTCGGAGTGAACTAGCTATCTAGCAAGGTGCACATGATGCAGACAATGCTAATGGAACAGAGGGCCGAATTTATGTTTAAATAACTTGACAATTTTTTTTTGATGTAAGCCGACAATGAGCTTCCCCTGTCTGAAAGATGAGCAGCCGCCACTGCATCACACTATACCTGCGATCAATAGTATTAAATGTTTATATAATCAAAATAAATCGTGAATAACAATGCTTTTAAATTTTTTAATGCCTCTGGACATCAAATTTAATCCAGGCCTTAATTTTCGCAAAATCCATTTAATGACTTTTAATGCTTTTTAATGACCTGCATAAACCCTGTGTACACACACACACACATAAATATATATATATATATATATATATATATATATATATATGGTATATGTGTGTATATATAGGCCTAGTTTTAAGGGTTTACAGAGACAGGAAATGTGCATTTTTAAATATAGATGACAATGAGCTGAACTGGACATGACTGAGATAAATGCAAACACTGTGTCTGTTGGTTCGAACAGTGGAGGCTGAATGAAACCAACTGAAATGTCATTTTCATTGCTATTTCCATGTCATTGGAGCTCTGACTGACACTCTTTCATTATGGTGTAATTTGGTCGCACATCTTCTTCTCTGACAGTTTAATGGCTCCTGATTGGAGCAGTAGCACCTCCACCGTCCCCTGGGTTTTGTTAACGCTCTGAACGGCTAATGTCTCCTGGGTCTGAACTTCTAATTTTCAGCCAAATACATTTTGATGAGCATCTGTTGACATTAGTTTTGTGTACTATGTATAAAAGGAAAACAAAGATGCAGTTTTTATCTATAATTACAATTGTTAGTGCCAATGAATTACTACTTTTTTTTTTTTTTTTTGGTCATGTTTATTATGACAAGGTTATTTACTGAATTTTTGTGTGTTGGTACATAAAAGTGAATTGAACATTTAGGTTTTTAATAATTGTGGCAGAAATTAAAGAGAGAAAGACAAATTATTAAGTAGTCTTTATATAGAAAATTACAGGTCAGATAGCCTACTTTAATGATTGTGACAAGGAAAGGAAAGGAAAGGAAAGGAAAGGAAAGGAAAGGAAAGGAAAGGAAAGGAAAAGGAAAGGAAAGGAAAGTTTGTCTTTAATGTGTATGACCCTCCAGTATCCAGGTGCGCCTTTCAGGCACACTTTGCATTTCGTTTTAAAAAACTTCATATTATTTTTCACAATTTAAATAAGGTTAGAATTCAAAAGTTGTTCATTTTTGCACGATCTTTAAAATTCTGGCCACCGACTGAAATCTGCACATTGTAAACAAAAGAAAATTACCAGACTAGCATCTGTCTCCCAAGTGTGCCTAAAATGCATTATTTCTTCCATTTGATATGTATGATTAGAGCTGAGCTTGATTTACAAAAATAAAATCAAATTAGAGCAGAAAAATAAATCCAGATATAATATTTAATTGTCTGATTTATAGGTGTGCATTTTACGCACAATTGGTGACAGATGCTAGTATTTTTGAACATTTGACCTAGTGCCAAAAATAATAATGCAAATTAACCGATGTTGGAGTTAATCATTGACATATGCCAGGATGAAAAAAGCAAATAATATGTGATCCACTTTTTATGTAGTATATTGATTTTTGTGTGTGTGTGTGTGTGTTTTTTTGCATCCAAAAAAATGGTTTGTTTACATTGCAAACACAGCATTTAAAGCAGGGGTCTCGAACTCATTTTCTTTCAGGGGCCACATTCAGTCCGATTTGATCTCCAGTGGGCCGGACCAGTAAAATAATAACATAATAACCTATAAATAATGACAACTCCAATTTTTTGTTTTTGTTTTAGTGCAAAAAAAAAAAAAATGAAATTATGAAAATACTTAATTTTATAAACTATCAAAAAAATATATATATTGAAATTGAAATTTAAAAAATACTTAAATTTAGTGCAATTTTAACAATATTATGCATCAACTTATCATTTCTGCATGTGCATTATGGATCAGGTCTACAAAGACACTAAACACGTAGTAACAGGCAGAAAACTGTTAATATTGTGCTTAGTTTTCTTTAGACATTGCAGGTTGTTCTTATTTGTTCAGGTTATTCACATTTTATTGTTTCAGGATAGTTTGTAAATATAGATATTTTCATAATTTAATGGGGTTTTTTTGCAGTAAAACAAAGAAAAAAATGCGAAGTTTGTATTATTTATAGGTATAATGTAATGTTATTTTTTTCACATCAAACCAAGAAGAAAATATGGAGTCATTATTTTTTTGTAAGTTATTCTGCTGTTATTATTTGACTGTAGATCATATTGGTCTGTATGTGGAGCCTGAACTACAATGAGTTCCACAGCCTTGACTGTGGAATTTTTGCACTTTGTAAATTCATCCCACGGGCCGGACTGGAACCTTTGGTGGGCCGCATTTGGCCCCCGGGCTGCATGTTTGAGACCCCTGATTTAAAGGGTTAAAAAATGTGACAGTTATTGAGTATATGGTATTTTTATTTCCGGCTCAAGTTGATGAAATAGAAAAAAGTGTAAAAGAATTAACAACTGTATGAAAAATTTTTTTGACATTATTCCACAAGTGTGCGAAAAAGGCACACCTGGTGCTTAGTAAGGGCCTTGCTGGACAGGATACCAGAGGGATAACTGTTGAAATCTAAGAATAAATCATCAGAGTATTGACCACTGGTTAATATTTACTTTCAGATTGATTCACGTGTCTGTGCTATTTTTGTTTAACAAGAAAAAAACATAAATTGCACAAACTTCACTGTGAATTCAAATGTGGAGTACATATATACATATATAGAGAGAGAGATGTATAGGATTAGAGGAAGCGCCTGAGCAGAGCTGTACCGAGCTGCAGCTAAATCAGCTCAGGTTTCTGTATGTAATCACAACACTAAAATAGAAGTTAACACGACCAACTGTGAGTTTAAAAATAAAAGAAAACACCCACAAACAGAAACATGATTAACACAAACTCGTACAGATGCAGCCTGAGTACGATCATACAGTATCTGAAAGTGCTGAAAACCTTCTTTCATGTATTTACGTCTCTGTTTTCTACACGGAAAACCTGCTAAGACATGAGATTTCACTGACCCAGTTCCAATGCATCTGCGCTAAAAATGTTCTTTATGTACCGTCCATGTAACTGCAGTATGCACAGCCGCTGCACCGACACACTCAAAGCCGTTTGCGTGATGTGAGGAGATGCAAAAGTAGATCTGAGAGCACGCTTCTTCAGGCTTACAACGCGGCTAACCCACTTTTTTTTTTTTTTTTTTTTTTTTTACACACATACACTTCCAGTAGCAGATCCAGCAGCGTGTACTGTTTCCACTGCAGGGTTTGTCTGACGCTCTAATCATTTGGTTCTGCTGAGGCTCTGTTAGCGCTGTTAGTCTACATGCACTATGTCTAATTCTGCAGCCTTTAGCGCATTGGCCTCATTTTTCGCTGCGATTTAACGGCAAAATGTTGCTCCACAGTTTGGTAAGATGTCAACTCTGCTGAGGGCGACGTTATACCTGTGTTTTTAAAGTCTGTATTTTGGCTGAAGTTCAGGGCAGATTGATACTAATAGACCACTTCGGAGTCGACGTCGCAGGCTACTTCATCGCATCGCGCGCAATCTGGTGGCAGAAAAACACTGAATATCGACGGAGGTGAATTTAGAGATCGGAGAGAATAGAGAGAAAAGAAGAGGGGAAATGTCTTGTGCTGTACACTGTAAAAAAAAAATCTGTAATTTAACAGAATTTTCACTGTATATTTTACAGATTTTTCCTGTTTTTTTTTTAAGATACAGGAAAATATCAATGAAATGAAAAAAAAGACTGATTTTACATGTCAAATGTAAAATAACATGAAGAAACTGTAACTGTGAATAACCATAAAATTTCCATTTTTTAAATAATTTTTTTTTCTTTTTTTCACAGAAAAATACCGTTAAAATACATTTGCAAATGTATCGTAATTTCACAAATATTTGTTTTCTATTTATGAGATTAAACTTTTAATTTAAAGTTTAATACTGTAAAAAAAATTATAATAAAATTAGATAAAATTACTGACAATGAACCGTAAAAGAAGTATTTGTTCTGTCAGTTTAACAAGACTTGTTTGTTAATTGACAAATATCTTGTGTAATTACAGGAGGTTTCACAACAAAAATGTTGAATAAATGTATTTTTGTGAATGTAAAACATGTATTAGCACTGATAAACTGTCCAAATACAGTTTTTATCAGTGGATTGTACAACTTAGTCTCATTGAAAATTATTTATATATATATATATATATATATATATATATATATATATATATATATATATATATATATATATATATGTATATTTAAAGGTCATTTCATTGTCTTAATAAATGAAAATACTCTTTATTAAACATGAAAAAGTCCAAAAAAATTTGCAGTCTCATGTAAAGTTAGGGAAAAAAACTGTATTTTAATTATGGAAAATTACCGTATTTTTATGAGATGATTATTTTCTTTTATTTAACAGTATTTTTTCATCACCCCTGCTGCCAGAATACTACATTTTTTTTATGTTTGTTTGTTTTTTTTACAGTGTAGGTTGTCACAATAGAAATGCTAAAAAAACAAAAACAAAAAAGCAATCTTCACTTTTACCGAATACTGTTGCTGAAGACGCCCTTTGAGGCAAAACGTAGACCAGTGTTTTTCAACCTTGGGGTCAGGACCCCACGTGGGGTTGCCTGGAATTCAAATGGGGTCACCTGAAATTTCTAGTAATTAATAAAAAATAAAAAAAAGGATAAAAAATACATAGTGAGTTGACAGAGACAATCCCAATCCATAACAGACATGACAAACTGAAGCTGAAACTGAAGCACTGTGGTTCTGTTTATCTGTCAAATGTTCATTGTGGTCAGTTTCAGATGCTGCAGCTCTTTCATAATTCATAGTTTGAGTTCTTGTTTGTTCAGTATTAATTGTCAGCCTTGGAAATCCAAGCTGGACTGACTGTACATATCCTGACCAAGGAAAATAAAATTCTCCCTTTGTGCAGTAATCTACACCTGGATTTAATGCCTCCGTCCATAATAATAATCATAATAACTTTATTTGTATAGCACCTTTAAAAACAAAGTTTACAAAGTGCTTTGACAGAGGGCACAACAGCAGGATACACGAAGAAAATAAAAACACTAAAACAGAAGCAACACAATTAGAGAGATGTATGAACAAGTTAATTATCAAACAAGATCAAATTTAAAATTAAAACTAAAAATTAAGGTTAAAAAGGCAGTAGACATCACATAAAAGCAATTCTATAAAATTGTGTTTTAAGAAGTGATTTAAAAGATGTTACTGATTCCGCAAGCCTTATAATTATGCCTTATACCCTATAATATACATTATATAGAGTAAATGTCATCTAAAATTAACATTTATTTACAACATACTATTGCAAACTATTACAAGATCAAAAACAAATTAATTTTAGCAAAAAAAAAAAAAAAAAGGCTCCGTTTGAATGTCTGAGGTCACCAGAAATTTGTGACGTTAAAATAGGGTCAGGAGACAAAAAAGGTTGGAACCACCGCCGTAAATGCTTATGGCTGAAGACATTAAACCAGTGGTCCCCAACCTTTTTTGGCTCGTGACCCCATTTTAACATCACGAATTTCTGGCGACCCCAGTTACCGATGGCTGCATATGTGATTTTTCTCCTGTGAATTGTGCAAGTTACCATGGTAACCTACCCTTAAAATGTCCAGTGTAACAAAGTTATAGACATCGAGGGATTTGTCTGCCTTGAGCTCTTCTTTTGTGTAAACACTGGATTTTTCAACCAGATATAAACAGATATCCGTCCACTGTAGCTTGGTCCATTTAGCTGGCTCCGCCCACTGAGCTGACAGAAGTCGTTTTCTATTGACCTTTGAATTGCGTAGATATAACTTGTGCATAAAAATGTATGCGATGGAAAAATGTCAATTTCACCAAAACTCTCATTTTTCAATTAAAAGTTTTTTGCGCTGGGAAGATTTCTGCTGTTACAACCTGTCAAATGAACACAATGACCACAAAAATAGGTACTGCTAGTGTATTTGTGCTTTTAATTATATTGTTTCATAGGTTGCGTTATTTTTGTTTTGTTGTATTTTAAGCCATTTTCATCTTGTTGCATCTTGTTGAGGGGTAGGATTAAATAAGTTTATACTTCTTCCTACTCCTTTTGGACTTTGCAAAATTCAGACCGCCATGTAGTTAAAGATAGATTCTATTCATTTAAATGTTATTTTGTCTTTGTCTTAATCTGCTTTGTTTTGTTTGTTTTTTTTATTTAGTTTCTCTGCATGTTCTAAATAAATGAATTAATAAATCTTTTACAAACCTCAGATAACAATAACAGGATATTTTCTGTACTAAGGAAACAGTAATTGTAAAAATAGTAGTAATGATAATTATTATTTTAACTGTTTTTCACAATATTACAGCCACTACTACTACTACTACTACTACTACTATTATTATTCTTTCATTCATTCATTATCTCAGCGGGTTCAGATATTATTATTATTATTATTATTATTATTATTATTATCATTATCATTATTATTATTATTATTACTACTACTACTACTACTACTACTACTACTAATAATAATAATAATAATAATAATAGCTATTATTATTATTATTAGTAGTAGTAGTAGTAGTAGTAGTACCGCTGCTACTACTACTACTACTACTACTAATAATAATAATAATAATAATAATAATAATAATAATAATAATAATAATAGTTATTATTATTATTACTACTACTACTACTACTGCTGCTGCTGCTGCTGCTACTACTACTACTACTACTAATAATAATAATAATAGCTATTATTATTATTATTATTATTATTATTATTATTATTATTATTATTATTATTATTGTTACTGCTACTACTACTACTACTACTAATAATAATAATAATAATAATAACAATTATTATTATTATTATTATTATTATTATTGTTGTTGTTGTTGTTGTTACTGCTACTACTACTACTACTACTACTACTACTAATAATAATAATAATAATAATAACAATTGTTATTATTATTATTATTAGTAGTAGTAGTAGTAGTAGTAGTAGTAGTATGAAGTGTTACCATACTGCTACATTGTCTTTATTCTTTCCCTTGGATTTGTTGGTGAGAATAATATACAGAAAGTCAGTAAATATGAGCAACACAACATTATTTATCAGAAGAGTGAAGTGATAGAGCTGTGATTCAGTGGAGTGTTTTTTACATTACAAGGACAAACCCTTTGCGACCTTCATCACTCCTTGGTCCAATGAAAAGAGGCGGCCTGAGTCTTGATCCAACTAATCCTTTTAAAGTGTGGAAACACTGGTTCAGTAGTTCAGATTTTTGGACAAATCCCAGAAAGTTACAGCAGGCATAAGGCTGCCAATAAACTGAAAAACAGAAAAAGAAAAAAAAAAAAAAAAGAAGCGTAACTGTAGCACTCAGAGGAAGTAGGAGACAACATTTTTAACAGAAATATGTTCAGATGAACTCGAAAACAACCTTTAATGTCACCTCTGAGAAGACCGGCATTAGACAGAATGTAAAATGGGAAAATTAAGATGAAAAACCTGCAGCAGCTGGAAAGGTTTACTTGCTCAGTCGTGTTTTTGTGTTTCTCCATTCATTGATTGCACACATGTTGACATTAGACGCATGCAAACGACCTAGAAACCATTCAAAGAACAGCAAAGCAAAGCAAAGCCAGATGCAGGATGGACTGTAAAAGTGTCTGCAAAGGTACACGGAGAAAACAAAATGAACCAAAGCACATGTATGAATGCACAACACAAACATCAGTGTCAGGTTCTATGTGTACACCCCCTAGTGGAAGCTTTGAGGACTGCATGCTCTGACTTTTAATCACATTGATTTGGTCGTAGGTGAGACCAGCTATTTGATATAAGTTTAATAAATGAGTATTAGAGCATATGTAGTTTTTATTTCATATTACATAATAGATCATTGGTCCAGCTGTTGTTTTTTCTACTTTTACCATCTGTAGTGTTTTAATTGTGTGTGTAGTATTGTGTAGTTTACATTTGTTGGGGGTGTGTTTGAACAGACCTGTGTGTTTTCCATTTTAATCGTGGATTTACATGATTCAGATGCTTTTCTTCAGTCTGGTCAAAGATCTTTAAAGCATCAGGAATACAAGTATTTATTATGAAGAAGGGTTTCATCCATCCATCCACCCACCCACCCACCTACCCACCCATCTATCTATCTATCTATCTATCTATCTATCTATCTATCTATCTATCTATCTATCTATCTATCTATCTATCTATCTATCTATCTATCTATCTATCTATCTATCTATCTATCTATCTATCTATCTATCTATCTATCTATCTATCTATCTATCATTCATTCATTCATTCATTCATTCATTCATTCATTCATTCATCCATCATTTAGTTATTCATTCATTATCGATCGATCTGCCTCATCGATCGATCTGCCTCCACCAATCAGCAGCTTCACCTGCATGGGGAAAAAAAAAAAGACACAAAAAACACAGCACCCCTGCAGGACTGGGGGTAAAAGGCACCCTATAACAGAAAATATATATACATGTAAACATAAATAGACCAATTATAACCCGGGGTCATAACATCACCATATATATTTTTTATTTGTAAGTTTGTATTTTTATCAATTATTAGAAACTTCAGGCGACCCCAAGGTTGAAAAACACTGGACTAAACTGTGACGGTTATGAGGTGAGGTGATTTGTGGTTTTACTGTGATTGTTTTGTGTATAAAAACAGCGCTAAGCTAATAAGAAAATGAGTGAGCGTGTGATGCACAGATACATTATAAGTTTCTGTAGAAATTGGTTGTGGTTCCTTTTAGAATCTTATATAACTTCACTTAATCAGTGACAAAGCCATAAACTGTTCCATCCTTTCACACACATCCAGTCGAGCCTTCACGTCCCTGTTTTATAAGGACAGAAGATGTAAGACTGTGCTTAGAACATCCAGCATTCACTCGCTCTTTCTGTCCTTTTTGTTCTTTATGAATCTTAGTGAATATAATGAGGCACAGTGAGACTGGTGACGAGACCAGAAAACTTAAATTTCCACCAAGGTGGGACAGTAGAAATACACTCATTTTTATCTTAATTGCCTTGGTGAGTCGGTGGCTGTGCTTCAGGGCTGTAATCCCACTGACATTTGCCTTTAATACCAGAGTTAATAATATGAACTCCTGCAAAAAGCTAATGGATCAATGCAGTTTGCAAATATGAGACCTTTAAAAAGTTTGGGACTTTACAATGCACGGCATACCTGTAAAAACAAACACCATGTAAAAGGAATTTCACTTGATTTATAGTCCCATTTTATTTTGATTAACAATCAATACCTGCTGGTCTTTAAAACAGGGGAAGCTCATCTTACAGCTCCATCATAAAACTGGTTGTATTATAACAAAGCAATTAAAAATGTATTCATTAATTTTCTGAACTTGCTTTATCCTCACTAGGGTGAGTATGTATTCATTGATTCAAAATTCCGTAATTGTTCGGTAATTCATTGTCAGCCTTGTAAATTTCCAAGTTGGACTGACTGTACATATCCTGACCAAGGAAAATAAAAATTTTCCCTTTGTGCAGTAATCTACACCTGGCTTTTCTGCCTCCGTCCATAATAATATAATAGCTTTATTGGTATAACACCTTTAAAAACAAAGTTTACAAAGTGCTTTGACAGACAAAGCAGAGGGCACAACAGCAGGATACAAGAAGCATGTACAAACACTAAAACAGAGGCAACACAATAAGAGAGATGTGTACAACAAATGCAAAAAAACATGACTTAAGTGAATCGGAGTAAATAGGGCAGGGATAACGTAACATGATGCTGTCAAATTGAAGCAAAAAATGAAGAAATGAGATAACATCATATGTGAGAATATCAATTAATAATCAAACAGGATAAAAATTAAATTAAAAAAATCAAAATTGAAAATTAAAAAGGGACAGACATCACATAAAAGCAAGTCTATAAAAATGTGTTAAATTTGCCTTATCTAATATACATTATATAGACTAAATGTCGTCTAAAATTCACGTTTATTTGCAGCATAGTATAGCAAACTGTTCAAAAACAAATTAATTTCAGCAAAAAAATGTCTTCGTTTTGAATGTCTGGGGTCGCCAGAAATTGGGTTGGGAACCACTGCTGTAATGCATTACTTTTGTAACACGTTACTCCAAACACTAGTAATTAGGCTGCATGATATTGGAAAAAACTGACATTGTGATTTTTTTTTTTTTTTAACCCTGCAATATATATTACGATATAAAAAAATATTCAGGAGGATATAACAGCTGTGTGGTGCCGACGTAAATAGTCAAACAAATTAGTTGTGTTTCCTCTCGTTGCTGTCGACGCAGAACACGCGTTTCAGTTTCATCCTTCTTGTCACTGAAATAATTCCAGATAACTGACGTTACTTTTCTTTTTGGCACCAAGTCTTCGTTTTCATTGATTTTCTCTTGTTCGTTGCTCATTTTTCAGTGTTGTTACCAGTGACTCACTCCATGTGCAGGGGCGTGGTCTGCTTCGGCAAACTGATTAAGAATGATTGTGATGAGTGGATTGCTGTGTGCAGTGTGTGTCAGGTACCCAAGCTGAAATTCAATGAGAACACGTTGAGTTCATTTACCTCCTACATTGCAGGACCTGTGTTGTGACTATTGCGCACACGTGCATTGCGATGACCATGGTTAACCCTCCAGTATCCTGTCCAACAAGGCCCTTACTAAGCACCAAGTGTGCATTTTTCGCACACTTATGGAATAATGTAAAAAAAAAAAAAAAATCATACACTTTGTTTTTAATTCTTTTACACTTTTTTCTATTTCATCAACTTGAGCCGTAAATAAAAATACCAAATATTCAATAATTATCACATTTTTTAACCCTTTAAATACCGTGTTTGTAATGTAAACAAACCATTTTTTGGATGCAAAAAAAATATATATATATATTTTTTTTTCAATATACTACAAAAAAAGTGGATTACATATTGTTTGTTTTTTGCAGCCTGGCATATGTCAATGATTAACTCCAACATCGGTTAATTTGCATTATTATTTTTGGCGCTAGGTCAAATGTTCAAAAATACTAGCATCTGTCACCAAGTGTGCATAAAATGCACACCTATAAATCAAACTATTAATTATTATATACCGATTTATTTTTCTGCTCTAATTTGATTTTATTTTTGTAAATCAAGGTCAGCCCTAATCATACATATCAAATAATCATTCATTTTAGATTTTTTTAACCCTTTAAAAGATCTCTTTCGATCATGATGTCACTACATTTTTTGATGCAAAAAACACACAATATGTTTTGGGGATTTTTTTCAAAATACTACATAAAAATGGGATTACACATTATTTGATTTTTGCAGCCTGGCATATGTCAATGATTAGCAGCAACATTAACAACGTTAATAAATTAATTTAGACCCTCACCTCTCAAATGAAGCCCAGATATCAGTAAAAGCAGGATTTATGCCTTAATGGCTTACGATTCAAAAACAGTGGTTATAATGGAAGAAATAGTGCGTTTTAGGCACACTTGGGAGACAGATGCTAGCCTTGTAATTTTCTTTTGTTTACATTGTGCAAATTCGAGTTGATGGCCAGAATTTTAAAGATTTGACACTAACCTTATTTAAATTAAGAAAAATAATATGAAGTTTTTTAACACGAAGTGCAAAGTGTGCGAAAAAAGCGCACCCAGATACCAGAGGGTTAAAGGATACATTGTGCAGCTCTACTGATACTGAGTAATTCAAACCTGATGTTTACTCGATATCAGATCTGAAAGGAGATCAGTGTTATCCCATATCACATCTATAAGGAACCACTTCATTAATCAGTAACCTCTAAAATACACTATATTGCCAAAAGTATTCACTCACCTGCCTTGACTCGTATATGAATTTCAGTGCCATCCCATTCCTAGTCTATGGGGTTCAATATGACGTGGGTCCACCCTTTGCAGCTATAACAGCTTCAACTCTTCTGGGAAGGCTGTCCACAAGGTTTAGGAGTGTGTTTGTGGGAATTTTGGACCATTCTTCCAGAAGTGCATCTGTGAGGTCACACACTGATGTTGGACAGAAGGCCTGGCTCTCAGTCTGCGCTCTAATTCATCCCAAAGGTGTTCTATGGGGTTGAGGTCAGGACTCTGTGCAGGCCAGTCCAGTTCCTCCACACCAGACTCTGTCATCCATGTCTTTATGGACCTTGCTTTGTGCACTGGTGCACAATCATGTTGGAAGAGGAAGGGGCCAGCTCCAAACTGTTCCCACAAAGTTGGGAGCATGGAATTGTCCAAAATGTCTTGGTATGCTGAAGCATTCCCAGTTCCTTTCACTGGAACTAAGGGGCCGAGCCCAGCTCCTGAAAAACAACCCCACACCATAATCCCCCCTCCACCAAACTTTACACTTGGCACAATGCGGTCCGACCAGTATCGTTCTCCCGACGACCGCCAAACCCAGACCCGTCCATCAGATTGCCAGATGGAGAAGCGCGATTGGTCACTCCAGAGAAGGCGCCTCCACTGCTCTAGAGTCCAGTGGCGGCGTGCTTTACACCACTGCATCCGGCACTTTGCATTGCACTTGGTGATGTATGGCTTGGATGCAGCTGCTCAGCCATGGAAACCCATTCCATGAAGCTCTGCGCACTGTTCTTGAGCTAATCTGAAGGCCACATGAAGTTTGGAGGTCTGTAGTGATTGACTCTGCAGAAAGTTGGCCACCTATTCACACTGTGCGCCTCAGCATCTGCTGACCCCGCTCCGTCAGTTTACATGGCCTACCACTTCGTGGCTGAGTTGCTGTCGTTCCCAAACACTTCCACTTTCTTATAATACAGCTGACAGTTGACTGTGGAATATTTAGGAGCCAGGAAATTTCACGACTGGATTTGTTGCACAGGTGGCATCCTATCACAGTTCCACGCTGGAATTCACTGAGCTCCTGAGAGCGACCCATTCTGTCACAAATGTTTGTAAAAGCAGTCTGCATGCCTAGGTGCTGGATTTTCTACTCCTGTGGCCATGGAAGTGATTGGAACACCTGATTCTGATTATTTGGATGGGTGAGCCAATACTTTTGGCAATATAGTGTATCTGCAAGACCCTACAGCTAAATTTCAGCTCCAAAGCCTAGAGGAACTATTCAGAAAATGTAAATTTCATATCTCCTCTTTGGATGAAATTCATTAAAAGGTCACTACTTTCTCCTGACTTTTTCCACTCTCAATCTGCTTCATAAAAGACGCCATTTCCCCAAACATTCCGTACACAGTTCACATTCTGCCATCACTGGAGACCAAAGCCAGGAGCCCCAATCTCACAACAACCTGCCTCCTTGTTTTAGGAGGGTTCGGAAAGAAGGCTTTGACGAAAAGGTCACGCTGCCTTTCGCTATTGAAAATCATTGGCTGCTAAAGATCATGACATTAAAGGCAGCAGCAGCGAAGCCATAAGAGAGTGGCAATGAGAAAGAACAGATAGCAGCAGCGGTGGCATGGGCCGACAGATGGAGGGATGAGAAAATGAAACAATGACACAGAAAAGGCAAAGAAAAAGACAGATGGTTGAGTTCAGAAACAGACACACGAACATCTGTAAGCAGAGGTGGAACATCTCGTTAAAAACATTTAATTCTTCTGATGAATAATATTGTGTTGCTCATATTTACTGATTTTCTGTACTTTATTCTCATCAACAAATCCTAGAGAAACAATAAAGGTAGCGTAGCCGTATGCTAATGTTAATTTGAATTCTTCTTATTGTTGTTTCTACGTTGCTACCACCAGATGTAATTAAATGGGTTTATGTTGATTCTTCTAGAAGTGTTCGGTCTGTTCCCTTAGGCTACGTTCACACAGCAGATCTGAATGCACAATTCAGATTTTTTGGTGAAATCCAATTTTTTGTGTGCTTGTTCATATTACACCCACATTACCCTTTCATGCATGAATTATGAGAACCTTAATCAATATTTTTGTTCCTCCTTAGGAATGAAAACAAAAACAATGTGATTGCCATTTTTTTATGAACCTATTTTTCACAGTTGCAAAAATGTCCACTCAGCTGGACACCATGTGTTTAATTTTTTAAGCTAAGAAACATGTATTTACTGATATAAAGTGTGAAAACTATGAAATAAAAATATTTTTAGTGCTGCTAATTTGATGTTTTCTCACATTTTAACATACTCTAATACTAGTTATTACTCACTTCATGGAGATAATATGCAAAAAGAAAAAAAATGTTGAAAAAGACCCTGTAAATTACAGTCTAATAGCAATTAGCAATTGATTTACGCTCAAACATGTTGGTGCAGATCAGGTTAGTCGAGAACAGCAAAGTTACAGGAATGATATGAATGTCAGTGTACGGGATGATGCATAAGTGTCCACTAGGGATGGGAATCGAGAACCGGTTCTTTTTTCAGAACCGGTTCCCAGTAGCTCGATTCCTTGGAATGGTTTGCCTGCCTGCTCAACGATTCTGCTTATCGATTACGCCTTCGTTGTGCACACACAATGACGTCACACATATGCTGCATTGTTTTGGTCAGAATGTAGCCAACACGGTGTTGAGGCAGAAACGGTCTAAACAGACGACACCAGGTCCACTGGAACACTGTCAAAGCTTCCATGTCTTCAAAAGGGTGGAATCCCTCCAGTATCCTCAAACATTTGTCCACAGCATGTGAATCATTTACAGGAATGTCACGTATTTGATACGCTACCTAGCAGCGTTTGTGAATGTAGCGGCAGAGTGAATGCCGGGCCGGTTCCAATTCCGGTGCGGACAACAAACATCGTAACTCCTCAAATACAAGTTCCCGAATGTAAGAAGGGAAAGGAAATGAGGAGCACAACAACGGGAGACAAACCGAGCCGAGGCAAACCGGTACCACGTAGTAGAAATGCAGAAATAGAGGAATTAGTAAAGCATCTTTAGTTTCACTTTCACTATACGCCCCCCCATCCATCCATCCATTCACCTGTCATCATCTATCATCCATCCTTTTATCCATCCATCCATCTGCCCATCTATCGATCTATCATCCATCCATCATTAATCCATCCATCCTTTATTTTTTTGTCATCCATCTGTTATCCATCTGTCCATCCATCCATCCATCCATTCACCTGTCATCATCTATCATCCATCCATCCATCTCTCATCCTTCCTTTTATCCATCCATCCATCCATCTTTCATCCTTCCTTTTATCCATCCATCCATCCATCCATTCATCCATCCATCTCTCATACTTCCTTTTCTCCATCCATCCATTCATGACATTCTATCACTGGTAGCAGAAACTAATAAAAGCTGTTGTATAATCTGCTGGTATACTGACTAATCTAAACACAGTAGTTTACCTCAGTATTTTTCTTGCGTAGTTACAGTATCTAAAACAGTTACAACCTTTATGTTGATATTCACGGTGTATAATCATGCACCATAGTCTGAACTGTTCTAGTTCTATTCAGCTGTATTTTTATCAGAAATTGCTTAAGTATGGAAAAACAGTTATACATGGATAACTCTTGCATGTACTACAGTGGATATGTCCATATTTAGTTAAAATTCATGTGAAACTGAGCTGGACACTTTGATTTTTCTTTTTTTTTTTTTTGGTCTTGGTTGTTGGACTTCATTCAGGTAGAAAAGAGATGCAAAGAGTGAGGGGACATGAAAAAGAAAGACGAATCAGACAGAAACAGTGAGGCTGAGTAAGAAGGAAAGATCGAAAAACAGAGAAAAATAAATCCCATGAGATTGCAGCTGAGAGATGAAAACTGAGATTGAGTGTGAAAGTGTTATCCACAAACTGTAAACCCAGGTCACTTTGAAACCCAAAAGCAAAAGTCCTGTCCTGGGCATATGGCCAAGTTTGACCTACCCTCCCCTCCTTCCATTAACACCCCCCCACGAACAAAAAAAAAGAGAAAAATACAGCTGGAGATTTAGTGCAACAGCAGAAAATGTATATTAAATACTGGCAGCTTAAATACGCCTCCCCATTAACACTTCAGAAGTGGATTATGAATCACCAATAACGAAGCAGACTAATTTTTTCTTGTTCGTAAGTTATCAGTCATTGTTTCCATCAAAGGTTTAAAGGCCCCCGGAGGAGACGGTGCCTGAGGAGCCGCCAGAGTAACTGGAAGTTGGGAGTTGAATGTGAAGTGGAATGAAGTTTGGCTGAGTGTGATAGTGGGCAGATAGAAGGAAAAAAAACAAAGTGGATTTATTGGTTTGCACGTAAAACTTTGGGTCGTCATTTCAATTTCGGAAGAACAGGCTTTTCTGCTCTTAAATGTTCACATTTAATTTGTTGCATTGTCCATTTTTGAATATGTTAACCCTTTCATGCATGACTTGTGAGAACCTTAATCAAGATTTCTTTTCTTGAGTGTTTTTATTCCTCTTTAGGCATGAAAAAAAAAACAATGCGATTGAAAATTTTGCTATGAATCTATTTTTCATGGAGTTACAAAAATGTCCATGCAGTTTGACACCATGCATTTGATTTTTAAAGCAAAAAAAACACGTATTTACTGATACATCACTTGAAAACTATGAAATAATAATAAAAAAAATAATAAAATACTGCTTCTAATCTGTTTTCTCACATTTTAACACACTCTAATACTATTCATTACTCACTTCATGCAGATAATATGCAAAAAAAAAAAAAAAAAAAAACTATGTTTAGTAAAAAAAACCAAAAAAAACACTGTTCAATAATAATAACAAGCAATTGATTTACATTCAAACTACTGCTCAAACTACTAGTTACTGCAGATCAGGTTTATCAAGAACAGTAAAGTTACCGTAATGGTGTGAATTGGAGTGTATGGGATGATGCATAAGTATCCGCTGTGTTGGCTGATATGGAACTAACACAACAAATCCCATGAATATACAAGAGAACATCTGTAAAATAGCTGTCCACTGTAGTGACCCCTATCCATGAAAGGGTTAAGCATGAATTTATGTGAAGTTATTAGATATCTTATAGTTTCTTTTATCAGTTTCTACCTTCGGGGCTTTGAGCAGTTAAAGCAGTGAACACAAGGAGATTTTACTCCCAGATATCGGATCATCAAGCCTATAATTCTGTAGATAATAGTAATATAAACAGGTCAAAACACAGTAATGTCACGCCAAAGAGCGAGCTTTAATTGATTGTCATTCTAACATTTATTTCAATATAAAGTAGCTCCTTGTTTTGGAGAATCCCTTATGGTCCAACTAAAGCAAAAATGAACTTAAAAGTAAAAATGTGGGCCATTTAACACAAGGGGATTTTACTTCCAGATAATGGATCATCAAGCCTATAATTCTGTAGATAATAGTAATATAAACGGGTCAAAACACAGTAATGTCCCGTCAAAGAGCGAACTTTAATTGATTGTCATTCTAACATTTATTTCAATATAAAGTAGCTCCTTGTTTTGGAGAATCCCTTATGGTCCAACTAAAGCAAAAATGAATTTAAAAGTAAACATGTGGGTCATTTAGCTACAATAATCTGTCCAATTGTCCCATTAGAGAAATTTTGAATATCGTGTTTTGACCCGAACGCTGCTTTGGTCTCGGTGCTCTCATGTGGCTTTTTTGGAAGCAGCAGGTTGTTGTTTTGGTGACAAATGTGTAGAGACCAGCCCAGTACCAACAACTATTCTCCAAAAGTTCTGTTCAAATCTATGCTAATTAACACTTTAATCGGGTAGATGACTATTTTTGATCATTTCTGCACACATTACAAGACAGTGACAGTAACAGTTCCAGTTAGGACAGTGAGTCAACAATCTCTGGTTCAATGTGGTCTCTAGGGTCTGTAAGGTCCACCTCTGCATCAACAGTGAGTGGACCTACTTTGTTAGCCCTTCATCAGACAAATGACTATTTTTGGTAATTTTAGCAAACATTAAATATGGGGCCAATCTTGTGCCTCAGTGAGGTCAAGAAGCATGTTGGTTTTCAGAACAGTATACAATGATTCAGAGAGATTTTATAGCAATTTTGAAGCTGTAAATAGTGAATATGAGTGGATTTTTTTTGTCAGTTTATGACTTTGTAACAGTTGTTTTATTACATGTTTTATGGCAAGAGACAACGTGATATCATGAATTGTGTACAGATGACACACGACTTTTAATTGGCGTGTTATCTGCTTTAAGCTTTCAGCATGTATATTTACACCTCGTAAAATACCATGCCATTAGCACGATTAGCGGCTAGCACGATAAGCGGTTAGGTTTTGGGTAGCTATTAGTGATTAGTACGATTAGCTGCTAGCATGATTAGTGCTTAGGGTTAGGGTTAGCAATTAGCATGATTAGTGGCTAGCACGATTAGCAGTTAGGGTTAGCGGTTCGAGTGATTAGCGGCTAGCACATTGACACGCCATCAAAAGGGGGTTAAATAACACGCGAAAGGATGAAAATGTGTATGTATAGCACGCCAAATGCAATGAACTGGCATCACATACAACGTGATTTCATGAGATCAGTCTGCAAAAGAGGGAAACTGTTGTCACACCAACTGACGAGGAGGTCGATGACGATGTCTAATAACACACAAAGGTTAAAATTTTGAATTTCATAGTATGTCAGTGAGTGCCCTATAAAGGCTTAAGTACCATGAAATAATGGTACTAATGTAAGGAATGATGTTCAAAGGGATCATGTGGATGTGGACAGGGGTCTGGATCAGCAAGCATGGGGGTCTAATGTACATTTGACATCTTGGTGAAAGCTCATGCATGGATTTATTTTATTTTTAAAGTTTTCTAGGGGTAATTCTGTGCAGGTTTCTGGAGTTTTCAATTACATTTAGCTAAAAAAACAAAAAAAGCTTTAAGAAAATCAGATTAATCCTTATACTGGTCGGGCTTTGGGCCTTAACCCTTTATTGGGCAAGTGACTATTTTTGGTCGTTTCCTCACACATAAGGTCCACCTCTGCATGAACAGTGAGTGGACCTGCTTTGTTTGGTACCATAAAGTAATGGTACTAATGTAAGGAATGATGTTCAAAGGGATCATGTGGATGTGGATCAGCACTTATGTTGTTATGTTCTAAAAATGATGTTCTAATGTTCTAAAATACACGTTCCTTTCAGCCCAGGCCCAGTGGTGTTGGTTTTCCAGAGTGATTCACTACTCCCTCTAGTGGTCCTATAAATCCCCCAGCTAGTCGGGGTAAATAAATTCAGTTCATATCTGTACAATCCAATACATCGTTGTCTTTGGTAGAACTTCAGAGCTCTTTATTCCAAGCACTGTAATAATAATGTCAAGTCATCTTTTAATATTTAAAGCAGAAATACTATATACAGATCCTTTAGATATGGAGGGGTGAAGTTGCTCCTTGTAAACAACCAAATACCCTCAACCCTCACCTGTGGTTGTTGCAAAAACATGAAGGCCCTTTGTCAGAGCTGGTGTCGGTTTTGTTTGTTCTTAGAGAATATTGATTCTATTCCACTCTCACACCAGTGCACCTCTACACAAAAAACCACCAAAAAAACCCCCCAAAAATGGAAAAACCTGAATGAAGTCTGGGATACTTTGATTCTAAGGCAACTAAGAAACAAATGATTGTGTTAGCTATTTCTAACCAGGCAGATGTTTACCGGAACCTGATGTGTGTACAACTTTGCATTTTTAAATTCCGTGTCTACCAGTTTTATTTATTATTTATTAAGGTTAAGTTTATTTATATTGCACAATGCAAAGTGCCCAAAATGGTGTACAAGGATATAGGTAAAAATAAAAGATATAATAAAAATTAGGGCTGTCAAAATTAATACGTTAATATAGATTAATCCATCATCATGATTAATCTGATTAAAAATGTTTATGCAATTAACCCATCTGCAACAGAATGACTGTGAACATCTTTGCCAACACATTTGGGTCAGTTTGTCCAAATAGAGTTACTATTGTGCATGCACAAATGAGCAGTTGACGGTTAAAGGTGAAAGATGTTAAACAGCGTTGGCCCTCTGGAGTACAAAAAAAATCCAAGACGGTTGTTTCAAACTGTTTTGTTGAAACTGTTGAAGGTGTTTAATAAACAAAGTAACCCTTTATATGACACTCATAGAAATACTCTGAAATTCAAAAATTCAACTTTTGTGAATTTTTTTTACAATTTTTTATTGTTGTGTAGAAAATCAAGTTTAATTAACCCTTTCATGCATAGGTCACTCCAGTGGACAGTTATTCTACAGCTGTTCTCTTGTATATTCACAGGTTTTGTTGTTTTAGTTCCATATCAGCCGACACAGTGGACACTTTTGCACCATCCCATACAGTGACATTCAGACCATTACTGTAACTGTGCTGTTCTAGATAAACCTGATCTGCACAAACATGTTTGAGTATAAATCAATTGTTATTTGTGAGACAAAAAGTTTTTGTTTTTCTTTGTTTTTTTTCCGCATATTATCTACATGAAGTGAGTAATAACTAGCATTAGAATATGTTAAAATGTGAGAAAACATCAGATTAGCAGGGTTAAAATGTTTTTATTTCATTGTTTTTATCTCACTTTATGATATTGGGTTTTCAACACATATCTTTACTTCAAAAATTAAATGCATGGACATTTTTGTAACTACATGAAAAAAAAAACTCAATCACAATTTTTTTTTTTCATGCCTAAGGAGGAATAAAAACACTCAAGAAAAAAATCTTGACAAAGGTTCTCATAATTAATGCATGAAAGGGTTAATTAAGTTATTGTATTTAGCTCCTTGCCCATAAGTAGCAAAATAAAAAATCCAAGAAGTATATATATATATATATATATATATATATAAATATAAAAATGCAAGATCAATACATATAATGTGAAAGGAGCATGTATTTTAGAACATTAGACCAACATGCGTGCTGATCCAGACCCCTGTCCACATCCACATGATCCCTTTGAACATCATTCCTTACATTAGTACCATTACTTCATGGTACCTAACAAAGCAGGTCCACTCACTGTTCATGCAGAGGTGGACCTTACAGACCCTGGAGACCACATTGGACCTGAGACTGTTGACACACTGGAACTGTTGCTCTCACTATCTTGTAATGTGTGAAAATGACCAAAAATAGTCGCTTACCTGATAAACGGTTAAGTGCATATTTTTTCCCTTCTTTCTTGAGTCTGTTTGCTCATGCAAAATGAAACGCAATTAATATACATTAAAAATGAATGACATTTAATTGTGATTAATCAAATTTAATCCCCAGCAACCCTATGATTAATCTGATTAAAAATTTTAATCGTTTGACAGCACATATACAAAGTAGAAAAGCACTCGGAGAACACAGACCTCCCCCAAGGCAGATCAGCCCCTCCCCAAAAAAAAATCACCGCCAAAATTTGATGATTTCTTCCTTGTGCTAGTATCAACATTTATTGAAAATTTCATCAAAATCCTTTCATAACTTTTTAAGTTACCTTGCTAAAAGACAAACACAAATGGTAATTAAAATTCCAAAACTCCACTATTTTTTCCTGTTCTGGATCATGGTATCCAGAATTCTGTTAGGATCCAGATCAATCTTCAATATCTTGTAGAACCTGTTGCGAACTTAGTTTTTTTTTTTTTTTTTACCAAGCACTCTGACCATTCATTGTTACACATACATATGTTGAAAATATCCCTATCTCCCAATGATAAAGAATCCTTTTAAAAATTACTGGATCCAGACAGATTCCCAAAATCGAATCATTTGTTACTCATCCCATTTCGGACATTTCCTGAAAATTTCATCTAAATCCATCCATAAGTTTTTCAGTTATGTTGCTAACTAACTAACCAACCAACCAACCAACAAACAAACAAACAAACAAACAAACAAACAAACAAACCAACAAACCAACAAACAAACAAACAAACCCTGGCAAAAACATCACCTCCTTGGCAGAGGTAATAAAAGATAGAATGTATTTGTACATAATGTATGTATTTTGACATAAATCTCAACAGGGCCAATGAAGTAAGTGTGGTTACTCAGAGCGACAGACTTGGCAGAAGGAGACAACTATCCTTTCAACACTGCAGATTTGTCCCCCAGAGTCCACCAACTCCTTAAAGGCACATTAAGTAATTTACTGTCTAGACAGTGGATGTTTCCCTCGATACAGAGAGACTTTTGCAGCCAGACTTTTCAGCAGATGAAGAAGAAGTTGTTTAGTCGCAGTATTGATCAGCGAACACTATCAACCCTCTCCAGATGGGGATTTTGGGCTGTGGGGCAGTAAAAAAAAAAAAAAAAAAAAAAAGAAACGACTTCCTTTAATCCGAAGCTGAATGAGACTGAATTCCTCAAGGGAGGAGTCAGATAGACAGGTGACGAAGACAGTTACATTAGTGCACAAACAGTGGGTTAGTGTAGAGCAGTCTGTCTCTAATGGAGGTATGTGTACACCAGGGGGGGTACGTACATACATTAGATAAGTCATCCTGTACTGAATACAAAATAAATAATGTCAATTAATGCTGAATACAATAAATACATTCATATAATTAAAATTGACACTCATGACCTAAGCTTTGGTACCATTTTAAGACCATTTCTCTTTTTATATTATTCAAGATGACTTTATTTGAGTCATTAAGTCATTATTTTTTGCTGATGAAATGTTCATTTATTCATTAATGACCGATTAGTTTAGTTTTCTTATCAGTGAAAGAGGACACTTTTTATTTATTTATTTATTTATTTATTTATTTATTTGCACATCATAAAACAGCAGGAGTAAAATAATAAAAAAAAAACAACAACAACAACATTCAAACAACTAACATCACTGTGCAGGTAGAGGATAGAAGCAAAAAAAAAAAAAAGTCTTATGTGAATACCTCCCCAGAAATAAACAATACATAGGGGGAAAAAAAACAAAAACAAGAATTAAAAATATGATATAACTGAAATAATAAACTAAAGTCAAAACAATAAAGATATAAATCAAATTCCAAATCATCAAATACAAATCAAATGATACACAGCCTTACATTTTTTCATGAATTAGAGTCCTTTTCAGATGCTTTTTAAATAATAATAAAGAAGAGGGTGATTGAAGTTCAGGTTGTAAATTATTCCAAAGATGTGGTCGACGATATTTTAGAGAATACTGATTGACAGAAGTACGGAAGATAAAATTTGCTTGAATATCATGTAGGATAATTATGAATAACAGAAGACAACATAAAGACGTTCTGACAAATTTTTGCTCGAATTTAGCAGAAAAAAAAAAAACATCTTGAATTAAGCAAAAAAATCTGTCAGTGGAACAAGTGAAAATTATCTTGGTAATATTTCTTGAGATAAAATTGTCTAGATCTATTGTTTAAAAATCAGTTCGTATATCTCACTGAAAAGTTACTCTTTAGGTGATTATGTCTTATTTTAAGTGTGATGAGATATTTGGACTAGAAATGAGAAAAATACACTTGGTAAGATTTTGATTTTTCCAGTGCAGCAACAAATTGTTTCTCACTCTTTCAATCAAAAATACCGACGCAATAGTGGGTACTTGGCTAAAATATGTATGTGTATTTCAGAGAGAACTCCACTGTAAAAAGTTTGAGAATGACTAGTGTGGAGGGCAGACGGGCAGCTGCTCAGGAAAAGCCTGTTAATCACTCAGGGATTTCCTGAGCAGGCGAACAGGATGAAATGATCAGAACAGCACATCTATACGAGGCTAGATCACTCTGAAGATTAGAGCCATGTGGGCGGGGCTTCCTGTGGTCACGCTACAGTGATGAGACATGGAGGTAGGAACACTGGTGTCCAAGAGAAACACCATTTAGACCAGTGGTGCTCAACTGGTCTGGCTTCAGGACCCGCTGTCACCCCTCAATGACAAACCACCACCCAAATGGATAAAAGTTAAACTCCACTAATGTATTTAATAAAAAGATGGTGTGCTTTGAAGCTGAGATAATACAGAACATCACAGTAGAAGAGATGTTGTTGCCAATAGTTGAACTGTGCGAGTAGGCTAACGTTATGAAAGGCTAACGTTATGAAAAGCTATCATTATGAAAAGCTAATGTTTTGAAAGGCTAACGTTACGAAAGGCTAATGTTATGAAGGCTAATGTTATGAAAAGCTGACGTTATGAAAGGCTAACGTTATGAAAAGCTATCATTATGAAAAGTTAATGTTTTGAAAGGCTAGCATTATGAAAGGCTAATGTTATGAAAAACTAATGTTATGAAGGCTAATGTTATGAAAAGCTAATGTCACGAAAGGCTAATGTTATGAAAAGCTATCATTATGAAAAGCTAATGTTTTGAAAGGCTAGCGTTATGAAAAACAAACGTTATGAAGGCTAATGGTATGAAAAGTTAACGTCATGAAAGGCTAATGTTATGAAAGGCTAACGTTATGAAAAGCTATCATTATGAAAAGCTAATGTTTTGAAAGGCAGACGTTATGAAAGCCTAATGTTATGAAAAACTAATGTTATGAAGGTTAATGTTTTGAAAAACTAATGTTATGAAAGGCTAATGTTATGAAAAGCTATCATTATGAAAAGCTAATGTTTTGAAAGGCTAGCGTTATGAAAGGCTAATGTTATGAAAAACAAATGTTTTGAAGGCTAATGGTATGAAAAGCTAACGTCATGAAAGGCTAATGTTTTGAAAGGCTAACGTTATGAAAAGCTATCATTATGAAAAGCTAATGTTTTGAAGGCTAATGGTATGAAAAGCTAACGTCATGAAAGGCTAATGTTTTGAAAGGCTAACGTTATGAAAAGCTATCATTATGAAAAGCTAATGTTTTGAAAGGCAAACGTTATGAAAGCCTAATGTTATGAAAAACTAATGTTATGAAGGTTAATGTTTTGAAAAGCTAATGTTATGAAAGGCTAATGTTATGAAAAGCTATCATTATGAAAAGCTAATGTTTTGAAAGGCTAGCGTTATGAAAGGCTAATGTTATGAAAAACAAATGTTTTGAAGGCTAATGGTATGAAAAGCTAACGTCATGAAAGACTAATGTTTTGAAAGGCTAACGTTATGAAAAGCTATCATTATGAAAAGCTAATGTTTTGAAAGGCAAACGTTATGAAAGCCTAATGTTATGAAAAACTAATGTTATGAAGGTTAATGTTTTGAAAAGCTAACATTATGAAAAGCTGATGTTATGAAAAGCTAACATTATGAAATGCTAATGTTATAAAAAGCTAATGTTATGAAAGGCTAATGTTATGAAAAGCTAACGTCATGAAAGGCTAACATTTTCAAAGGCTAATGTTATGAAAGGCTAACATTATGAAAAGCTAATGTTATGAAAGGCTAATGTTATGAAAGGCTAACGTTATGAATGGCTAACATTATGAAAAGCTAACATTATGAAAGGCTCGTAATGAAAGTTAAACGTTATGAAAGGCTAATATTATGAAAGGTTGACGTTATGAAAAGCTAAAATTATGAAAGGCTAACATTATGAAAGGCTAACATAATGAAAACCTAATGTTATGAAAGGCTAACGTTATGAAAGGCTAATCTTAGCCTATGTTTGCCTCATGTTGAATCCATTTCCATTCATGCAGCTGCTTGTGTGTCCAGTAAAACCTACAAACTGCTCCTGATCAAGTCATGATAATTTTATAATAGTGAGCAAATACTACTGATGGATTTTTTGGGTAAAGTAAATAGAGTAGTCTGACATCACTGTTTCTAAAATGTCGTTTTACTGGACGACTTTATAAAAAAAAAAAAAAATGGGGGCAAAAATTGTGAGTATACCACCTCTTCTGGGACCACTATACCACTGCCTCTAAGTCTGCCTAAAATCCCTCTTTTTATCATAAATGCCCCTCTAGGACCATAATTTGAAGTCAGAAAAGCTGAGAATACTCGAATAACAGGTTAATAAATCATCATCTTTTATCTCTATTTGGAGTACCTTTGGTGTCTTAAAATAGACATATTTCAAAGGAAACGGCGAAAAATAGAAAGGAAGCATGAACACAACAACGGTTACTGTCAATCTTGTAGTCATTGTCTTTTCTAGTAATAATTCCCTTTGTCTGTTCATCCAACACAGTCGGTCAGCTGTTCAAGGACATTACACACACTAAAAATGGCACAAACAAGAACACAGTGTTGTTGTCCGAATGTGTCCGACACTGAAACATGCTCACAGAGTGTAAAGAGAGGAAACCCCAGAGGTCAGATCTGTTGGCTTCCCTCCTGTAATGATGGTGGGGTTTTCCACTGCGTCCTCAGACTGGGAATAACAGCGTCAGATAAATGCCAGGAAACGTTGGCTAAAAAATTTCTTGTGAATCCAACTTGAAACACAACACATTTTATGTATAACTGAGCATTTAATCTGTTTTTCTTCATTCCTCTGTCATTAGGAAAACATGCACAAAAAGGTAGTTTTTTTTTCTTTTTCTTTGGCGTTTTTTAGTGAATTTCCTATTTTTACCTCATCCCACAAAGGGGAGGCAAGGGTTTTTGGTTCAGTTTGTTTGTTTTTTAACACTCTAGCAGCAAAACTGTTGGTTGAATTCATACCAAATTGGGTTTATAGATTGCCAGTGACCCAGAATAGATCTCATTGCATTGTCGGAAAAGTAGGTCGAAGTTCCAATTTTTAATGAATTTTTTTTCTAATCTTTTTTTTTCCCCATTTACTTATAATGGCTAAAATTTCACATGGCTGTAGCAGCAAAACTATCAGTTGAATTCATACCAAATTGTGTTTATAGATTCACAGTGACCAAGAATAGACGTGATTAGCTAAATTTTGGGAAAAGCAGGTCAAAGTTAACAAAAATTTTATGAATTTTTAAAATAATTTTTTCCCCCATTTACTTGTAATATGTGACATTTCAAATGTCTGTAGCAGCCAAATTATTGGTTAAATTCATACCAAACTGGGTTTATAGATTGCCAGTTACCCTGATTATCTCATTGCATTGTGGGAAAAGTAGGTCAAAGTTACAATTTTTTATGATTTTTTTTTTTTTTTTTCCTCCATTTACTTCTAATGGGTGAAATTTCACATGGCTGTAGCAGCAAAACTATTTTTTGAATTCATACGAAATTTTGTTTATAGATTTTCAGTGACCCAGAGTAGATGTGACTGCATTTTGGGAAAATTTGGTCAAAGTTAAAATTTTTTATACATTTTTAAAATCTTTTTCTCCCCATTTACTTATAACAGACGAAATTTCCCATGGCTGTCGCAGCAAAACTGTCCGTTGAATTCATACCAAATTTGGTTGATAGATTTCCAGTTTCCCAGAATAGATCTCATTAGATTTTGGGGAAATTAGGTCAAAGTTAATTTGTTTTTCAATGAATTTTCTAAATCTCTTTTTTTCCCCTTATTTACATATAATGGTTGAAATTTCACGTGATGTAGCAGCAAAACTTTGAGCTGAATTCATACCAAATTTGGTTTGTAGGTTGCCAGTGACCCAGAATACATCTCTTTACATTTTTGGGAAAAGTGGGTCACATTTAAAATTTTTTATGAATTTTTAACCCCCCTCCCGCCATTTACTTATAACAGGCAAAATTGCACATGGCTGTAGCAGCAAAACTATTGGTTGAATTCAAACCAAATTGGGTTTATAGATTGCCAGTGACCCAGAATGGATCCCATTGCATTGTGGGAAAAGTAGGTCAAAGTTACAATTTTTAATGAATTTTTTAAATCTTTTTTTTCCCCCTTTTATTTATAATGGACAACATTTCACATGGCTGTAGCAGCAAAACTATTGGTTGAATTCATACCAAATTGGGTTTATAGATTGCCAGTGACCCAGAATAGATCTCATTGCATTGTCGGAAAAGTAGGTCGAAGTTCCAATTTTTAATGAATTTTTTTTCTAATCTTTTTTTTTCCCCATTTACTTATAATGGCTGAAATTTCACATGGCTGTAGCAGCAAAACTATCAGTTGAATTCATACCAAATTGTGTTTATAGATTCACAGTGACCAAGAATAGACGTGATTAGCTAAATTTTGGGAAAAGCAGGTCAAAGTTTAAAAAAATTTTATGAATTTTTAAAATAATTTTTTCCCCCATTTACTTGTAATATGTGACATTTCAAATGTCTGTAGCAGCCAAATTATTGGTTAAATTCATACCAAACTGGGTTTATAGATTGCCAGTTACCCTGATTATCTCATTGCATTGTGGGAAAAGTAGGTCAAAGTTACAATTTTTTATGATTTTTTTTTTTTTTTTTTCCTCCATTTACTTCTAATGGGTGAAATTTCACATGGCTGTAGCAGCAAAACTATTTTTTGAATTCATACGAAATTTTGTTTATAGATTTTCAGTGACCCAGAGTAGATGTGACTGCATTTTGGGAAAATTTGGTCAAAGTTAAAATTTTTTATACATTTTTAAAATCTTTTTCTCCCCATTTACTTATAACGGACGAAATTTCCCATGGCTGTCGCAGCAAAACTGTCCGTTGAATTCATACCAAATTTGGTTGATAGATTTCCAGTTTCCCAGAATAGATCTCATTAGATTTTGGGGAAATTAGGTCAAAGTTAATTTTTTTTTCAATGAATTTTCTAAATCTCTTTTTTTCCCCTTATTTACATATAATGGTTGAAATTTCACGTGATGTAGCAGCAAAACTTTGAGCTGAATTCATACCAAATTTGGTTTGTAGGTTGCCAGTGACCCAGAATACATCTCTTTACATTTTTGGGAAAAGTGGGTCACATTTAAAATTTTTTATGAATTTTTAACCCCCCTCCCGCCATTTACTTATAACAGGCAAAATTGCACATGGCTGTAGCAGCAAAACTATTGGTTGAATTCAAACCAAATTGGGTTTATAGATTGCCAGTGACCCAGAATGGATCCCATTGCATTGTGGGAAAAGTAGGTCAAAGTTACAATTTTTAATGAATTTTTTAAATCTTTTTTTTCCCCCTTTTATTTATAATGGACAACATTTCACATGGCTGTAGCAGCAAAACTATTGGTTGAATTCATACCAAATTGGGTTTATAGATTGCCAGAGATCCAAAATAGATGTCATTATATTTTAGGAAAAGTAGGTCAAAGTTAAAAATTTTTATGAATTTTTAAAAATTGTCCCATTTATTAATAATGGGTGAAATATGTGTGAGGGGCGGGGTTTGTTGTGCCTGGCACCACTTGTTTAATTTTAATTCTTTTGTATTTTACACACTTTATAACACACTGCCATTATTTGTCTTTTTTATCTTGTAATTTGTGCTTTAAGAGGAATTTGTGCACATATCAAATAAATATGAAGGTTAAACATATTTTAAGATTAGACTTAACACCGTTTTTTGTCTATTTGTTTGTTCACATTTCATTTATTTCAAAATACACGACCCTCAAAATCACACTTATAACAGTAAAAAGTTGAGTGTGAAATAACTAAATGTGTACAAAAGGGGGGGGGACCCATAAAACTTGCCATTTTTCAGCTATATTTGCCGCTCAGAGGTTGTTCTTTCACGTAGCGAGTGGATGATAATGCACCAGATAGTAGAAGGATAAAAAACTGACAGTTCTGCCTCTGCACAGTGTAAATTTTCACTGTTATTTCAGCAGAGTTATTCCAGGGAGCGAGGCTAATTCTCACCCATCTTGGTTACATATCACAACAGGAGGGGCTTTAAAAACGAAATGACATGTTCAGCACAGACATCCAACACATCACATGAAACAGGAAGTTCATACATGCAAGAAATAATGATTAAACAGAGATAATATCCACAGCAGTAGCACCGTTAGTACCATTATCAACTGCTACAAACATGGGAAATGTCGCCCATTATAAGTAAATGGGGGGGGGTTGTAAAAATTCATAAAAAACATGAACTTTGACCTACTTTTCCCAAAATGTAATCACATCTATTCTGGGTCACTGACAATCTATAAACCCAGTTTGGTGCGAATTCAACCAATAGTTTTGCTTCTAAAGTGTTAACAAACAAATCGAACTAAAAACAGGGTAATAACTTATAAACAATGACAACTCCAGATTTTTCTTGGTTTAATGTGAAAAAATATTACATTATGAAACTATCTACTTTTACAAACTATCCTTTAACAATAAAATGTGCATAACTTGAGCAAATATGAACATCCTGAAATGTATTACGAAAATTAAATGCAATTTTAAAAATAATCTCCCTGTTACTAAATGTTTTGTGTCTTTGTAGATCCACTGTGGTCTGTAACTTGTATTACTAATAAGCTGAGATGTAATATTTTCAAAATTGTCTTTATTTTAGTCCCAAAATCCATAATTTCAACAATATGTTTCCTGTGATTAAATGTTCTGCACCTTTGTAGAGCTGATCCATAATGCACATGAATAAATTGTAAGTTTAGGCATAATATTGTTAAAATTCTACTAATTTTTTTAAAGAATTTTCTATTTTTTCAGGTTATTCACATCATTCACATGTCATTATCTTTCACTTTTTTGTGAAAGGATAGTTTGTAAATGTAATTATTTTCATTATTTTGTTGTTTTTTTTGCACTAAAACAAAGACAAGTGGTTCCAGGCACAACAAACCCCGCCCCTTGCTTTTATTGTAGCTTATTTTGGCATCGATCCAGCTGATGACATCATGCCTATGTGTGTGGTGATGTCAATATATCTATTTACTCTGTATATGTGGCAAGTTTGAAGTAAATTGAAGCAACATTGATATTTTTATAGACACTTGAAATTTTGCACATTATAAGTAAATGGAGAAAAAAAAGATTTAAAAAAATTCATTAAAATTTTGACCTGTGATCTACTTTTCCCAAAATGTAACCACATCTATTCTGGGTCACTGACAATCTATAAATCCAATTTGGTATGAATTCAACCAATAGTTTTGCTGCTACAAACATGTGAAATTCCGCTCATTATAAGTAAATGGGGGAAAAAATATTTGAAAAAATCATAAAAAAAAAAAAAAAAAAAAAATTAACTTTGACCTACTTTTCCCAAAATGTAATGAGATCTATTCTGGGTTACTGGCAATCTGTTGACTAAATTTGGTGTGAATTCAACCAATAATTTTGCTGCTACAAACATGTGAAATTCCGCCCATTATAAGTAAATGGGGGAAAAAATATTTGAAAAAATCATTAAAAAAAAAAAAAAGAACTTTGACCTACTTTTCCCAAAATGTAATGAGATCTATTCTGGATTACTGGCAATCTGTTGACTAAATTTGGTGTGAATTCAACCAATAGTTTTGCTGCTAGTGTTAAACAAAGAAAAAAACCGAACCAAAATCAATAGCCCTTGTCTTCCCTTTGAAGGGGAACAGTAAAAAAATTGGATCTATCATTATTTATAAGTTATTATGTTATTATTTTGCTGCTCTGACCCACTGGAGTTCAAATTGGGCTGAATGTGGAACCTGAAAGAAAATGAGTTTGACACCCCTGAACTAAAAGAACTACCTGAAGTCAACCATCGTCATAGGAACAGGGAATGAATAGAAGGCAAAGTAATGAGAGAACCACTGTGTGTGTGTGTGTGTGTGTGTGTGTGTGTGTGTGTGTGTGTGTGTGTGTGTGTCAGTTCTTTTTCCTTCTCCATCATTGGCTTCCTAATGAGCCTTCACCTGTCCTCAGTCTGCTTTGGTTGAAAACACAGCGCTGCATTGTGTCGTGGTCAAGCAGGAGTGATTATCCACAAGGGAGGTGTAAAACGCACACACACACACACACACACACACACACACACATACATTGTATTGCTTTTGAGTATGTGTATGTGTGGGGAATGCTCATGTTCTTCGTGCACGTACATCAATTCTAAAAATTAAAATGAGATTCACACTTTTGGAGCCGTTTCATTTTTTTTGTATTTATTCTGGCACTTTTGCAGATTTATATTCTTTGCGGTAGTTGTTTGTGTTGGTATTGGCATTTAAACAGAAACCACCCGTAATGGCGCACAGATCAGTTCTTCAGCTGTTAGCAGACTTTACAAAAGGTGATAGTGCTTCTGCTCCCTTTTCGTCTCCTTCCCTTATTGAATTTTTTATTACGCTTTTGTTTTGCTTTTTTGCTGATGCAGTAGTTCAGTGACGGATCTTTATTTACTGATGAGACCTCATTGTTCTGGTGGTCATCAGCTGGAAGCAGCAGCAAATAAACTGTTATCTCAGACTCTGGTTTCCTGGATTTTCCATATTCTCCTATTCCACGCAGAGGTTCCAGTGGATCAACGTATGCCAATTAAAAAGAGCGATTCGATTACCTTCTCCAGAGCAAGGATCTGTTGTGCAAGTTACTTCCAAACTGTAATCGATTACAGATTACTTGACACCGTATTTTAAAAGAATCCTGCCTAGCTTTTGTCATCTTCTGACTCCTTGTATTTTCTTCAGACTGTCTAGTAGTTTCTTGTCTGAACCTCCACCTGTCCACTCTGTTTGTTTGGTCATGCTCTCGTCCTTTTCTACACTTCACAAAAAAAAGAGTCACACTTAATACAGAGTCAGCCTAAATAATGTATACACACATCAGGAAAAGAAAAACTTGCATAAATAAATAAATAAATGTGTGTGTGTGTGTGTGTGTATGTATATATATATATATATATATATATATATATATATATATATATATATATATATATCAAGCCCGGATTAACCATATGGGCAACTGGGCAATTGCCCAGGGGCCCGCGACCTCTGAAGGGCCCTGGGTAGCTCGGGCATAACAAAAATATCTGGTTTCTTATTTATTTTTTGTGAAAATGGAGGAGACTTCCCTCTCTTTCTAATGTAGTGGATCAATTTTAGATTATACTGATGCTAATGTGTTTTGTTTTCATATCATCATATGCGAGTGAGTGGCCTTGACAAGAGGCTATAGTGGTGCACTTGTAGTTCTACGAGCATTTACACATTTGTACATCACAATGCATTTGATGATAGTTAGACATTGAAGTATGGGGTATATTTACATATATTCCTGGAATTTATTCTGTATTTTGCCAGATTATAGGGATCCTGGGGTTGTGATGATGGGGCCCTTGAATATTGTTGCCCTGGGGACAATGAAGTGTTAATCTGGCCCTGAGATATATACATACATACATACATACATACATACATACATATATATATATATATATATATATATATATATATATATATATTTATATATATATATATATATATATATATATATATATATATATATATATATATATATATATTTATATATATATATATATATTTATATATATATATATATATATGTAGTATAATATATATATATATATGTAGTATAATATATATATTAGGGCTGGGCAACTTAACACATTATCACCGTTTTAACGCATTCATTAAATAACGCCGACAATTTTTTAAATCTCACGTTAATGCCATTCTGCCTTTCAAGCAAGTCTTGGTTCATTTACACGTACGGACTCTTATTTTGAAAGTCATGCTTTTATTTTGGCGCTCCACACGCACCAAGCGCCGGTGCTGTGTGTGAACTGCAGGCAGCTGAGAGGAGAAAGCGAACTTTACAAGTAATGCTGAATCAAACTGTGTGTAACTCCAGCAGAAGCAACGCCTGTATGTATCAATCATTCTGTTGTTTGCTAAATAATTTCACATGCAAACGTGCCGTTAGAAACATGTTTATGATGTTATTTTGGATGTGTTTATTGCAATGTGTTATTAACATGTTTAAGCTAATTCGTTTATGCTAGCAGTCGGAGACGGGTTGCTAATTCTTTATGCAGGCTCATGTTAAGTTTATGTAAATTCATTGGTTGTGTTTAGGTATAATATGCCAGCCTTCGAACTAACCTTTACTTATTTACGATGTGATTAGCTCGATGCAAACTTGAATGGGAAAATCCATAGACACGCTAACGATTAGCATTTACAGATTAATTTAAGATTTACAACGTCTTTTTATCCAGCAACAAGGGTTCACATCAGAGATATTTTATATTATTCATTCTTACAACAACTGAACATAAAATACTCAAAGGCAAACGTTTTTCGGGGCCATACAGAGTGAAAGAAACATGTCTGCTAGTTCCTTCTTATGTCCGAACTGACTACGGTAACACCAAAAGGACAAAACATACGTTATTGCAACTTATTCCCACCACTAGAGGGCCCCCTTTGCTTGCTTTGAACAACTGAACATCACATATTATTGGGCTTATTAGTATTAGTACTTATTAATGGGCTTAAGACTCCTGTCAATCACTCACAACTGGAAATAAACTGGTGGGGACATAAACATGGAGAAAAGTAGCGGTCTTTTCCATAGACATTTTCATTTTAAATGTCTTCAGATGGTGGGGTTGAGAAGGACAAAGCTGTTTGGAAGCACTGACGTGGAATTATTTTTATCACCGGAGTACTTCAAGTCTGAAATATCACTTAAAGGCAATACACACTGTTGATGCCGGCATGTCTGTCTCCAACCTGCTGGCTCCAGTGGTTCGCTTTCTGCTGCCGACTCATCGTCATCTTCTCCTTCTGTAATATAATGTGTTATATTACACCACGTTTCCACTGCGTGGTATCGGCTCGACTCGACTCGACTCGGCCTTTTCGCGTTTCCATTCCGAAAAAGGACCTGGAATCTGGTACCCGGTACTAGTTTTTTGGTATCACCTCCGCCGAGGTTCCAAGTGATACTAAACCGTGACGTCTAACACTGCAGACTACTGATTGGTCAGACAGCTTTCTGTGTGACCCGCTGTTTTACGAAAAACAGATGCGGAAGTGGACAGTAAATACAGTAAATACATTAATCCGCATGATAACAGCCCAAAACTACACCATGGTCGGTCCAGGAGATTCAGTCTTTGGTGGCCGATGTAAAAATTCAGACAACACAACACGCAACGAACGAGTTTATCAGCAACTCTCTGTACAGATGACACGGAAATAACGCGCCGCATCGCTATGACGTCCAGGTACTGTAAAGTCTGTAGTATCCTGTAATGGAAACGGTCTCCAGGAATACCGAGTCAAGCCGAGCCGAGTTGAGCTGGATCCACGTAGTGGAAACGCGGCATTAAACTACATCGCTTGCGTATTGCCCCTGCCAGTGACCTATGGTATTGCACCTCTCGCTGCATTATCAAAAAAATGGACAACACATTTTGCGACGCAAGCACGCATCATGGCGGCCAATGTGTCTCGATGCATCGCAATACGTCTGCGTGCCCTTGCGTTGACTATTGAACGGTCCTTACAGTCAGATATCTTGTTTAAAACTAAAGTTCATGTACAAAATAAAGATTAAGTTGCACAACACATAGAAATAATACGTACTGGCAATGCAACCTCAAAATACAAGACACTGTGGTCTCGCAGACAGTATAGCCTGCATGCTAACATCATTTTCTGTTCCGCTGTTACTTCCTGTTATAATTAACTTTATTTAAAACAATACACATTAGCTAGGGCTACTGGATTTAACCACTGGGTGGAGCTAAACACACTTGGAAGATCTACGAAACAAAAGAGTAAATGATCTGCACATATTTAACATTTAAATGAACCTTTTACGTATAACAGAACATAGGGAATATTTAGAATAAATCGTACATTCAAAACGCTCTCCACAGACACGTCAGGGGTTAAAAACCAGAGGCTTTTGTGGTCGAAATCATCAGTAATGTTGAATCATTTTCCTCGGAGCTGAATCAGCAGTGTAAAATTTGTCGTGACTGCAAGTTTAGATGTTTCGAAAGGCATCGGTTTTGAGGTTTTTTTTAACGTCGTGAGTCTTCGCTGCGACGGCATAAAATGCTGTTGTGGTGAAGGTTGAAGCATTTGAGTGAAAGTTCCAGATGACTACCCCCCCCCGGATGAAACCAGAGCTACACATCAAAGTTGCCTGTGGTGTGAAGGCTGTGTCAGGGATGGGAGTGCTGTTGTTTTTGGACACAATGTTCCAGTTCAAGGTGCTGATGGATTGTGGGTATTATGTTGGTGAAGCTAGTGTGGGATTTCCTGATGGGAACACTCAAAAACGATGACAGCAACCAGTGTATTTATTTATAGTGCATGAAGACACTTGCTTCTGTTCTGTATTTTTCTTTGCATTTTCAGTGGTCGTATTTATGTATTTCATTTCGAATATCAAAAACCAAAAACAGGAAAAAAAAACATTCAAAAAGGAGCCAAATAAAGTACAACTTATATACTCCTGCCACCTTACCCCATCTTCTTTTTCTACTGATCACAAAGTCCCATGTCACCTCCTCAAATTAACTTAACAGATCTTACACATGTCAAAATAAATTCTAACCAATCCTGCACAAAACCAAAAATATTATACATATCAAAAATAAACTCTGTCCATTTCATAGTCATACCCTCCTGAGACCCAGCAATGCATTTTTGTCCTTTGTAGGAGACAAGAATTTGACAGCTTTACCTAAATAAAAAAAAAAAATGGAAATAATGTTCACTGCAAATGACATTCCATTAAAAAAATGGATAAATAAATTTTAAAAAATTATCTGAAAGAACTGTTGTGTGTTGCTATTCCCAATCAAGACAATTATATAATGTAAAAAAAAAAAAGAGCCAAAACATTATCTTTCCTGGGTCTCAGGAGGATATTACACATATCCAATCCAACTTTATTTATAAAGCACTTTAACCCTTTCATGCATGAATTATGAGAACCTTAGTCAATATTTTTTAAGTGTTTTTTTTTTTCCTCTTTAGGCCTTAAAAAAACAACGCAATTGAATTTTTTTTTTTTTTTTATAAACTTATTTTTCGTGAAGTTACAAAAATGTCCACTCAGCTGGACACCATGTGTTTAATTTTTGAAGCAGAGAAACATGTATTTAAAACTCATCATCAGAAAGTTATAAACTGTGTGAAAACTATTACATAAAAACATTTTTAATGCAGCTTAATCTGATGTTTTCTCACATTTTATCATACTCTAATACTAGTTATTACTCATGTCATGGAGACAATATGCAAAAAAAAAACAAAAAACATTTTGGTTCAGAAAACTGTTAATTACAGTCTAATAACAATTAGCAACTGATTTACACTAAAACATGTCACTGCAGATCAAGTTTATGAAGAACAGCAACGTTTCAATAATTGTATGAATTGCAGTGTTTGGGATGATGCATGAGCTCCACTCTGTTGGCTGATATGGAACTAAAACAACAAAACCATGAATAAACAATAGAAAAGCTGTAGAATAGCTGTCCACTGTAGTGACCACTGTGCATGAAAGGGTTAAAACAACCACAGTGGACCAAAGTGATGTATAGAAGAATAAAAGCACTGTAAAATAAATAAATAAATAAATAAAAGCATTAAGAAACATTGAAATCATACATAGATGTACTTCACTTTGAACACAAGTAGGCAAAAGAAATTCCAGGTCCAAAAGGACACTTCAATATTCAGAAATAAAGCAACCAAAAAACAAAACAAATATCACACAACAATTTCACTGTGACTCCTCAACAACATCCAGTGTCCGAAAAGGAACAGGAATAAGTCTTACATTCACAAATAGATGCTTTTGCTCAAACGGTGATATTGAAACGTTTTTATTAATGCTTTATTGTTTATCAGCTAAAGATAAAATCATGTTTTTTGCAGCTGACGCCAGGCCAAAGTAAATATCTGATCTAAACTGTACGAATGGAATCTCTGCAAATAGAGTTTCACTGCATCCTTTAATACAGTCAAGAAATTTCCTTAAAGCGTTCATAAGAACAAACTAGGATGCAAAGACCAAAACCATCTACTGATCTAAACTGTTTAATACCTGTTGATCCACTAATCCTATGAATACAAATAAATATTTGGTGTAAAATACAGTTATTCATCTTTTCATGGTCATCAGATATGACCCATTTGGACGTTCATGGCGCTATAGTTACCGTGGAAACACCATCATCTTCTGCAACATTGATTCACCAGTAAAACCCATGGAGTTGGATGGACATGCATGTTTTTATGTTCAGTTATTGATATCTTTGCTGAAAAAGTAATTTTTTCTTCAGTTTTCTCTGTGTCCAATATAATAACCCTTGTAGCGCCGCATTATGTAATAACAGTGCAATATATAGTAATGTAATAATTTTTCACCTCATTATGTAATAACTAGGGGTGTGTATTGGCAAGAATCTGGCGATATGATACAAATCACAATACAAGGATCACGATACGATATATCATGATACTGTTAAAACGACAATGTTTAGTTTCTATTTTATAAATGATTATTTCCTTGAAGAATTGAATCACGCCAGAAAACTGCACAAATACTAAACACATTTTTGTTTGATCACAACAGGATCTAATGCAATGTCACAAAATTTTCCTGTGTTAAAAATTAAATTATGTTTTACAGACGTTACAGTTTAAGATCCTGTTCAAATGTTCTTATTCTATTAGTTCAGAACTAACATCAGAACATTATTTTTGTACGATCCCAACAAAGGAGCTAACATCTGCCTCTCAGACAGTAAAAAATGCTTTTAGGATGATTCAAACAACCATTATTTAATAAAACAGTGTTAAATAATAATAATTAAGATAAGATATAAACAATTAAGAAAAACAAAAAACAAAAATGAACCTCCACAATATCTGCATTTGAATAAATACCTAAAAATATCGATACAGTACTTTTTAACATCGATACAGTATTGTGAAATGAAATAACGCGATATATTGCAGAACTGATATTTTCTTACACCGTACACACAGTAACAACGCCGCATTTTGTAATAAAATTCTTCAACACATTTTGTAATAAACGTATTATATATTGCAACAGTTATTACAAACCTTTTTTTTTTTTGTAAAGGAAATGTAATGATTTGGTACATTTTATAATAAGCCATCAAAATTGATGCCTTGATTAGAAAAACCATCATACCAGCAGAACAACATTAAGCATTCCGGCTTAATTAGAATTCATTTAAAAAAATCCTAGTTGGATGTTTCACTGGTCAAACCTAAATCAAATGTAACTATATTCATCATAATGGAGAATGTGAGACAAAAGCCGCACTTATTAACTATTACTGACAAGAAACTTACTGGTGCACTGAAATTTGGAAGACACAATACGTAATAAGATATTTCAAAAGACGGCAAAGTTTATTTCAAAATGCGTTCAAGAATTTTAGTACAAAATGTGGCGTTATTACATAATGAGGTGAAAAATTATAACATATTGTACAGTTATTACATAATGCGGTGCTACAACCCTCAACTTTAATCTGAACTTTTTATAAAAATCTACATGATCAATGAATTAAATATAAGAAAATACATAATTTTCATGGTAAAATTGCTAAATACAGAGGATAATATTGTAAGAAATGGTGATAACTCACTTAAGAAAGGTTAAATAAAGAGAAAAATTCACTTGGGAACTGCCCCAAAAGTAGCTGTGGGTCTTTATGGGTTAAGAAAGCGTGTCTCCTTCAGTCTGTACATTTGGATGTGTGTCAGATTTCGACGTCTAACATTACAGCAGCTCAGGCCAGTAGTCACTTGGTGTTTAGAGGAATTTTGGAAGGATAACTGAGCTGAATGCCTGGTTACAACATCTCTGAACAAAGTGCCAGGGGCTTTGTTGACCCTTGGCACCGTCCCCCTGTTTTATCCACTGCCCAGAACTGAACAACACAGAGCACTTTATTTATAGAGTGTGTCAACAAGAACAGTTGGACGGGTCAGCTGTGGGCCGTCTCAGGGACTCCATGGGCTTGGCCGCCTGTTAAGCTATTTGTGAGACACTAAACTGCATGCACGTATCCTTTTATGCATTTTGTTCCTATTTATATCCATGTGAACCAACTGTTTTTTATTAGCTGTTTTGTATCTTTTGCAGTTTTATCCACTGGTCCATTCCTTTTTTTTTTTTTTTTTCTCTTCTTTTAACTTGTCTTGTCCAGTATCATAACAGCAGAATGTTAGTCTGGTTCCTTTTGGTGTTGAACAAATTTGCTTTGCCAGGGGAAACTTCATAAAGTATATGAGACTCCCTTTGATATTCTACTGCGCAGATGTCAAACATGCAGCCCGGGGGCCAAATCCGGCCCGCCAAAGGTTCTAATCCGGCCCGCGGGATGAATTTGTGAAATGCAAAAATTACACTGAAGATATTAACAATCAATCATGTTAAAATCATTTTAATTCAGGTTCCACATACAGACACATACAGTCCAATTACAGGGTGGGGAAGCAAAATTTACAATGAACATTTAGTTGTTTTTTTCTCAGCAGGCACTACGTCAATTGTTTTGAAACCAAACATATATTGATGTCATAATCATACCTATGACATGACCTCTGACATGAGTCAGACCATGTTCTGCTTGTTCAGTTCAAGGCTGTATTATTTCAGTGGCACCATATCATAACTAAAGTACAGAACAAGTCAAGACCTTATAGCATTAAGCTGTGTGGGTTTGTGGGTTTTTATCTGCCACTGTGAGTGTAGTTTTGCTTCAAATGGCTTTTCAAGTGGTCAGAGTTGGTTTTATGGCTTGAGTTTTCTATAAATTAACCCATAAAGACCCAGTGCTACTTTTGTGACAGCGCCCAAATGATTTTTTTTGTCTATTTCTACCTTTCTTAACTGATTTATCACCAGTTTTTTAAATAATATTATCCTCTATATTTTGCATTTTTGATGTAAATCATGTCTTTTCCTATGTTTTATCCACAGATCATGTAGATCAGTGGTTCCCAACCTTTTTTGACTCGTGACCCCATTTTAACATCACAAATTTCTGGTGATCCCAGACATTCAAAACGGAGACATTTTTCTCTTAACGATGTCTTAGCAGGGCCAGGCAGGTGAAAAAATCTTTCCATCCTCTGTTCGGTTCGGTTTCGACTGTGTCTGGGCAGGTTGAAGCGTAGTAATGCATGTGGTCACGTGATCGGGCCAATCAAGATATGCCCAGTCAGATATTATATCCTGCATTTTATTTGAACTTGATTTTTATTAGGAAAGTGCGTAGTGTTTTAATTATAATGAAATATATATTGAATCATATATATATATATATATATATATATATATATATATATATATATGTATATGTACAGGGTGAGGAAGCAAAATTTACAATGAACATTTAGTTGTTTTTTCTCAGCAGGCACTACGTCAATTGTTTTAAAACCAAACATATATGGATGTCATAATCATACCTAACACTATCATCCATACCTTTTCAGAAACTTTTGCCCATATGAGTAATCAGGAAAGCAAACGTCAAAGAGTGTGTGATTTGCTGAATGCACTCGTCACACCAAAGGAGATTTCAAAAATAGTTGGAGTGTCCATAAAGACTGTTTATAATGGAAAGAAGAGAGTGACTATGAGCAAAACTATTATGAGAAAGTCTGGAAGTGGAGGAAGCAACAAAAAATGTACCAAAGCTTTTATTAAAGCTCTCAAATCCAAAATCCTAAAGGATCCAACCAAATCCATCCAGATACCAGGTATTGCCATGGCTTAAAGCAAACTACCCAGATGGAAATTATGTATGGACACAGGATGGTGCTCCAGCCCACACAGCTAGAAAAATACAAGATTTCTGCAAATCCAACTTTAGCAATTTTTGGGAATCATGTTTATGGCCGCCTTCTAGCCCAGATCTAAACCCTCTGGATTGTGCTATTTGGGGCGTTTTAGAACATGCTACCAATAGAACATCACACAGCAATGTCGACTTTCTTAAAGATACTATTAAAGAAGAATGGGAGAAGTTGTCACCTGAATATTTGAGGAACACTTGCGCAAGTTTCAGGAAGCGAGTGAAGGCAGTTATTGAGAAAGAAGGAGGACACATAGAATAAAAACATTTTCTATTATGTCAATTTTCTTGTGGCAAATAAATTCTCATGACTTTCAATAAACTAATTGGTCATACACTGTCTTTTAATCCCTGCCTCAAAATATTGTAAATTTTGCTTCCCCACCCTGTAGAGTTCAAGTGGATCAGACCAGTAAAATATTATCAGAATAACCTATAAATAATGACAACCCCATATTTTGTCTTTGTTTTTTTGGTGTAAAAAAAGTAAAATTACATGAAAATATTTACATTACCAAACTATACTTTTACAAAAAATGTGAATAACCTGAACAAATATGAACAAATGGAAATGTCTTAAGTAAAGTGCTGTGTGCAGATTATTCACAGATAGGGAAATTGCCACATGTGATGTGTGCAACGAAGTCATTCACCACTGTGGTAACACCACAAATTTAAAAGTGAAATTATTTTATTATGTTTATACTGTTAAATTGTTTTATATTGTAGAAAGTTAATAAAAAAAAAAAAAAAAAAAACAGGTTTATTTGTGTAAAATCTTTGTCCTGTGTTTTATCATGATCATGATCAACTAACTAAAGGCAAAATCACAAAATTATTCAATGATCATGACTCTTCAAGTTAAAAGTATTGGTATTGGTATTGGTATCGCCAATACTAGTCCTGTATTTACTTGGTATTGGATCGATACCAAAATTCCCAGTATCACCCACCTTTAATGTAAAGATAATTAATGTGACTCCTGTAATGCACAAGTCAATTAATAGTTATTTCTGTTGAGATGGACACTTTCATGACAAAATCCCTTAACCCATAAAGACTCAGTGCAACTTTTATGTTAGTTCCCACACTGCAAAAAATGCCCCGCTAGAAATAAACCTGCTATTCCTATATTTGGTCAAATTGGCTTAATATTGAGCCAATCAATTCTGCCAGTGGGGTAAGAAAAAAATTATTTGTTAGAATTCTGAAAACAACCACAAAAAACTCTATCAACTAAAAAACCATAATGTGCCTTAAAACTAAACGAAAATGCTTTAGCAAACAGTGCTTAGTACAAGAAATAAAATTACTTTGATATTAGCTGGAAAATCTTATTAAAAAAAAGTTAGATACATATCTTTTTAAAATAACAATATTTTTCTTATGTAAAAATGTCTTGGCAAGCGTTTTTCCCTATTTAGATGAAAAATAAGACAAATGTTCTAGAAATAAGGCTTTTTTCCACTTTCTTAGAAATAATTTTTTGCAGTGCATATGATAATTTTCCTCTAAATTTACCATTTTGGAAGTGATTCATCACCATTCAAAATTCTTGACTTGAATTCTTAAAACAAGCAAAAAAGAATCTATCAACTAAAAAACCATTATGTGCCTTTAAAGGTCCAGGAGACTTTCGTGACCAATTTTTCATCAAATCTATAAAAACCTCAGTCATAGCCTACGTATCACGAATCTGTAAGTCTTTCTGTGATTACTCACCTGAATCTCTTGCATTACGGTGAACAATTTCGAAGTACCATCCACCATAAACAAACCATGTGTTTACATTCAGACCCGGGGTGGGAACTCTGGCATCTTCGGAATTTTTTGTCGCGACATGCATTGTGGGAAACGGAGGCTCGCACTGCATGAACCTCCCAGCCGCTGGTAGCGTGAGTCTCCGTTTCCCGCAATGCACGTTGTGACAAAAAATTCCGAAGATGCCCGACGATGAAATTCATTGAGTAGAAGAAGGGATGTAAAAACCAGAGGGTGGGTTGATCCCCCCCAACAAATAACACCCTGCATGGATTGATCGAATTAGTGGATCAACAGGTTAAATCAGTAGATGGTTTTGGTCGCCAGTGGATGTTTGGGTCTTTATGGGTTAATACTGACGAAACAGAAAATCAATAGGGGGTGCAACAATAGTGGACACATCAGGAACGTGCTTATTTTCTTATATTCTGAACCTTGTCTTCACTTTGAAGATGAAAAGAATCGGCACTCTCAGTTAATGTTTGTAGATGAGACACCTATAGAAGCAGCCGTGATAGAGTCATTGTATCCCTGAATACTTTGTACTGAGCTGCAGTCAAAGGATTTTATTATTACAGTTACATAGATGTCGTCAGACCTGGCCTCCTTTTGTGTCGATATTACAATAGCTGGAAATGGCAAAAACTGGGCTAAAATGACATATTCAAACCAAGACAGCGGAAATACTGTTGGATTTAGGATGAATAGACCTTATACTTACGCCTGTCAAATTTGCAGATGTGGGAGTTCTATTAAACCAATTGCGGTGAAGCAGAAATTTGCATCACCACAACATGTAACAAGAACTCAACATTTTGCTAACATGTCTGAGTCTATTGTGTCCATTCAGTAGGAGGAATTTTTTAATGTACAATGGCTGGAAATTGGAAAAAGAGGACGGAACTTGCTAACAGACTTGTTTTTGAGTGTAGGATAGAAGTTCAAGAAGCTTTTTTCAGTCTGGACTTGATACATGTGTTACTAAATTTCACATCTTAGTGAAAGCTCATGCATGGATTTATTTATTATTTTTATTTATTTATTTTTAGAAGTTTTCTAGCGGTAATTCTGTGCAGGTTTCTTGGGTTTTCAATTACATTTAGCTAAAAAAAAATTGCTTTAGGAAAATAAGAGGAATCCTTATACTGGTCGGAGTTTGGGCCTTAAACCTTTATCGGGCAAGTGACTATTTTTGGTCATTTCTTTACATATTACAAGACAGTGACAGCAACAGTTACAGTAGCCACTTTTACACCGAGATCCCGGAAAAAAGTTGAGATGGTGATCCCACCTTTTTTCCACCACTGACTGATTTCCACAGCCGAGACAAAGAAGTAACAGAGGTTCGACAGGCTGGACTTTTACACAGTGGACCTGCATTCCGGAATCAAAGGGGCGGTGACGCAGCGCAGCATGTAGTGTGACGTATAACTTGCACATCGGAAATACCCAGAGCATAGCGGTGTTGCTCACCTCTCCAGAGTCGGCCCATCTTTGACCGTTCCACAAATGTTAGCATGGATAGAGTCATCAGCCCGAAGTGACCACAGCTGGCGGATCTTGGCATCTCCCCAGTTCGACATCTTTCTGGTCGCGTTGATATGTTTGTTTACTGTACACAGCCCCTGGCATGGGGGTCGCACACGCAGTACGTCATCAAAACATCACACCTTGGTTTGCGAAACGAGAGGTGTTCCTTTTACATAGCGTTCCAGAATCATGAGTCCACCTTTATCAGGGCTCCGAAAAAGGCTCTGGCCAAATGATCCACCCTTTAGTTTACATAGACGTTCCGGAATAAAGGTGAAATATTCCTGTAACAGAAGTGCTGTGGAAAAGGGGCTAACAAGGACAGTGAGTCAACACTCTCAGGTCCAATGTGGTCTCCAGAGTCTGTAAGGTCCCCCTCTGCATGAACAGTGAGTGGACCTGCTTTGTTCAGTACCATGAAGTAATGGTACTAATGTAAGGAATGATGTTCAAAGGGATCATGTGGATGTGGACAGGGGTCTGGATCAGCACACATGTTGGTCTAATGTTCTAAAATACATGTTCCTTTTACATTACATGTGTTTTTCATGTATTTTTACCTCTGCCAAGTGTAAGGGCAGAGGTTATATTTTCATCGGGGTTTGTCTCTATGTCTGTTTGTCTGTTAGCAAGATAACTCAAAACCTTATGGACGGATTTGGATGAAATTTTCAGGAAATGTTGATACTGGCACAAGGAACAAATGATTAAATTTTGGTGGTGATCGGGGGGAGGGGGGGAACTGATCTGCCTTGGTGGAGGTCTGCACTCTCCGAGCGCTTTTCTAGTTTTATATTTACCTCTTGGATTTTGTTTTACCTCTTATGGGTAAGGAACCAAATATGGTAACTTCACTGACCTTGATTTTCTACATAACAATAAAAAATGGTGAAAACTTTCACAAAAGTAATAAAGTCTTGTTATGTCCTCCAATAACAAACTGAAGTTAAAATTGTGAATTCCAAAGTATTTTTTGAGTGTCCTATAAAGGGTTAATAAAACTGGTCAACAACAAATTTATTGTTTAAGTTTTTTGAGCTGATTTAGGATAATTTTGGTGTGCTGAATCCAAAAATCACATTAATTTTGCTCAATCAGGTCAACTTTCTGAACTATGCTACATATTGGCTTTTTAACATTTTTGCTTACATTTATGGGTATTTTCACATCATATGATACAAAGTTCTTTCATATTTCTTGCAATAAACGAGTTCTGAAGATTTTAATTTAGCCAATTTATGATTAATGGTTTTTTTAATATTACAGGTGAATGAAATGGCTTCGACTAGAAGATCTTGCAAAAATAAGCCTGAGGTATTCTGCTACATCTGCGGTGAATACATAATAAATAATAAATACATCCTGTTAGAAAATGATTTTTTTTTCTCTTAAAACCTATTTTGGGTGAGAACTACAGGGTGTCCCATAAGTCTCCATACATAGGAGACATAATACATATGGTTCTAACATGTATTTCTTTATATTTCTTCTTTATAGTTCTTCAGCAGTGGAGGACACGCATTGAAATGTGTTCCCGACAAAATGGCAGTCATATAGAGCATATTATATAAATAAAAATGGTTTATGTCAAGAAATGTTTATTTTTCCTATGTATGGAGACTTATGGGACACCCTGTAAATAAAAAATCAACTGATAAAGTCACAAAAATGTAATCAATTTTGTGAGGTGGTCAAATTTTTCAAAATCAAATTAGCAAAAAAAAAAAACCTGACCTGATTGAGAAAAACAAATGTAATTTTTTGATTTAGCGGTGCAAAATGGTCCTAATTCTGTTGAAAAAACCTAGACAACTTGCAAAAAACATTTTTTTGTAACCCAGTGTAATCATACCAAAAAAAAAAAAAAACAAAAAAAAAAAAGACAAGTAAGAGAAAATAAAGAACTTCCAAAGAATTGTGCACAGAACACTCCTAACTGAGCTGAACCTTTTCTGTTCATTTACTTTAGGTTTTAATGTGTGGAAATATCCGGAGTGTGAAATCTGCATCAGGTCCCAGGTTTACGTCCAAACGGTTGCAGACGTTGACATCTGCTCTGGAATAATACACTCCTCCTCCAAAGCTGGCTATTCATCAAACAGAAAACATGGCTGACAGTATGGTAATGTTTGGGCTTTAGGATGGAAATAAGGATGAACTCTAGAAGAAGATAACAAGATGGTAAACAGAAAGCAATCCATCAAGTAAATCCCCAAACAGCCATTTCTGCTTGTTATATCAACTATGGAGATGGAAGTGAATGGATGTTTTGAGTTCCCCCTTCGATGGGTTCGTATTTATAGAATGAAAAGGTTTAAAAATGGATTAAACTCCTTCTGTAAAGCAAAGTTAAATTTAGATGAACAGTTTTAGTAGCTTCGTCATTCATTCCCATCATTTTTCCACCACTATTGAAAGAAACAGATGTGACTTTAACTTCCAGGATCAGTCAAGTTATAACCAGCCTGATTCAACTTATATAGCGCATTTTCTACATCTTCATGGTGCCCAAAGCGCTTTACGATTCCTCGCATTCAGTCATTCACACACACACTCATACACCAGCGGGCGGCTGCTGCCATGCAACGCGCTGCCTGGCCCTACTGGGAGCAAATTAGGGTTCAATGTCTTGCCCAAGGACACTTCGACATGTGGAGATAGCCAGGATTCAAACTTTGGTCAGTGGACGACCCGCTCTACCAACTGAGCCACAGAAAAGAAACACGAAAAAAGTCAGTTCTACAAGAAGTTTTTCTAAAGTCCGAAGTTTAAATTGAAAATTAACAGCATGTGCGATATGATGAAATATACTAGTATCACGACTTGATTCATGACACAACCTTTGACCTAAGATGATCTTAAAAGGTCAATTAATGTCTTTAAATATACCGTTGGACTACAGGACCCATAGTTTTATTTTTTACATTGAAATGCATAGTTTTCTGTTGAAAGCTGCTTGATATTCTGTTAGTACGTCAGATTCTCATAATGTTGCTTAAATATTGCAAATCTCCTACAGCGACAAACACATAAAACACAAAACCAAACACAAAAAACATATACAGTACATTAGTTTTCTCAGAGTGCGTCTCAAGTTCAGATAGCGTAACAATGTTTGACAGAAACAAACAGATGATTGTTCATATTTGACCGAAAATGAGGGTCTGGGTGTCGTTGGAGCCCCAGTTTGAGGCAGAGAATCCCTTTTTTAATGAACTGTATGTGGACGGCCCATTAATCCTCACTCTCACATCATTCCTAAGGACTAATAAAGTGCAGCTCCAATCAGAGACCTAATTAATTGATTATAAAGAACACGCAAGACAGGATCAGCTACTGCGATGTCAAAAAGTAGAAAATGTTAAGTGTTTATCGTCATGAAAATCAACGTCTGGATGTATAAATCAGGTCAAATCTAGAAAAAAGAAGCAGAGGTTTGTTGAACAGGCAGTGGAAGAATTCAAACAGCATTGATTTATTTATGTACCTGTTTCCTTCGAAGAAATGTTGTATTTTCTCTACATAATTTGGTCTTAACTGAATCCCATTCTGATTTTCGTATAGTGAAATCGATCAAAACATCCTCACCCATTAAACACAGAGTAACTGAACAGTAAAACTAGGACACATGAAGTTATTTCTTCATAAATTTAACAAAAATTTCCATGATGGCATATTAGAGCCACATCAGAAAATAAAAACACTTGTCACTACGAGAATAAAGTTGTAGAATATTGAGATAAAACCCCTAATTTTATGAGAATGAAGTCATAATATTTTGGGAATAAAACCACAATATTAGGAGAATTAAGCCATAGTTTAAAAAAAAAAATCATAATTTAACAAAAATAATGTCGTACTTTTATGAGATTAAAGTCGTCATATTTCAAGAATAAAGCCATAATATTAGGAGAATAAAGTCGTACTTTAAAAAATAACCTCACAATTTAACAAAAATAGTTGTGCTTTTATGAGATTAAAGTCGTCATATTTCGAGAACAAAGCCATAATATTATGAGAATAACGTAATTTAAAACAGGTGAGAAAAATATCAGAATTTGCAAAAATAAAGTTGTACCCACTTGTAACATAATGGAGAACTTGTGTTGTGAGGTTCTACTTTCATTTGGGGTTTACACACAAAGGCCAAATACTGAGCCTGTTAGCCCCGCCCACCATCAACACATTCGCAACAGTCGTCCGATCCGACAGAAGTGAAATTTGCAGCTTCACTTGTTGCGTTCGCTGTAACAGGAGACAAACAAAAGGCTTAAGGCTTACAATTTCTAAATTTTGACTTTTTATCGCACTATTGTGGATTTATTTTCGAAATATTACGACTTTAATATCATAAAAGTACGACATTATTTTGGTTAAACTATGAGTTTTTTTCAAACTACGACTTTATTCTCATATTATAGCTTTATTCTTGTAAAATTATTACTCTTTTGTCATTTGACTTTATTCTCATAAAATTGTGGGTTTTATCTCAATATTTTACGACTTTATTCTCACAGTGACAAATGTTTTTCTTTTCTTTTTATTATTATTATTATTATTATTATTATTATTATTTTAATTTTTTATGTATTTATTTTTTGACATTATTTTCTTATGTGGCCCTATTACACCATTGTAAATTTAAAAATACATTGACAATAATATTAATAATAATAAAAGAGTAGCGTGTCTAAAAATAGAGTTGTTTCCTTAAATAAGAAAAAATTGAATTTTTTGTTTGTATGAATAATATTATAGACAACTTTTCCTTTTCATCCCTACATTTTACCAAATATAGGTGGTTCTTATTCCTTAGATTTTCCAAACAGGCTCTTTTCTTCACTTTTAATTGGTTTGATGGGATTTATAGATTATTTTTATTCTTGTTCTAACATCAAGCCTGGCTTCCACTGGTGGGACAATAACATGATCCCTTAGTGTACCCAAAAAGATAAAAGCAATAAGACAAAAAATTATGCACAAGATGCAACACAATGAAAAGAGCAGCGAAGGGACGCCATGTTTCAAGTTCTGCTGCAGACGCTGAAAACTGATGTGCACACTGGAGTGCAGTTAATGCTCATTATTTTCTGAATATTGCTCGTTTCATTTGAAACTACAAGAATGTGAGGCAGGAGTTTCAGCTTTGCACACATCCTGCCTCTGAGGATGTCCTAAAAGACCTACTTTTTACCTTGAGGACAGTGCAGAGCCTGTACTTTTTCACTTTTACTGCAGTAAAGGAGTTGAATCATGACTTCTACTTTGACCGAAACCTTGTATTTGTACTTGCGGAGTAAAGAACGTGTGGACTTCTGCCACTTTTGCTTAACTGAATGTGGTTTTCAAGGTCAGAAAATGGAAGAAAATGTTGTCAGGATGCAGAGAAATATTGACCATTATGATTTAACCCTTTAACCCCTGATGTATCTGTGGTGAGCGTTCTGAATGTATGATTTATTTTAAATACTGATAAAAATTCAACCATTTGCTCAATAGGAAAAATTTCAAAATGTGCTGATCAAGGTTGTAATAGTTTTGGATTTTTCATTATTACCTCTGCCAAGGAGGTTATGTTTTTGCCAGGGTTTGTTTGTTTGTTTGTTTGTCTGTTTGCTTGTTTGTTTGTCTGTCCGTTAGTGTGCAACATAACTCAAAAAGTTATGGACAGATTTGGATGAAATTTTCAGGGTTTGTTGGAAATGGGATAAGGAAGAAATGATTAAATTTTGGTGGTGATCGGGGGTGCGGGGGCCCACGGGGGGGGGCCACGTTTGTCTGTCCGTTAGTGTGCAACATACCTCAAAAAGTTATGGACAGATTTGGATGAAATTTTCAGGGTTTGTTGGAAATGGGATAAGGAAGAAATGATTAAATTTTGGTGGTGATCGGGGGTGGGGGGGCCACTGAGCAGCCTTGGCGGAGGTCTGCGCTCTCCGAGTGCTTCTAGTTATAGTTTAGTTTCAGTTAGTTTTGACTTTTTTTCTCTAATTCAGTCAGTTTTAATTAGTTTTTAGAGCAGGGTTGATAGTTTTTTTTAGTTTTCATTTTCTTCTAAATGCTTAGTTTTAGTTTTGTCATATCCGAACGGTGTCCATGTGTGGATCGACTATTTCTTTTTAAATTAAACAGTTTCAAGGTTGTTCCATACAGCAGAAAAAGTTGAAGCTTGGTACCAGTCATGTGTACGTCAAATTATATTCAATTCCAATCAATATTTGTTGAGTGATAATGAAAAATGTGTGGTAAATGGGATTTTCAATGTTAAATGTAAATGTCCACGGAGTCCACATTCCACAGTGGATGTGGACAATTTTGTGCCAGATACAAGATATTGTTCTAAGCTACGGGTGGATCAAATTGGAGGCTAATCGGAGTTGTTTTGAATTTTTTTTATGAATTTTGGAAAATTGCTCAATGATGAGAGATAGGAAAATTGTAGATTTTGTGACTTTGCTGTGGCCTTGAACTTTGGCCTACTTGTTCTAAAATTTAATGGGTTCGTTCCTGGGCCTAGGCCTATCTGTGGCAAGGTTATTATTGTTAACTAAAACTAACAAAGTGACAAAAACTAGAATTGAAAAAACATTTTCGTTAACTGAAATAAATAAAAACTATAATTAAAAGAAAAAATGATAACTAACTGAAACTGTATTGTGTGCTTACAAAACTAACTAAAACATATGAAAATTATGGATAAAATTCCCTTCGTTTTTGTCTTTGTCAATGTCGGATTGATACGAAATTGATTTATTTTGCTCTAGCAATTTTAACTATCAGAACCATACAGTGCTTCACGTACCGTCACTTCTCGTCACTTGTCGTTTACAGTCGTCTTCTCGTCCCCACTCTAGCTGGAAACATGGAGACTAATGTTTGGAGAATTCAGACTCCTTTATGGGATTTATTTGAATATGATGGTGAAGAAGATAAAAGATACAACAAAACTAAAATTGATACCAAAACTAAACTAAAACTAAGCATTTACAAAAAAAAAGAAAACTAATAAAAACTAGCAAACCTGCTCTAAAAACGAATTAAAACTAACTGAATTAGAGGGGAAAAAAAGTCTAAACTAAATAAAACTAAACTATAATGAAAAATCCAAAACTATTATAACCTTGATCTGTGGGTACAATTTAGTAAAGATGGTTGGAATAGTTTTCCCGTAAAGTTGCTAACAAACAAACAAACACACAAACAAACACACAAAGCAAAGTTAATACCTCCTGGCGGGGGTAATCAGGCCACAAAAGTAAAAAAAGGAAAAGTAAAAACAGATGCAGATAAATGGTGGTAGAATGTGTGTTGCGGCGTTCAGAAGGAGGGATACAGTTCAAGAGAGCGCCGCTTCCTGTTCTTTAGCATCGGAAATACCAGCCTTGAGCCTCTGACGCTGGGTTCAGATTAGACGACACACACAACCGTCCACGTTCACACAAAGTAAACTGAAAGGCGTACACACCCCAACGCACACACGCAAGCTCCAGCGAATGCACCGCCAGCCCAGGCTTGTGAGAGTAAACACAACACATCACATCCTCATGTACTGAATCTGCATCCCACAACGGCAACATACACCGATGCAGAGGACACACACACACACAGAAAACTCCCATCCGCTCAGAGTATTGTTGGATTCTTCCTCCTCTGACGCCCGTGAGGCTCTTTCTTAGGGAAAAGGAAACGCAGTCTGGTGTGACCTTTATACACAGCAAACACACACACAGACTGTTTGATAGCAGAGCCACAGGTCAGACCCGCAGCCCGACTTTAATCCTGATTTCTGCCGTCAACAGTCAACAGTCCACCGGCTCCACAGACTGAAGGCAGCTTAGGACCGGGGCTTTTACTGCTTGTTTGGGTAGAAAAGAAAATCTCTTTGAAATAACCGTTATTTGCGATTAAAATGGGCCTTCTGTCTGATGTATCCACCGCTCCAAGGAGGGTATGGTTATCGCCAGTGTTCTGCAAGTTACTTCCAAACTGTAATCCATTACAGATTACTTCTTACTGTTATTTAACCCATAAAGACCCAGTGCTACTTTTCTGGCCATTCCCAAATGATTTTTGTCTCTGTTTAACCTTTCCTAAATCATTTATGTTTATGCGTTTGGCAGACGCTTTTTTCCAAAGCGACTTACAGGGGAAAACCAATCAAATCACTCAGTCAATCAAATTTTATTTATATAGCGCCAGATCATAACAGTTCTCTCATGACACTTTATATATAGAGTTGGTCAAAACCAGACTCTAAGCCAATTTACAGAAACCCAACAGAATCCTCCTGGAGCAAACACTTGTGACTGGTGACAGTGGAAGGAAAAACTTCCCTTTAACAGCAGAAACCTGGAGCAGACCCAGACTGAGGAGGATGGACGTCTGCCTTGACCAGTTGGGGTTAAAGAGAGAGGGTAAATAAAGAGAAAAAGAGAGAGCGATAGAGATAGAGACTGGGGGAGAAAGGGGAGACACATGGAGGCGGTTGAGGATAAGTGAGTGATGATGATGAAGGCAGGAGAGAGGCAGGACCTCCGCAGCAGGTCCAGAGATAACCCTGAGAAAATCTGAGATAATCCTGGGGAAAAACCTTATTAAAATATTTAAAATGGAATGTCTGACAGTGCTAGGACAGGAGGTGCTCCTGGAAGAGCTGGGTCTTCAGGAGCTTCTTGAAGATAGGCAGGGATGCCTCTGTTCTCATAGTGCTCAGTAGAACGTTCCACCAACGTGGAACGACCCATGAAAGAGCCTGGATTGTCTTGTACAAGGTCTGGGGACCACCAGACAACATCCCCCAGACAAGCGGAGTGGTCATGGGGCAACATAAGCTTTTATCAGTGCACCTAAGTAGGTAGGAGCAGACCCACTGGGAATTTTGTAGGCTAGGATTAACGATTTGAATTTGATGCGGGCAGCTATGGGTGGCCAGTGTAACTCAATAAGTAACAGGGTGACATTTAACACCATTTATGATAATATTATCCCCTGTATTTTGCATTTTTCACTGTAAATCATGTATTTTCCTATATTTAATTTAGATGTTCATGGAAACTCCAAGTAAATTCAAAGTTATTATATCAAAAAAGACAAAACTGAACAAGAAGTGACTTTTTCAGCAAATAGCGTTGTTTGTAAATATACATTTTCATCATGTAATTTTTCTAAATTTCAATAATTTCTAATTTTTCACACTAAAACAAAAAAATTGGAGTTTGTATTAATTCTAGGTTATGATGATAGTGTTTTACTGGTCTGACCCACTTCGGATCATATTGGTCTGTATGTAAAAAATCATTCATATCTTCAGTTGAATTTTTGCATTTCATACATTCACCCCAGGGGCCAGACTGGACCCTTTGGCAAGGTTATTATTATTATTAAATAGATTTCTTTCCCTCAAGCAATTTTAGCTAGCAGTACCATATGATATTTAACGGTCCGTCACTTGTCGTCATTTGTGGTTTAGAGTCGTCTTCTCATCCCCGCTCTACCTGAAAACATGGAGACTAAAGTTGGGAGAAAGCAGCAGAGTCCTGTCTGGGATTTATTTGAATACGACGGAGAAGAAGAGAAAAGATGAAAAAAACTAAACTAAGCATTTAGAAAAAAAACAAAAACTAATAAAAACTAGCAAACCTGCTCTAAAAACTAACTGAATTAGAGAAAAAAAAGTCAAAACTAAATAAAACTAAACTATAATAAAAAATCCAAAACTATTATAACCTTGCCTTTTGATGGGCCAGTTTTTGGCCCACGGCTCATGTGTTTGACACCTGTGATCTAGAAGAAAGTCGCCTTCTTTAATAAAGTTAGAGTTGTTCTGTTACATGAAGCAATTTAGCAACTTAAAGGTGTTGACATTTTACAGCATGTTTACAGTTTTCAGTCTCAAGGCCCTCATTAAGTCCGTTTTATAACAGCAGCAGGTGCTATTTTAAAAACCTATCAGCTAATGCTTCCACAGAACAACCTAATAATGTGATAACATAAAAGAGTTTGTGTTTACAGCTTGTTGAAATGCACTGGAAAGCCATTAGTGCTGTTCGAATTGTGTTTCCTGTAACAATTTTAGTCCATTTCTTCATATTTTAACCCTTTCATGCACAGTGGTCACTCCAGTGGACAGTTCTTCTCCAGCTGTTCTCTTGTTTATTCATGGATTTTGTTGTTTTAGTTCCATATCAGCCACAGTGGACACTTATGCACCATCCAAAACTCTGACATTCATACCACTACTGTAACTTTGCTGTTCTTGATAAACCTGATCTGCACTAACATGTTTGAGTATAAATCAATTATTTCTTATTGTTTTTAGATTGTAATTAACAGGGTTTTTTTTTAAACAAAAGGTTGTTTGTTTGTTTTTTTTGCATATTATTTCCATGAAGTGAGTAGTAACTAGTACTAGTTTAAGTTAAAATGACAGAAAACGTCAGATTAGCTGCATTAAAAATGTTATTATTTCACAGTTTACACACAGTACGTCAGTAAATACATGTCTTTTCTTCAAAAATTAAATGTATGGTGTCCAGTTGAGTGGACATTTTTGCAACTCCATGAAAAATAGGTTAGTAAAAATGTTTTCAATTGCGTTGTTTTTTTTAATGCCTAGAGCACAGGTGTCAAACATGCAGCCTGGGGGCCAAAACCGGCCCGCCAAAGGGTCCAATCCGGCCCCCGAGATGAATTTGCAAACTGCAAGTTAGGGCATCAAACTCAAAAATAATATAGTAACCTATAAATAATGACAACACCATTTTTTCCCTTTGATTTAGTGCAAAAAACATTAAATTATGAAAATGTTTACATTAACAAACTATCCTGTAACAATAAAATGTGAATAACCTGAACAAATATGAACAACCTGAAATGTCTAAAGAGAATTAAGTGCAATTTTAAAATTTTTTGCCTGTTACTACATGTTTTGTGCCTTTGTAAATCTGATCTGTATTGGAAATACATAAATGATAAATCGAAGCATAATATTGTTAAAATTGTACTTGTATTTCTTAAAAAATTCCATTTTTTACAGCTTATTCACATCCTTTTTGTCTGGATAGTTTGTAAACATAAATATTGGCATGACTGAATATTATTTTTTGCACTTATTTACTGGCTATCATGCTATTATTGTACTGGTCCGGCCCACTTCAGATTAAATTGAGCTGAATGTGGCCCCCGGAAGAAAATGAGTTTGACACCCCTGGCCTAGAGGAAGAAAAACACTCAGGTAAAAAAAGATCTTGATTAAGGCTCTCGTAATTCATGCATGAAAGGGTTAAATTAAATACATGTTTCTCTGCTTCAAAAATTAAACATATGCTGTCCAGCTGAGTAGACATTTTTGTAACTCCATGAAAAATAGGTTCATAAAAAAAATGTCAATTGCATTGTTTTTTTCATGCCTGAAGAGGAATAAAAACACTCAAGAAAAAAAATATTGACTAAGGTTCTCATAATTCATGCATGAAAGGGTTAAACCAGTAGAGCTCAGTTTACAGCTATGGTATACCTGTTCATGTGGAGAACCCTGTCCTTTTAGTGAAATGAGGTGTTTTTAAACTAATTTACTGATCTTCAGACATCTCGCCAAAGAGAAGACAACATATTTTAACCTGCTTTCCCTTTGTTGACTTCCTCCTCTTTCTTTGAATAGAAAAAAAAAAAAAAAAAAGTCCATTAGTTGTTTACATACTCCCACTTTCTGCTCCTCCGCTGGTGAATTAATGTTGCGAATCATGCCGTCCACTCTCCTCTGCTCTGAGGGAGTTATTCACATTTAAAAGCCCATAATCAAACACCTACACGTTAAATGGAAAGCCATTAACACTAATGGTATACCTTGGACTGAGCCAAGATGAAACCTTGAAGAACTACAGACTATTAGGGCACGGCAAGGACTTTATCCTCCTTGTGTTAAGTTGTTCGCACCCAGTTGGATATCTGTCTTTCATTTTCTCCGAGTGGCTCTTTATCAAACCCCCACCACCACCTCCACCAGCTTCATGAAACCACTATGAGAGGGTCAGAGAGTGGAGCCAGTGGAAAGCAGTCCATCTTTAAAGGCAGAAAAGTCCATCTTGTTAATATCCTCGTCTACTCTCTCTCCATCTCGGTTGGACAGTTGTTGGCAAACGGAGCGTGGATCCTGAACAATGAACAGTATCAGATGCCTCCTTGAACCGCAGATACTATTTTCAGACCATTAACTTAAATACGAGCTGTAAATGTACCGTAAAGTAATAGCGTACAGTAGACACGTACAGTACAGAGAACAATCAGCATTTTGAGCAGAAAACTTAGTTTATTATTTATTTATTTATTTTGAATATGCAGCATAACCAAGTAATCCCACTTAGTCTTTACAAATGAACCAGGTTATAAGGAAAAAAAACAAACAAACAAAAACCTGTACATATACATGAAAACAAAGTATGACTTCATTTGCATATTCGAAAAGGAGTGAGAGGAAGTAGAACTTATTTAATCCCACCCCCCTTCTCTATCGTTTAGCTTCCTATCAACATAATATATGAAAAATCAAGTCCCTTGGATCAGTTAACCTCACTTCTCATCTTCACATACACATATCTACATACATACATATATACATACATACATACATGCATACATAACTACATACATACATACATACATACATACATACATGCATGCATGCATGCAGGCATGCATGCATACATACATACATACATACATACATACATACATACATACATACACACACAACTACATACATACATACATAACTACATACATACATACATACATACACAACTACATTGACATACCAGAAAAATAGAAAATGCATACATACATACATACATACATAACTACATACATACATACATACATACATACACAACTACATTGACATACCAGAAAAATAGAAAATGCATACATACATACATACATACATACATACATAACTACATACATACATACACACATACACAACTACACTGACATATTAGAAAAATAGAAAATACATACATATAATGCTCTTTGAACAGATCCTCTACCTCCACAGTTCCCACTGGTATTGTCCGTCTGAGTACTCATCCGTCAGCACCTGGAAAACAGATGGAATGTACGCAGAGGACAGACAGAACGCTGCGTCCGTATCCGTCTGTGTCTTTAACGTTACTTGCAGTCAGCGTTACTTTTATCACCGTCATTTATTTTGAAAAATCTCCACACTCTTCACACTCCCCACACATTATTCCACCGTTGCGTACCTGCTGCACTGAACTATGAATGTCACACAGCCGTAAGTAGTATCGGTGCATTTATATCAGATTACTTTTATGAGTACGAGTACACACACTGAGTATCGGAGCCGATGCCGATACTGGACTTTTTGGAGGGGCTATCCAGCAGCTGTCAGTGGTGTTATAGTTTTAATGGTTGACTGTCAATACAGGCACAGGAAGGGCTTTGTAAAATCTTCCAAAATTCAAGAGAAACCAGAGCCGTGAAAAAAAGGAAGTACATCTGGGATTATCTGTATTATTGTAACGTTCTAAGGGGAAAACCAGGTTCAGATCCAACTCTTAGTTTATGGAAATCTACCAAGTGGGCAGCTCGTTCTGGAATCCATCATTTCCTTGAGGGGACGCTTCATCAGCATTCAGACATGACAGATTTTATCTCCTACATTTGACGTTCCTGTCTGTGAATTCCTCCACTGAGTCTCACACATTCACAGTCGATACCAGCCTCCTCAGACCGGCGTTCATAGTTCTGCAGTGTTTCCCTTGGGTTATTTTAGGAAGCCCTCCCCCACTCCCCCTGCCTCCCATCGCCGTTAGGATGGTCCGGTCCAGGCCAGAGGAAGGGGAGTGGTAGGAGAAAAGGGAAATCTTTAACAATGACTTCATTAACGTGATGCCCAACATGACCACCACAACTGGACTTTACTGCTGCGCTCAAACACTGGATATATGATACACTAACACTGGATTAAAACTTCTTTTTTCTTTTCATAAAACATGGAAGTTTGTTAAAGTTCCCGCCTTCTGAGACGTCATAACTCCTAAACATGTTGATCACAAGTGAGTATCTGTTAAGTTCATTTGTTGAGATAGTCGATAAGTGCAGGGATTCGATGGCAATCTCAACTTGTCGATTCTGTCTGTTTTCTTTTTTTAATGACAATTGACAATAGGTGGTTGATGGCATTCATTAAACAGATGATTGGGTAATTTGCTTAATGAGCTGAGATTAATTAAGACCTAATTGAGCTGTGATGGAACCAGAACATGGAGCCTGGCCTACTTTTCTGGCGGGTTCATCTTTTGTTTGAATGACGCTGTGTTTTACTTTTATTTTATGCAGTCGCAGAAAAAATTATTAGACCACAACTTGTTTTTTCTTCAATTTCTTGTTAATTTTTTTTTATTTTATTTTTTAAATTTTTATCAGGGAGGTCATACATAGTCCAGCATTTTACAAGACCTCTATGATACACACTAGAGAAAAAAAAACTCCAAAAAAACACAAGACATGTTTCAACAGCGATGATCTTCCAACCCCTGTTCTCCCTTACATTTTCCACCATATTTTAAACAGGTTTATATACTACTGAACAGTTGAACAATGGCTGTCATTTCCACTCATCCATCCTTAAAGATCCATACACAATACAATCCATATGATATTTCACTAAGTTATAGCAGATCTGGTCTCCTGGGTCTAATGTATCTAATCCATTTAGCCCACAGTCTCAAAAACTTTTCCATTTGCATTTTTAATGAGAACGTTAGTCTTTCCATAAAATAAATATCATATATAATTTTATACCAATCATCCAATGTTGGAGCATCTGGTTTTAACCATTTCCTGGTCAGGGCCCTCTTCCCTCCGACCAGTAATATTCTCACTAGGTATTTGTCTTCTTCAGTTTGAACATTCATTCCCACCCCAAGTACATTGTCAAAAATTCAAATGATACATTGGTATGAAAAATAGTTTCTAAGCTCTTATGAATTTCTCGCCAAAAAAATATTATTTTGGGGCAGCTCCAGAATATATGGTGATGATTGGCTATAGTTGAATCACATGACCTCCAACAATTCGCCCCCACACCTTGATGTTTTTTTTGAACAGGGGTAATAAAAAATCTCATTATACTTTTCCACCCAAATTCCCTCCAGCTGTGTGAATATGTTGTTTTCCATTGTATTGTACAGATATTCTCCCAGTCTTCATCAGATACCACCGTTCCTCCTTCTCTTTCCCATTTATTTTTAATATGTAGGGTGTTTGAATTTTGGGAGTCTTGGAAATTTTTATATAATCTAGATATCAATCCACGTCCACTTCCTGATTTATAAGCTGTCACAAAGGCCTTCAGTATCCCACTGTCCTGTTTTCCCGATCCCTCAGACAATAATCGCATTAACTCGATGTCGTACCTGTAAATATCTAAAAAAGTTTTGATTCTCCAATCCATATTCTCGCTTACAAATTTCAAAGCTCTTAAAGATTCCATTGTGTATAAGGCAACAGTATGCCATTATCCCTTTACCCTTCCATGTTTTAAATCTAGAATCTGTCCTATTTGGAAGAAAGTCTACATCATATGCACACCACCGCAATATCTTCTCTGCATCCTTCAGGTTATATTTTTTAACTAGCTTTTGCCAGATTTTTAGAGTTACTTTTATCCAAGGGTTGTTTCTGTCCAGAAGGTTGTCTCTCAGTTTACTATCAGCTATTGTGGCTTGTAATGGTGGTCCTGAAGATTCTCCCTCCTCTATTTCTTTCCACATTGCCTTAAATTGTGGATCACAGAGACATACCAAGGGTCTTAATTGGGCTGCATAATAGTAATCTCTTAAATTTGGTAATGCCATTACCTCCTTTTTCTTTTGTCAGTTGCATAACTTTATATTTTATTCTAGGTTTCTTACCCATCCAAATATAACGGGACATCAGCTTATCCCACTCTATAAATTGCTGATCATTTATTTCAATCGGTAGTGTTTGAAAGCGATATAGTAGGCAGGGAAGAATAACCATTTTAATCGATTCAATCCTTGAAGTTAGACTAAGGAATGGTAGGTGGTTCCATCGAGAAATTTCTGATTTTAATTTCAAATTTAAAGGGGCGTAATTAGCTTCAAATAATTTTGTAACATCATGAGTGAGGTTAACTCCTAAGTACTTCATTGTGTTTGTGTCACATCTCAAACCATATTCAGTCAAAAGGTACTTTGGTGGATTAAAGTTGAAGGTCAAACTCTGGGTTTTTTGAACATTTAATTTATAACCTGATAATTGGCCAAATTTTTCTAAGGATGACATTAGGCTTGGTAGAGATGTTAAAGGCTGGGTCAAATAAACCATCATCTGCAAATAAGGACAATTTGTGCTCCTCTCCTGCTGTCTTCACACCTTTGATCTCTGGAGCTTGTCTGATATGCTGGCTAAGAGGCTCAATAAAGATGGCGAAGAGAAGTGGTGAACATGGGCAACCCTGTCTACATGAACGCTCTAATGTAAAGCTTTTTGAGAGACTACCATTAATTATTAAGCCCGAGCCGAGTAAAGCCGGCGCAGGGCCTATTGAGTCTGCAGTGGGCGCACGGGGATGAAATCGCCAGTGACACGGTCGCCTTTCGCCACTGTCGCCACTCTCACACATGTTCACATTCACGGCACTGAGACCTTTCCGAAGATGTACATGACGTGCACAAATCGCATATTTACGCCTGCTCTGAATGAATAGGAGTCAATGGGACACGCCCAGTCGGGGTCAGTCACGTGGGTGTAAGTGCACGACACGGGACATCTGACCCCACAGACATGTGGGGGAGCTCGAGAACTTTCAAATAAGGTCAAATATGTGGTTGCCATAGAAATGGCTATATTGTTCTTGCTCAGATTATTATTATATATTTTTTTAATATTTATTAGGCCCGAGCCGAGTAAAGCCGGCGCAGGGCCTATTGAGTCTGCAGTGGGCGCATGGGGACGAAATTGCCAGTGACGCGGTCGCCTTTCGCCACTGTCGCCACTCTCACACATATTCACATTCACGGCACTGAGACCTTTCCGACGATGTACATGACATGTGCACAAGTCACATATTTACACCTGCTGAGAATGAATGGGAGTCAATGGGACACGCCCACTCGGGGTCAGTCATGTGGGTGTAAGTGCACGACACGTGACCTCTGACCCCACAGACATGCGGGGGAGCTCGAGAGCTTTAACATAAGGCCAAATATGTGGTTGCCATAGAAACGGCTATATTGTTCTTGCTCAGATTCTTATTATTTTTCTTTATTTATTTATTTTTAGGCCCGAGCCGAGTAAAGCCGGCGCAGGGCCTATTGAGTCTACAGTGGGTGCATGGGGACAAAATCGCCAGTGACGCGGTCGCCTTTCGCCACTGTCGCCACTCTCACACACATTCACATTCACGGCACTGAGACCTTTCCGAAGATGTATATGACATGTGCACAAATCGCATATTTACACCTGCACAGAATGAATGGGAGTCAATGGGACACGCCCACTCGGGGTCAGTCACATGGGTGTAAGTGCACGACATGTGACATCTGACCCCACAGACATGTAGGGGAGCTCGAGAGCTTTCAAATAAGGCCAAATACGTGGTTGCCACGGAAACGGCTATATTGTTCTTGCTCAGATTATTATTATTTTTTTTTTTTTTTTTTTTTTTTAATTTCTCCTGCGCTTTGAGCTCAATTTTGACCCTCTGAACATTTACGAAAACTCACCAAATTTTGCCTAAAATTCAGAAGTGCGAGAAATTGAATTTACATATACGTTTCGTAGATGTCGGTAAAGAAATGTTGCGGCAGCGCCCCCTTGAAAAGTGGAAATGCATTGCGCCAATGGGAGCGCGTCCAAAATAAAGTTTGTCGTAGAGCCACGAAAATCAGTACACAGATTCATCATGAGGAGACAAACAAAAAATACTATTATGGCCACGCCCCTAAACCAACCCTTAGTCGGCCATATTGGATTGAAATTTCCAAAATGCTGAGTCAGCGTTTTCACTGACATTGTATTTTAACTATCTCCTACTAAGCCGTTTGGCCAAATGAGCTCAAAATCAGTGTACAGTATCTAGAGAAGTGGGGCATCAAAAGTTAGCCGAATTTTTTGAATCGGCATCACCGTTTTTGTGTGACAAGGTTGCAAACTTTGCGAAGTTTTTTCGAAAATTTACCATCACAAAAATTGCTTCAGCTCAGACATACGAACACCGATTTGTCTGAAATTTGACTCAGATGTCTATCTCCCAGGCCTACACCCATTTATTAAAAGAAATTGAAATTTCGCACTATAGCGCCCCCTACAAATGTACATTTAAAAAAAATGACATTAGTTCGGACATACGAACACCGATTTGGCTCAAATTTGACTCAGATGTCTATCTCCCAGGCCTACACCTATTTATCAAAAGAAACTGAAATTTTGCAATACAGCGCCCCCTACAAAATTTTTTTAAATATTTTTTATTAAAATTGCTTCAGTTCGGACATACGAACACCAATTTGGCTCAAATTTGACTCAGACGTCTATATCCCAGGCCTACACCCATTTATCAGAAAAAATTTAAATTCGGCGCCATAGCGCCCCCTACAATGTTACCTTTATGAAAATTACTTCATGTTAGACATGCGAACACCAATTTGGCTCAAATTTGAATCAGTAGTCAATCTCCCAGGCCTACACCCATTTATCAAAAGAAATTGCCACTTCGCTCAGTAGCGCCCCCTACAAATTTACCTTCACGAAAATTGCATCAGTTGAGACATACGAACACCGATTTGGCTCAAATTTGACTCAGTGGTACATCTCACAGGCCTACACCCATTCAATGGAACAAATTGAATTTTGGCTCATAGCGCCACCTACAGATTTGTTTATACAAAATTTTGTTCAGTTCGGACATACGAACACTGATTTGTTTCAAATTTGAGTCAATTTGACTCAAATCTGAATCAGTTGTCAATCTCCCAGGCCTACACCCATTTATAAAAAGGAAATTTCTATTTTGCGTAATAGCGCCCCCTACAAATTTACCTTCACGAAAATTGCATCAGTTCGGACATACAAACACCAATTTTGCTCAAATTTTTCTCAGTGGTACATCTCGCAGGCCTACACCCATTCAATGGAACAAATTGAATTTTGGCTCCATAGCGCCCCCTACAGATTTATTTATACAAAAATTTGTTCAGTTCGGACATACGAACACTGATTTGTTTCAAATTTGAGTCAATTGTCAATCTCCCAGGCCTACACCCATTCATTAGAAGACACAAAATTTAGGGCTAGAGCGCCACCTGCTGAACGATGAGCATACTTCCATTGGACGTGCCCTTTGTGAGGGCCTTTAGATGCCGCTTGCGGCTTTAATTTTAATTTTTTTTTTTTTTGGTCTTATTTTTCTTTCTCCTGCGCTTTGAGCTCAATTTTGACCCTCTGAACATTTACGAAAACTCACCAAATTTTGCCTAAAATTCAGAAGTGCGAGAAATTGAATTTACATATAGGTTTCGTAGATGTCGGTAAAGAAATGTTGCGGCAGCGCCCCCTTGAAAAGCGGAAATGCATTGCGCCAATGGGAGCGCATCCAACATAAAGTTTGTCGTAGAGCCACGAAAATCGGTAGACAGATTCATCATGAGGAGACAAACAAAAAATATTATTATGGCCACGCCCCTAAACCAACCCTTAGTCGGCCATATTGGATTGAAATTTCCAAAATGCTGAGTCAGCGTTTTCGCTGACGTCGTATTTTAACTATCTCCTACTAAGCCGTTTGGCCGAATGAGCTCAAAATCGGTGTACAGTATCTAGAGAAGGGGGGCATCAAAAGTTAGCCGAATTTTTTGGATAGGTGTCACCGTTTTTGTGTGACAATGTTGCAAACTTTGCAAAGTTTCTCCGTGAATTTACCATTACAAAAATTGCTTCAGCTAAGACATATGAACACCGATTTGGCTGAAATTTGACTCAGACGTCCATCTCCCAGGCCTACATCCATTCATTAAAAGAAATTTAAATTTCGCACTATAGCGCCCCCTACAATGTTACCTTTATGAAAATTACTTCACGTTAGACATGCGAACACCAATTTGGCTCAAATTTGAATCAGTTGTCAATCTCCCAGGCCTACACCCATTTATCAAAAGAAATTGCCACTTTGCTCAGTAGCGCCCCCTACAAATTTACCTTCACGAAAATTGCATCAGTTCAGACATACGAACACCGATTTGGCTCAAATTTGACTCAGTGGTACATCTCACAGGCCTACACCCATTCAATGGAACAAATTGAATTTTTGCTCATAGCGCCCCCTACAGATTTATATATTCAAAATTTTGTTCAGTTCGGACATACGAACACTGACTTGTCTCAAATCAATTGTCAATGTCCCAGGCCTAAACCCATTCATTAGAAGACACAAAATTTGGGGCTACAGTGCCACCTGCTGAACGATGAGCATACTTCCACTGGACGTGCCCTTGGCGAGGGCCTTGAGATGCCGCTTGCGGCTTTAATTATTATTATTTTTTTATTTATTTATTTTCTTTCTCCTGCGCTTTGAGCTCAAATTTGACCCTCTGAACATTTACGAAAACTCACCAAATTTTGCCTAAAATTCAGAAGTGCGAGAAATTGTATTTACATATAGGTTTCGTAGATGTCGGTAAAGAAATGTTGCGGCACCGCCCCCTTGAAAAGTGGAAGTGCATTGCGCCAATGGGAGCCCGTCCAACATAAAGTTTGTCGTAGAGCCACGAAAATCGGTACACAGATTCATCATGAGGAGACAAACAAAAAATATTATTATGGCCAAGCCCCTAAACCAACCCTTAGTCGGCCATATTGGATTGAAATTTCCAAAATGCTGAGTCAGCGTTTTCGCTGAAGTTGTATTTTAACTATCTCCTACTAAGCCGTTTGGCCGAATGAGCTCAAAATCAGTGTACAGTATCTAGAGAAGTGGGGCATCAAAAGTTAGCCGAATTTTTTGAATCGGCATCACCGTTTTTGTGTGACGAGGTGGCAAACTTTGCGAAGTTTTTTCAAAAATTTACCATCACAAAAATTGCTTCAGCTCAGACATACGAACACCGATTTGGCTGAAATTTGACTCAGACGTCTATCTCCCAGGTCTACACCCATTTATTAAAAGAAATTGAAATTTCGCATTATAGCGCCCCCTACAAATGTACATTTACAAAAATGACATCAGTTCGGACATACGAACACCGATTTGGCTCAAATGTAACTCAGACATCTGTCTCCAAGGCCTACACCTATTTATCAAAAGAAACTGAAATTTTGCACTACAGCGCCCCCTACAAAAATTTTTTAAATATTTTTTATTAAAATTGCTTCAGTTCGGACATACGAACACCAATTTGGCTCAAATTTGACTCAGACGTCTATATCCCAGGCCTACACCCATTTATCAGAAAAATTTTAAATTCGGCGCCATAGCGCCCCCTACAATGTTACCTTTATGAAAATTAGTTCACGTTAGACATGCGAACCCCAATTTGTTTCAAATTTGAATCAGTGTTCAATCTCCCAGGCCTACACCCATTTATCAAAAGAACTTGCCACTTCGCTCAGTAGCACCCCCTACAAATTTACCTTCACGAAAATTGCATCAGTTCAGACATACGAACACCGATTTGGCTCAAATTTGACTCAGTGGCACATCTCACAGGCCTACATCCATTCAATGGAACAAATTGAATTTTGGCTCATAGCGCCCCCTACAGATTTATTTATACAAAATTTTGTTCAGTTCGGACATACGAACACTGATTTGTCTCAAATCAATTGTCAATGTCCCAGGCCTACACCCATTCATCAGAAGACACAAAATTTGGGGCTAGAGCGCCACCTGCTGAACGATGAGCATACATCCACTGGACGTGCCCTTGGCGAGGGCCTTTAGATGCCGCTTGCGGCTTTATTTTTTTTATTTTATTTTATTTTATTTTCTTTCTCCTGCGCTTTGAGCTCAATTTTGACCCTCTGAACATTTACGAAAACTCACCAAATTTTGCCTAAAATTCAGAAGTGCGAGAAATTTAATTTACATATAGGTTTCGTAGATGAATGAATCGCTCAGTAGCGCCCCCTACAAATTTACCTTCACGAAAATTGCATTAATTCGGACATACGAACACTGATTTAGCTCAAATTTGACTCAGTGGTACATCTCGCAAACCTACACCCATTCAATGGTAGAAATTTATTTTTAGCTGCATAGCGCCCCCTACAGATTTACTTATACAAAACTTTCTTTAGTTCGGACATACAAACAAAGATTTGCCTCAAATTTGAATCAGTTGTCGATCTCCCAGGCCTACACCCATTCATCAGAAGACATTGAAATTTGGTCCTAGAGTGCCACCTGCTGAACGATGGACATACTTCTACTGGACGTGCCCGTGGCGAGGGCCTTTAGATGCCGCTTGCGGCTTTAATTTATTATTTATTTTTATTTATTTTTCTTCTCCTGCTCTTTGAGCTCAAATTTGACCCCCTGAACATTTACGAAAACTCACCAAATTTTGCCTAAAATTCAGAAGTGCGAGAAATTGAATTTACATGTAGGTTTCGTAGATGTCGGTAAAGAAATGTTGCTGCAGCACCCCCTTGAAAAGTGGAAATGCATTTCGCCAATGGGAGCACATCCAACGTAAAGTTTGTCATAGAGCCACGAAAATCGGTGCACAGATTCATCATGAGGAGACAAACAAAAAATATTATTATGGCCACGCCCCAAAATCAACCCTTAGTCGGCCATATTGGTTTGAAATTTCCAAAATGCTGAGTCAGCGTTTTCGCTGACATATTTTAACTATCTCCTCCTTGGCCGTTTGGCCGAATGAGCTCAAAATCGGTGTACAGTATCTAGAGAAGTGGCACATCAAAAGTTAGCCAAATTCTTGGGATCAGTGTCACCGTTTTTGTGTGAAGACATCGCAAACTTTGCAAAGTTTCTTCGGGAATTTACCATTACAAAAATTGCTTCAGCTCAGACAGACAAACGCCGATTTGGCTCAAATTTGACTCAGACGTCCATCTCCTAGGCCTACACCCCTTTATTAAAAGAAATTGACATTTCGCACTATAGCGCCCCCTACAAATGTACATTAACAAAAATGACATCAGTTCGGACATACGAACACCGATTTGGCTCAAATTTGACTCAGACATCTGTCTCCCAGGCCTACACCTACTTGTCAAAAGAAACTGAAATTTTGCACTACAGCGCCCCCTACAAGTTTTTTTTTTTAAATTTTTTTATTAAAATTGCTTCAGTTCGGACATACGAACACCAATTTGGCTCAAATTTGACTCAGACGTCTATCTCTCAGGCCTACACCCATTTATCAGAAAAATTTGAAATTTGGAGCTATAGCGCCCCCTACAATTTTACCTATACGAAAATTACTTCACTTCAGACATACGAACACCAATTTGGTTCAAATTTGAATCAATTTTCAATCTCCCAGGCCTACACCCATTTATCAAAAGAAATTGCCATTTCGCTCGATAGCGCCCCCTACAAATTTACCGTCATGAAAATTGCATTAATTCGGACATACGAACACCGATTTGGCTCAAATTTGACTCAGTGGTACATCTCGCAGTCCTACACCCATTCAATGGAAGAAATTTAATTTTAGCTGCATAGTGCCCCCTACAGATTTACTTATACAAAAATGTCTTTAGTTTGGAGATACGAACACTGATTTGTCTCAAAATTGAGTCAATTGTCAATCTCCCAGGCCTACACCCATTCATCCGAAGACATAAAATTTGGTGCTACAGTGCCACCTGCTGAACGATGGACATACACTACCAGGCAAAAGTTTGGACTCACCTTCTTATTTAAATGACATGAGATGGACCACAGATGGCCAACAAGTGCTCAGCATCATTTGGAACTCCTTCCAGACTTTTGGAAAACATTTCAGGTGATTACCTCATGAAGCTCATTGAGAGAATGCCAAGAATGCACAAAGCAGTAATAAAAGCGAAATGTGGCTATTTTGAAGGATCTAAAATATAAAACATGCTTTGAGTTTTGTCACACCTTTTTAAACTACATAATTCCATATGTGTTCATTCATAGTTTTGATGCCTTCAGTGAGAATCTGCAATGGAAATAGTCATAAAAATAAAGAAAAACCAGGTGAGTCCAAACTTTTGCCTGGTAGTGTACTTGTTCTGTACGTGCCCGTGGCGAGGGCCTTAAGATGCCGCTTGGGGCTTTAATTTTAATTCTTGCTGTTGGATTATTATATATTGCTTGTAAAGCCTGTATTAGAGTTTTATTAAATCCAAACTTATCCAGCACCTCATACAAAAAGGTCCATCTGACTGAATCAAATGCCTTCTCTGCATCTAATCCCATAAACATAGTTGGTATCTTATTTTTATGTACATCCCACATAATATGTAGTGTCCTTCTCAGACTATCTTGGGTCTGTCTTTGGTGGATGAAACCTGTCTGGTCCAGGTGGATGAGGGATAGTAGAATTTTTTCAATTCTTTTTGCTAATATGGACATGTATATTTTATAATCTACATTTAATACTGAAATTGGCCGATACTGTTTACAATATAAACTAGAAAAGCACTCGGAGAGCGCAGACCTCCGCCAAGGCTGATCAGTGGCCCCCCCCCATGGGCCCCCCCACGCCAAGGAGGTTATGTTTTTGCCAGGGTTTGTTTGTTTGTTTGTTTGTCTGTCTGTCTGTTTGTCTGTCCGTTAGTGTGCAACATAACTCAAAAAGTTATGGACAGATTTTGATGAAATTTTCTGGTCTGCACCCCCCCCCCCGTGGGCCCCCCCACCCCCGATCACCACCAAAATTTAATCATTTCTTCCTTATCCCATTTCCAACAAACCCTGAAAATTTCATCCAAATCTGTCCATAACTTTTTGAGTTATGTTGCACACTAACGGACAGACAAACAAACAAACCCTGGCAAAAACATAACCTCCTTGGTGGAGGTAATTATCTTTACCTTCTTTTGGTATTACTGAAATCGTAGCTTCCCTCCATGAGGGGGGATCTCTCCCTTTTGAAGTGCCCAGTTACATATCTGATTCAATTTTGGAGTTATTTGTTCACTGTAAAATTTGTACCATTCAGCCGTAAAGCCATCTGAGCCTGGGCTCTTATGTGGTTTAAGTCTTGATATAGCGTCTTTCACTTCATTTTCCGTATGTTTGCTACTACAATTTTATTTTGTTCCTGCGTGACTGAAGCTAAATTCAAGAATTGTAAAAACTTTTGTATTTCCTCTACACTGTCTAGTTTTGATTGTGAGTATAATTTTTTTGTAATATTCTTAAAAGCTATGTTGGATTTCCTCTAATTTATACTGTATTTTCTTTGTATGAGAGTTCCTTATTTTAGTAATAGTATTATCTGCTTGTTTTTTCCTGAATTTATAAGCTAATAATTTCATTGCCTTACTACCTGCCTCATAATGTCCCTGTTTTAAGAATACCAATTTCTTTTTAACTTCCTCCAAGTATATCTTATCTATTTCATTTTGCAGTTTTTTAATTGCCACTCCATTATTTGATTTCAATCCATCTTTATGCTGTTTTTGTAATTCCTTAAGTTGAAAATTTAAACTATTGAGCTTCTCTTGTTTATGCTTCTTTAATTGTGAGGAGTAGGAAATAATTTTTCCCCTCATTACTGCTTTATTTGCATCCCACACCATAGGTGGGGAAACTTCTCCATTGTCGTTCTCCATAAAGTACATTTCTATCTCCTTTTCCAATGCTCCTTTTACCTGAGCATTATTCAATATGCTTGAGTTTAATTTCCATAATGTAGATTTCCTATTGTCACTTACATGAATTATCATTGTAATTGGTGAGTGATCAGATATATCAATTATTCCAATATCACATGATTGAATTCTGAGCCGGTCTTTTTTAAATATCAAGAAATAGTCAATTCTAGAATAGGTGGTTTGTGGTGCAGAGTAGTAGGTATAATCCTGACTAGTTGGGTAGAGCTCCCTCCAAATATCAGTAATACCAATTTCTTCCATGATAGAATTTACTTTGTTGATTATGTTTTTATTGTGTCCTACACCAGAACCAGATGAATCCATCTTTGTCAGTCTAATGTTCATATCACCTCCACATATAAGCACACCCTGTGATTCTGTAGACATGATATCAAATATTTTCTTATAGAAAGACCAATCGCTTCCTGGTGGGGCATATATGCTGAACAGGGTTACCATCACCCCCTCAATCCTTCCTTCAATCATTACATATCGCCCTTCTTTGTCCTTAATCTCTGAAATATGTTCAAATTAAATTCGGTTTGAGATAAGAATAGCAGTTCCTCTTCTGTGTCCTGACCTATACGAAGAGCAGAATAGGTGTTTAAAACTCCCTCTTCTCAGTTTTTCATGTTCAGCTTCTGTTAAATGTGTTTCCTGTAAAAAGATTACTTGTGCTTGCTCCTTTCTTAATTTTGAAAATATTTTACTTCTCTTAATTGGATTCAGGACACCGTTAACATTGTAGGAGATGACTTTTATATTATTACGCGTCATTACTGTTGTGATGGAACACCAGAATATTTTTGGATAGAGTTTGCATGACAGCCCTTATGCTGCTCTGAACTGCAGCAAACAAATAGTAAACAAAGTGACTAAACAAGGTTAACCCATAAAGACCCAAACATCCTCTGGTGATCAAAACCATCAACTGATCTAAACTGTTTAATACGTGTTGATCCATTAATCCTATCAATACATGCAAATAATTGGTGTAAAATACAGATTGTCATCTTTTCATGGTCTTCAGATATGGCCCATATAGACATTCAGAGGCTCCATAGTTACCACGGAAACACCATCATCTTCCACAACATTGATTCACCAGTAAAACCCATGGAGTTGCATCAATGACAGTGGATGAACACACTGGGTTTAGGTTAGATTTGACTGAAAAAGTCACTTTTTCTTCAGTTTTCTCAGTTTCTGATACAGTAATCCTCAACTTTAATCTGATCTTTAATGAACATCTACATGATCAGAGGAATAAATATATGAAAATACCTGATTTACACTGGAAAAAGTGCAACATAAGGAAGATAATATTACCATAAATGGTGATAAATAAATTAAGAAAGGTTAAATGTACAAAAAATTAATTTGGGAACTGACACAAAAGTCACACTGGGTCTTTATGGGTTAAAACCTTGCGCAAAAAACACAAATAATCGTCCAAACTTCCAAAAGTAGGATTCACAAAGGAACCCTGTATATGATATTTTACAGCAGCCTTCCTGGGGGTAAGCCTCACCATTATTTCACTATAGATCTCCTCCATGGTAGCGACAAAACTAAGGAAAAAGAAAAACAAAACAAACCCCAAAAATGTCCAATCAATCCCCAACTTACTTATTACAATCATTATGGCTCTTTATAAACAATTTAGATAGATAATAATCATAAATCCCAAATATTGCACATTTTTAACTTACTTCTTTAAAGCCAAAAAATTAATATTACACCATAATGTGTCTGTGGAGCAGTTTTAAACGTCCAAACTAATAGCTGAAATGTCCAAGCACTTCTTCAAAAGTACATTCCCCTTAAACAACGATTATGTTATAGTCTGCTCAGCCTTATCCTGGTCTCTCTGTGATGGATCCCGGATGAACTTCTGGAGTTTGTCCTTGTATGTTGACCCTCGTTGTTTACGGTTCTGAGTCTGCCTCCGTCCTCCGCTGACGGTCCATGTCAGCCTCCTGATCCGCTCCACAAGTGACTCCGGCGGCTTAATCACTGTAACGTCGAGCCCCATCTCTGCCATCTCCTTTGTCTCTTCTTCTGCTGTGTTATACAGACGAGTGCTATCTGGGTAGAAAACTCGAAGTTTGGCCAGGAAGGGTGTCTGGAAACGAATCCCCTTTTCTTTCAAAACTTTCTTTGCCTCCGCGTATTCTTGTCTTTTCTTAAGTACACTCGGTGCGTAATCGTTATCCAAATTAATTTGAGCATTCTTCCAAACAAATCCTTTCTTCTGCCACGCCGTACGAAGGATTTCCTCTTTTATTCTGTAGCTTTGAAATGCTACTATGATGGATCTTGGAGGGGCTCCTTGTCGTGGTGCCGGTCTCATGGCTCGGTGTGCCTGTTCAATCTGGAGTTCCATATTATCGGTCAGGGAAAGGTTGCGTTTCAGTAGCTCCTCAACAAACTGTATCATGGATGGAGACTCGTTCTCAGACCCCTCCGGTATGGAATAATTCCTGATATTGTTTCGTCTGCATCTCCCCCCCTGGTCGGATTGTTTAGCTTCTAGGTAAGTCTGTAATTTCACTAACTGCTCCATCACTTCTTCCATCGATTGGATCCTCTCCTCAGTATTCAAAATCCGCTCCTCTGCTTCTTCAAGTCTCAGTTTTGCTTTACTGATTTCTTCCTTAATTTCCCCGAGTTGTTGCTTATTGTGTTGTCGAAAACTTCTTATTTCAGTAAGTATAGTTTTCAGACTGACCTCTGCGTCCAGCTCCTCTACGTCAGTGCTAGCCGGTGAGCTACAGCTAGCGTTAGCTCGTGAGCCTTCTTGGGTATCACCGTCATGTTGGTCGGCATTCTGTATACTTTTCTTGGGTTTTATTTTAGTCTGCCCGTCCCGCATCAACATCTTGCCCTTATCCATCTTTTCTAGTTAATACGAATCGAGTTTGATAAGTATAAAGAGCAATTTGATTCTAATTGTCGGGGAGGAGAAAGTTTTTAAGATGCCATCTTTGTGGCTGCAACCGGAAGTCCTTCTTGTTAATTTTAATGCCTGCTACAACTAAAGGTACAATTGTTTGAACAAATATAACGATAACAACAAAAATAGCTCTTAGCAGTTTAATTTCAGAGCTGGTATCTATCTATTTTCCATGTTTTCTTGATGATAACTAAAATCCCTTCAGTTCTTACATCAATAGCGGTGGCATTATTATAAATGGTGATAAATCACTTAAGAAATGTTAAATATAGAGGAAAAAAAATCATTTGGGAACTACCACAAAAGTAGCACTGGGTCTTTATGGCTTACGAAGGAATGAAAAGTAATTTTATAAGTGAAAGTTTGTGTTAATGTTCTTTACAGTGATTTTCATTTACAGTCATATGTGATCCAAAAGGCCTTGGATGCTTTGCCTGAGCTTTGTAATCATACAGAAAACCATGATATGTGTAGGGGGAAAAATCTCTAAAGTCGTATGATTAGTGTGAAAATAAGTGATTAAAAATGTCCGATCTGAATAATGTACAAGAAGCTACATAGAAAAGGTATTTGATGAACAGTCACGGGAAAAAATTATTAGACCACCCCTTGTTTTTTCTTAAATTGCTTGTTCATTTTAATGCCTGGCACAACTAAAGGTACATTTGTTTGGACAAATATAACGATAACAACAAAAATAGCTCTGAGCAGTTTAATTTCAGAGCTGGTATCTGTCCATTTTCCTTGTTTTCTTGATAATAACTAAAATCATTTCAGTTCTTACATCAATAGCGGTGGCATTATTATAAATGGTGATAAATCAATTAAGAAATGTTAAATATAGAGGAAAAAAAATCATTTGGAATTACCACAAAAGTAGCACTGGGTCTTTATGGCTTACGAAGAAATGAAAAGTCATTTTATAGGTGAAAGTTTGTGTTTATGTTCTTTACAGTGATTTTCATTTACAGTCATATGTGATCCAAAAGGCCTTGGGTGCTTTGCCTGAGCTTTGTAATCATACAGAAAACCATGATATGTGTAGGGGAAAAAATCTCTAAAGTCGTATGAGTAGTGTGAAAATAAGTGATTAAAAATGTCTGATCTGAATAATGTTCAAGAAGCTACATAGAAAAGGTATTTGATGAACAGTTACGGGAAAAAATTGTTAGACCACCCCTTGTTTTTTCTTAAATTGCTTATTCATTTTAATGCCTGGTACAACTAAAAGTACATTTGTTTGGACAAATATAACGATAACAACAATAATAGCTCATAGTAGTTTAATTTCAGAGCTGATATCTATCCATTTCCATGTTTTCTTGATAATAACCAAAATCACTTCAGTTCTTACATCAATATCTATGGCATTGTACTGACAAAAACAGTGCTTTTAGTCATTCCATGTTTCCTTTTCTGTCTGTTTTAGTCATATGATACACACAGGAGTTAGTACTTAATTGCATAAGCATTGTTTTTGACGACTTTTGATGGTCTAATCATTTTTTTCCGTGACTGTATATAAGTATTGGATGTGTGGTTCAGTATTCGTCCGTGCTGGTGGCCTTTTCTGCTCAGATTCATGAGGTTAAAATGGAATTTGAGGCACTCCGGCGTCGACTGAAAGCTCTTTTTTGTCTGAAGGCCGTGGGCCACAAAGCACCACGAGCGCAGTGTGATCCGTTGAGTCTGAATAAAAGCTTTTTCTCTTGTTTGAAAGTGTAGGAATCTCTCTGAATGTGTGTGGGTTACTTTAAACGCGTGGCCTTTTGAAGAGATTTATGGAGATATTTCTTCACTTTAATGTAATTTGACTGTATTCGCTTCTGAAAGTTAATTTCTCAGAACTGTGTGCAACCGCTACTCAAATTGTTCCAAGTCTGTTCCATTCTAGTCAAATCTACATTCTTTGGTTTCATTTAGTTGTTTGGTGTAGGCCAGTTTTATCATGAGCCTCGCCTTTTCCTTTTATTACATAACATATACTAGTGTTGGGGGATTGGACCAAACAGATCCTATCGCAATGTTTGTAAATCATGAAATCTGTAATTTGACTGGCAAACTGCACAGTAGAAACCACCCTAGAAACTTGCACAAAGGTCGCTATATTTAATTATTTTGGCTTTGAATTAAAAAAGAGTCAGAAATAATCAATATTTGAATTAATTAGTAAAAAAAAAAAAAAAAAAAAAGAAAGAAAGAAAACAATGTACAGTGTCATTACTGCAGCTGATAGAGGACCCACAATTGGCAAAATAAATAACACTGGGTTACAAAAAAATGTTTTTTGCAAGTTGTCTAGGTTTTTTCAACTGAATTAGGACCATTTTGCACCGCTAAATCCAAAAATGACATCTGTTTTTCTCAATCAGGTCAGGTTTTTTTGCTAATTTGATTTTGAAAAATTTGATCTTCTCATAAAATTGATTACATTTTTGTGACTTTATCAGTTGATTTTTTTATATAATTCTCACCCAAAATAGGTTTTAAGAGAAAAAAAAAAATCATTTTCTAACAGGATGTATTTATTATTTATTATGTATTCACCGCAGATGTAGCAGAATACGTCAGGCTTATTTTTGCAAGATCTTCTAGTCGAAGCCATTTCATTCACCTGTAATATTAAAAAAAAATATTAATCATAAATTGGCAAAAGTAAAATCTTCAGAACTCGTTTATTGCAAGAAATATGAAAGAATTTTGTATCATATGATGTGAAAATGCCCGTAAATGTAAGCAAAAATGTTAAAAAGCCAATATGTAGCATAGTTCAGAAAGTTGACCTGATTGAGCAAAATTAATGTGATTTTTGGATTCAGCACACCAAAATGATCCTAAATCAGCTCAAAAAACTTCAACAATAAATTTGTTGTTGACCAGTGTTATTCAACTACAAATTGTGCGCTTTTGCATGATTTCAGACGAATTATTTTTGTTATAACATGTAGAAAACAGCTCAAAGAAGCACAGTACAAGTGACACCTGTTTATCGTGTTGTCTTCAGAGCAGTAAAGTCTTATATTAATAGGGGAACATTTTTCATGAACACATGGGGAAATATATATGTAAATTAAATATGCAAGTGTTAATCTTAACCAGATGTAATTTGGCTGTCTAACTTAAGTTGACATTCCTTTTCTTTATAGGTAAAGGAGTCGTTGCTCTTGTCAGTCATGTCCGGCTTTAATGAAATACTGCCTGGGTGCAGTTGATGTGTGATTAAGTGCCTTCAGGGTATTTTTAAGCACCTGTCACTGATGACTCACATCCTAAATTTAAGTAAATGACTGACTAAGCCCTCCCGGACCACGCTGATGTAATCATTTCTTGATTTATTTCTCACTCTCTAACCACCGCAGACATATTGTATTAACTTTCTGATATTTATTCCACTTTTATGCAGTTTGTTTCATCTTATCTGACAAATAAAGACAGGTTTTGGCAGGTAATTTTCCTACTGACACTTACAAATATGTGCAGTATTCAGCTAAGTTCAGACAGCAGGTCTTAAAGCAGTGATATTTTGCTTTTTTTTAATAGAATTCTTCATTTTCAAACATTTCCCTGTGGTCTACATAAACTGTAAATGCTCTTTTTGGGTCTGAATTCTTCATTACTTCAACTCCACAGGTCCATCTTCAACCCTATTTCTGAGTAATGACACCAGAAAGGTAGTTTTGAGCACCGGCCTTTTAAATGCACATAAGCTACTTCAGGCCCCGCCCCCTCTAGGTTATTGGCTGTGCTGCTCTGTCCCATTTAAACAACAGCTGAACATTTTAGGTAATGGGCACGAAGTTTTATGGCGTACTCTGAGAAAAGTTCATCGGAAGTCTCGACCTTATATGTGCAAATGTTGTGATATAACTAGTTATACAATGCAACAAATTTAGCAGGAATTAACCCTTTCATGCATTAATTATGAGAACCTCAGCTAAGATTTTTTTCTTGAGTGTTTTTATTCCTCCATAGGCATGAAAAAAACAATGTGATCAAGTTTTTTTTTTTTTTTTTTTTTTTCTTCATGGAGTTACAAAAATGTCCATGCATTTAATTTTTGAAGTAAAGAAACATGTTTAAAACCCAATATCTGAAAGTGATATGAAAACAATGAAATAAAATAAAATCTGATGTTTTCTCACATTTTAACATATTCTAATGCTAGTTATTACTCTTTTCATGGAGATAATATGCAAAAAAAAAACAAAACTTTTTTTTCTAACAGATAACAATTGATTTCCATTCAAACATGTTAGTGCAGATCAGGTTTATCTCGAACAGTACAGTTACAGCAATGGTCTGAATGTCAGTGTATTATTATGGGATGGTGCATAAGTGTCCACTGTGTTGGCTGATATGGAACTAAAACAACAAAACCCATGAATATACAAGAGAACAGCTGGAGAAGAACTGTCCACTGGAGTGACCACTATGCATGAAAGGGTTAAAACAGGTTGTAGAAATCCACTGGATTTTTGCCCAAATGAATATAAAGTAGGGATGTCCGATATTATCAGTCTGATATTGGCATAAAAATGTAATATCTGTGAATATCGTTATTGGTTTTTTTGCCTATCATTAAAACCGATAAAATAATGCCTTGATTTCGCCGGCATTTACTGACACGTAAATGAAGCATTGTTTGTAGCTGAAAGAAATGTGTAGTTTTCAAAATTGTACAGTAGAGTTGCCACTCTGTAATAGACTCATGGAGGGAGGGAGAGAAAATAAATAAATATGGCATTTTTTCCACAACTTAAGTTCAAGTATGTATTCTTTGCACAGACAGTGTTTACATTTTGAAAGCCTTGTTGCATTTGAGAATGCATCCAATGGGGCATCACAATAAAATTAGGCATGATGTGTTAATTCCATGACAGGAGATATGTGATGTTACCTAAAATTAGTTTAATATCTATCTATCTATCTATCTATCTATCTATCTATCTATCTATCTATCTATCTATCTATCTATCTATCTATCTATCTATCTATCTATCTATCTATCTATCTATCTATCTATCTATCTATCTATCTATCTATCTATCTATCCTTTATTTTTTTGTCATCCATCCATTATCCACCTGTCCATCTGTCATCCACCCATCTATCTATCTATCATCCATCCATCCATCCATCACCCACCTGTCCATCTGTCATTCACCCATCTATCATCCATCCTTTTATCCATCCATCCATCATCCATCCACCTGTCCATCTGTCATCCACCCATCTATCTCTCATCCATCCTTTTATCCATCCATCCATCCATCCATCACCCACCTGTCCATCTGTCATCCACCCATCTATCTATCATCCATCCTTTTATCCATCCATCCATCATCCATCCACCTGTCCATCTGTCATCCACCCATCTAGCAATCATCCATCCATCCATCCATCCATCATCCATCCTCCTTCCCTCCCTTATTCATTCATCATCAGTCTTCCATCCATCCATCCATCCATTTTAAAGGAGCATTCAGTACTATTCCTACTTTAAATATTAAATCTATCTATCTATCTATCTGTCTGTCAATCTATCTATCTATCTATCTATCTATCTATCTATCTATCTATCTATCTATCTATCTATCTATCTATCTATCTATCTATCTATCTATCTATCTATCTATCTATCTATCTATCTATCTATCTATCTATCTATCTATCTATCTATCTATCTAACTACCTACCTACCTACCTACCTACCTACCTACCTATCTATCTGATCTAAATGCGACAAACGTCACAAACACAGTGCGTGTTTGCGTGGTTGTGTATTCAGATACAGGCCACATTTGGCTGTACTCTAAACGTAGCCTTAGATTAAAAACAGTATGAAGACGTCTGTTCTCCATCGTTTGGTTTTCCTGCTGCTCTGCTGACTGAGCCGCCTCATATCTGTGTCTTTGAAATAACCCTGTAGTGCTTCCAACAGGCTTCACTGTAACCTCACAGTGTTTATCTGAAGTCACTAAAGTCATCTTTCCACTGGCACACGCTCTCAGGATCGTGTTGTTAGCAACAGAGAGTAACAGAGTTCAGGCTGGAGTTTACAGATGAGCTAATGCAGAGACATCTGAAAGACTGAGGGTCCATGTCAGACATGAGTCAGACCATGTTCTGCTCGTTCAGTTCAAGGCTGTATTATTTTAGTGGCACCATATCATAACTAAAGTACAGAACAAGTCAAGACCTTACAGCATTAAGCTGTGTGGGTTTGTGGGTTTTTATCTGCCACTGTGAGTGTAGTTTTGTTTCAAATGGCTTTTCAAGTGGTCAGAGTTGGTTTTATGGCTTGAGTTTTCTATAAGTTAACCCATGAAGACCCAGTGCTACTTTTGCGACAGCTCCCAAATGATTTTTTTTGTCTATTTCTACCTTTCTTAACTGATTCATCACGAGTTTTTTAAATAAAATTACACTGGGTTACAAAAAAATATTTTTTGCAAGTTGTCTAGGTTTTTTCAACTGAATTAGGACCCTAAATCCAAAAATGACATCTGTTTTTCTCAATCAGGTCAGGTTTTTTTTGCTAATATGATTTTGAAAAATTTGATCTTCTCACAAAATTGATCACATTTTTGTAAACTTTATCTTGGTCACCAAGTTTAATACCAAAATAAGATTGGTAAGCACACTTTATGAAACTTGTGACTTGATCCCTGTTAGGTACAATGGTTTATTCACCGCAGATGTAGCAGAATACGTCAGGCTTATTTTTTCAAGATCATCTAGTCGAAGCCATTTCATTCACCTGTAATATTAAAAAAAACATTAATTGGCAAAAGCAAAATCTTCAGAACTCGTTTATTGCAAGAAATATGAAAGAATTTTGTATCATATGATGTGAAAATGCCCATAAATGTAAGCAAAAATGTTAAAAAGCCAATATGTAGCATAGTTAAGAAAGTTGACCTGATTGAGCAAAATTAATTTGATTTTTGGATTCAGCACACCAAAATTATCCAAAATAACCTAAAAAAACTTAAACAATAAATTAGTTGTTGACCAGTGTTACCCTCTGTATTTTGCATTTTTGATGTAAATCATGTCTTTTCCTATGTTTTATCCACAGATCATGTAGATCAGTGGTTCCCAACCTTGTTTGGCACGTGACCCCATTTTAACATCACAAATTTCTGGTTATCCCAGACATTCAAAACGGAGACATTTTTCTCTTGGTGATGTCTTAGCAGGGCCAGGCAGGTGAAAAAATCTTTCCATCTTCTGTTCGGTTCGGTTTCGACTATGTCCGGGCAGGTTGAAGCGTAGTAATGCATGCGGTCACATGATCGGGCCAATCAAGATATGCCCTGTCAGATATTATATCCTGCATTTTATTTGAACTTGATTTTTATTAGGAAAAGTGTGTAGTGTTTTAATTATAATGAAATATATATTGAATCATTAAAAAAAAAGATATATTATTGCTCTGTACAAAGTGATTGGGTAATTACATAGTGGAACCCTTTAATTTTTATTTTTCTATTTTAATTTTAATGTATTTATTTATTTACTGTGTTTATTTATTTATTTTTTGTGGTGTCTTATACCTCTGTTATGTTTCTCAGTGTTTGTCTTACTTTTTGTGTGTTTGAAAGACTTAATATGAAATATGTGTGAAAATCAAACAAGTCAAGTCTAAACTCTGCAGAAAGCCAAGCACAAGAAGTCACTGTTCACGTTCAGCAAGTGAGTTAGAAGGTGAGGTCACATAAAGATAATAAAACCCTTCATAAGAAAGTTACATGGCTACTTCCTTCTCCCTTTCAGGCACAACAGTTGTCCCATTTTTTATTTTTAGTTATCTCCTGTTTTGTTAGTTGTTTTCCATTATGTTTGTGTCTGAAATAAACACACATACCTGAAAGCCCGTTTCCACCCAGTCTCAAACCAGGGACCTTTCACATGTTAGGTGAACGTGATAACCACTACACTATGGAAACTGATGACACCTAATATAGATGACATCTAATGTCGGAGCCACTGCTCTGACAGACAGGGATAGCTGAACCCAGGGACGGACTGGGACTAAAAAAAAAAAAAAAAAGGCCCTGGACTCAACCCATACACAATTACACATTTAATCAACTGATTTAGAAAAAAGGTAGATAGATAGATAGATAGATAGATAGATAGATAGATAGATAGATAGATAGATAGATAGATAGATAGATAGATAGATAGATAGATAGATAGATAGATAGATAGATAGATAGATAGATAGATAGAATTGTGCACTAAAGGGCTCATATTTATCTTTGTTACATTTATTTGTGTATTTGGACCATAACAGTTGAAAAAGTCGGCTAAATTGAATCATTACATTTAGACATAAGCTACGTGCTTTATTTTCATATTTAGATCATTTTTTTATGATCTAAATACACATTTTCAACAGTACCCACACACTATCACTTTTTACTGCTTAAAAAAAAAGTTGATGCTCACAATATTTATTATTTTTACTTAAATGAAAAACCATTCCATAATGGTTTTCAGAGTCAAAAGTCTTTTATATTAATCACTGGCTACATAATATTTGTCAGTTTGTCTTTATTTAAGGGGCTCATATTTATCTAAACCCACTTTTATTAGTCTGTGGTTCATTTATTTGTGTATTTGGACCCTAATAGTTCATACAGTTTGAATTTGAACCCTCCAGGTGCTGCAGAACTATCTTTATATTCATTTGGGCAAAAATCCAGTGGATTTCTACAACCTGTTTTAATTCCAATATTTTGTGCAATTGTAATGCACACGTGTAAGTGATAAACTGATAAACCGAGGCTGAATATTGTTAAAATTGCGCTTGTTTTTCTTAAGACAATTCAAGTTGTTCATGTTATTCACATTTTTAAGGAAACTTTATAGATGTAAACCTGATCAAAATATAATTTTACTTTTTAGACTGGTATTATTTTACTGGTCCGGCCCATTTGAGATCAAATTGGGTTGAATGTGGCCCCTGAACTAAAATGAGTTTGACACCCCTGACCTATAAGAGCCAACAGAACCGAGGACTTACTTTCAGGTACTTACTCCTGTTTCTGTTGTATGTAAAGACTATTCAGAAAACTCTACGACTTCTACTTACGCACATCTTAAGCACGTGATGGTTCTTAATTTGCGTCAATTAATTCCAAGTTAAAGAGGTTAATCGTTTCTCGCTCTCTGTCTTGACAGGAGTGCTTTCATTGCTGCTTCACGTTTCATAATGTAATTACTTCATTTTTCCTCTTGAGCTGTTAATTAGTCGATAGGTTTAAGTCTTGTATGTGCGTTCACAACCATCAGTCACTTTAAAGTTTATCTAATAGCTTGGCCGTGACTGTTTCTGTGTTTTAAACTATTTTATTTTTTCAGCTGGGAGACAGAGATAGGAAGTACATTTTTGATGTTGGCAAATTAGTTTGAACATTTTGAAGCTGTTTTGTCAGATCAATACATTGACGGCTCCGGCTCAGACTAATTGGACTCTCTGGGTGAGATTAGTTAGGCCATGAATGTTTCTCTGGTTACTAATTAACTTTGAGACTTAGGGATTAAATCAATATGTACAGTAACAGCTTAAAGAGAAGGGCTTACATTCTCCATTTTTCTGGTTTTTAATATTTCATGTTTTCTAACTTTGCTCATTTTCAAAAACGGAAAACTAAATGACTAATACATGCATTGAATATGAATAATAAAACATCTGAAAGAAATTAATACAATCCTTCTAGATGAACTATAAGGTCAAAATGGGAGTTTTCAGCTCCAAATTTGATTTATCAAAAGCTGTGGAGATCATTTCATTCATTTCATTTTATTTGTTTATTTTGAGCATTTACAGAATAACATGCAAATTCAAAATTCCAAAATCATTCCTCTATACTTGAGAAGGAGTGGGAAGAAGAAAAGTTATTTTATCCCACCCCCATTCTCATCATCAAATAACTGAACATAATAACATTTTAAATACTCACTCCTGTCCTCAGACTTCAAGCCAGAACAATGAACAAAATGAACAAAATAGGCCTATACCAAATTAGAATGAACTCATTCAACAGTATTAACATTATAGAACTGAAATGTGTGTGAAAAATAGAAACAACGTACATTTCTGGTGGTGTTATCACAGGTAACAGTTAGCCGTCAATTTACATTATAATAATTACATACCAGCAATGGTAAGAAAAAAACAAAACTACAATACCACAAATGGTAAAAGACAGTATACGCCAACAATGGTAAGAACAATACCAGAGGGTAAAGGGCAGCACATACCAACTAGATGAGGAACAACAAACACACATTAACATTATAAGACAGAATATTGATGTAACATCAGTATTAAGACCCTCTGTCTTTACACTGGGACCAGACCATATGTTTATATACCACCTTAAATCTGTGGATATTTTGGCATTGCTTGTGTTGGATGTCCAGACTGTTCCAAAGTAAAATAATAATAATAATAATAATAATAATAATAATTTTACATTTGCATATATGCATTTGGCAGATGCTTTTTTCCAAAGCGACTTACAGGAGAAAATCTAAAATAAAAGAATAAAATACAAGAATAAATTAAAAAGACATAATAACAGGTGTACAATTAACCCTTTCATGCATGAATTATAAGAGCCTTAATCAATATTCTTTTTTTCCTGAGTGTTTTTATTCCTCTCAGCATTAAAAAAAACTGTGATTATTTTTTTTTTTTTTTTTTTTATGAACCTATTTTTCATGGAGTTGCAAAAATGTCCACTCCGCTGGAAACCATGTGTTTAATTTTTGAAGTAGAGAAACATATTTACTGTTATAGTGTGTGAAAACTATGAAATGAAAACATCTTTAATGCAGCTAATCTGATATTTTCTCACTTTTTAACAGATAATTTGTATAAAAAAAATTTAAAAAAAAAAAACAAAAACTTTTTGTATAAAAAAAACAAACTGTTAATTACAGTCTAATAATAATAATAATAAGCAACTGATTTCCACTCAAACATGTTACTGCAGATCAGGTTTATGAAGAACAGCAAATTTACATAGTTTTCATAGTATGAATTACAGTGTATGGGGTGGTGCATTAGCATCCACTGTGTCGGCTGAAATGGAATTAAAACGACAAAATCCATGAATATACAAGAGAACAACTGTAGAATAACTGTCCACTGGAGTGACCACTGTGCATGAAAGGGTTAAAAACAGTGTCGTACAGAACAATTAAAAAAAAGCAACATGATTGACAAAAATACAAGAATAGATTAAAAAGACATTAAAAAAAAAAAAGCTGTACAGTTAAAAACAGTGAAATGAAAATACCAAGTAAAACAACAGAATAAACACGATAATACATTTAAAATGGAATGTTTGAAAGTGCTAGGATATAATATTAATAATTCATTGACCTTGACTTTCTATATAACAATAAAAAATTTAGAAAAAAATAGTAAGTCTTGTTATGTCCAATCACAAACTAGGGTTGAATATTTCTGTGAGTGCCCTATAAAGGGTTAAATGGACCTCTTTGCACGTGAGCAGTATTTCAGTTAATGCAGGTCAAAGCTCTGGAGTCCACACCAGCGCAGACTGCACACACAGAACGGTCGGCTGAGCACGTAACTCCAGTATCCTCAGTTCCTCCAAACATCCACAGACTCTCTGTCCAGTTTCCTGGCGCTGGGAGGGCGGGGCCTTAATCACACATTCAGATCTCTTATCTGAGCCCAGAGGGGCCAGATCTGCACTTCCTCTGAGACAAAGTCATTTAGAAGAGGAAGAGGCCTTTGCCTGCTCTGGTCCCTGAAACAGGAGCTGCTGAGTGCAGATACCATCACGCTTATGTAATGTTACCGAAGGCCACAACCAAACATGTAGCCTGGGTCTGGAGCTGATTGTTGTTTCTGACCGCTGTGGAGTGTTTTCTTCCTCTGTGGGCTCATGTTTCATGTTGGAACCAGGTCAGATGTGATTTAAGGTCATTAAGTCAGATTTATTTTCATTCTAACATCTAATTTCTTCCTTTTGTCTTTGCTGTTTGTTCATGTTCTGTTGAAATCAGTTATTCCAGTGAGTCTGAGGTCCAGAATGAACCCTTTATAAAAATACTCTGCAATTCAAAGTTCAACCTTAGTGTGTTATTGGAGGACACAACAAGACTTTATTACTGTTTTTTTTTTTTTTTTTACTTATTATTTATTGGACACATAGACATTCAACATACAGTCATAAGACAAAGACAACAGACTGAAGTATCACATCAGACAGATTCATACCAACAAATTTACACACAGACAAAACGAAAGAAAATGAAACAAAGCAGAACAAAACACAAACAAAACAAAAACTATTGGATGTGTGTGCCGGGGGGGGGGGGGCACGCGGCCTCTTTTGGTTCAAAACATTATGAACAACACACGGGCCCATCTCCGTAGGACAGATAAAGGGTTAACTCCATTCATTTCTTTAGAGTATACGTAATTTTTCCACTTTCTTGAAAAATAACCGTTTCAGACATGAGAGGTTTCCACCTGACAGTGACGGTATAGAGCTTAACTAAATTAAATGATTATTTTTTACTTTTATTTAGTCTTTATTCTGGTTTTCATTTCAGTTTCAACTGCATAAGTACTTTCAGTTTGAGTTTTTCAGACTTTATAAGGAAAGCCTTGACTTGACAGACGTGGGATAAAAGAATGCATGACTAATATGATTAACCAACCTATTGTTTATTAAAGGTCTCAGACTGTGGAGGTCTTTATGTGCAGCTTTTGGACTGGAAGCTTATTAATAGACTTGACTCCTGAAACTTTTCATCTGCTTCTCTGGGAGAAATTCTCAGGTGAAAATAAGTTGAATTGTTCGCTTTTATCTGACTCACTGTCACTGTCGGTCCCTTTTCATCAGATACTGATGCTTTGATGATGTCTTGTCATCACATTTGGAGGCAGTTTACCCCGAGAGAATCATCATGTTTGTGGCAGTGCAAAAGAAGGCCTGGCAATGCCATGGTTTGGTTGAATTGGTGCCTTTTTGCGACATGTGGGAAGACTGACCCATGTCTGGACAATGACATGCAGTGGTTTAGTCTAGGGCACAGGTGTTAAACATGCGGCCCGGGGGCCAAATCCGGCCCGCCAAAGGGTCCAATCCGGCCCGCGGGATGAATTTGTTAAATTCAAAAATTACACTTAAGATATTAACAATCAGTGGTGTCAAAATCATTTTAATTCCGCTTCCACATACAGACACATACAGGCCAATTTGATTTCAAGTGGGTCAGAACCAGTAAAATATTATTATTATAACCTATAAATTATGACAACCCCATATTCTCTCTTTGGTTTTTTTTGGCGTAAAAAAAAAAAAAAAAAAAAAGGAAAATTACATGAAAATGTTTACATTGCCAAACTATACTTTTACAAAAAATAACCTGAACAAAAATGAACAAACAGAAATGTCTTAAGAAAAGTAAATGCAATTTTACCAATATTCTGCCTGTTACTAAATGTTTTGTGCGATTGTGTAAATGATAAACTGATAAACCAAGGCATAATATTGTTAAAATTGCACTTGTTTTCCTTAAGACAATTTAAGTTGTTCATGGTATTCCGATTTTTAAGGAAACTTTGTAGATGTAAACCTGATCATAATATAATTTTACTTTTTTCACTGTTATTATTTTACTGGTCCGGCCCACTGGAGATCAAATTGGGGTGAATGTGGCCCCTGAGCTAAAATGAGTTTGACACCCCTGGTCTAGGGTATACAGCAGTATATGGAGTGTATTGACTTATTTTTCTGTCAACATTGAGTATACCCACTTCTAAATCCTTCCTGTTGCGCACCATTCAGTAGCATCTGCAAGCCAGATTGTCGATTTTTTTCTCCTAGGATGGTGAAGCCATGACCCGCCCTACTCCTCTAATTGGCCAGTACTCGCTGCCTTCACTGATTAGATTGGTTAACTTTAGGCATGAGGACTGATGAGCCAATCAGAGGCAAAGTAGGGCGGGTCATGCTGAAGAAAATATTGCTAACTAGCGCCAGCCACCTCTGGAACCTGATTGGACACCTCAGGTGCCAGTGCTACCCCAGTTGATTGACAGGTCAGTGCACGTCTTGTTGAAAGATGCGCGATTATTGGAAATGCGAACGAGAAAGGCAGAATAAACGTATTTCAAATGACACATTGAGAGTATACCCACTTCTCCAGGGACCACTACACCACTGGTGACATGGTTCTAGTTTGGTTTAGGCATATTGACTATAGAGGGTATGCCCATACGTCACTTCCCCGCCAGGCCACGCCCCTCTAAGTCAGATTGAGTGTAAAAAACCAACCTGCTCAACATGACGGAGTATAGCAAATAAACACAGCCAGACCAGGAAAATGTGAAATATAAAATTAAATTAAGGACAATTGGACTGGACATGGATCTGTACGAGCGACCAAAGAACAAGTGGTCCACGAACACTGACATGTGGACAGAAATGGAGGATCCTGACCTGATCCAGGGTGGAGGGGATCAGCGCTATTTTGACCTGAAACAAATATACATGGTTTCATCATCACTGACAACCAGGGTCCAAAACTAGAGCCCAGAACCAGCTGATCCACAGTGCATTTACAGTAGACCGTGGACTGACCCCAGTGAATATATGCATGATCTACTGGGACTGAGGAGATTTACTTAGTCTAGTTCAGATCAAGTACTTTATACAACACAGATACTACTGCTGTGGACCAGCAGGGCACCACTGGATTCTGGGAAATTAGGAGATTTTTCCTACCTGTTTTTAAATTACGACATTATTCTTGTAATATTATGGCTTTGTTGTCGGAATATGACGACTTTAATCTCGTAAACGAATGACATTTTTGTTAAATTATGAGTTTTTTTCTAACGACAACTTTATTCTCATAACATTGTGATTCTTTTTGTATTCGATTTTATTATCATAAAATTACGGGTTTTATATCGATATTTTATGACTTTATTCTCGTAGTGACAAGTGTTTTTATTTTCTTATGCAGCCCTAGTACTCCGTCGTAGCTTTATTCTCCAGTTCCCTTGTATTTGAAAGACTGGGTTAGCCTCAGTTTCAGTTCGTTTACTAATCATGTAGGAGCACAAGGTTCAGAATCACAAAATGAAGACAAAAACCATGAAAGATCTGATCATGAAACCAAGAGCTTTACTAAGAAGTAACGTTAGCCAAAACAATACGTAATTTAAGGTCTGATTTTACCCAAAAATACAGCATAAATTAATGTTAGCTGACACCAAACAGGATCCACAGATCTAGGTTTGGTTTCCTGGATTTGTGGATCCATCTACTTCTCTTTTCTTTATCTTTCGGTGTCTGTAAAACGATAGCTCCCACTGCTTTTCAAACCTGTTCATACAATCAATCGCACAACAGCTCTTCCCCATTTTTTATTCAATACTGTTCGTCAGTTTAGACAGTTTTGAAACCAACGCTGTCACTCATGTCCCTCTTTCTGCCACTCAGTGGGCGGAACCACGGTGAGTTCCACTAGCGGTGACGTCACGTGCATGCCCTCTATAGTTAGAGGAAAGGTCTGGGTTAGGAGTTATCAGATTTTTATGGTCATGTAAACGGGCTCATTGATTCACCAGTAAAAACCATGGGGTTTAATCAATGACAGTGGATGAAAACACTTGGCTTATGTTCAATTAATGATATATTTTGTTGAAAATGTCACATTTTCTTCAATTTTTTTGATATCATGACAGTCAACTTCAGTCTGAGCTTTTATGAACATCTACATGAGTAAATTAAATATGAAAAAAAAACTAATTGTCATTGAAAAAACACAAAATACAGAGGAAAATAGTACATTAAATGGTGATAAATAACATATGAAAGGTTAAATAGAGAGAAAAATTCATTTGGGAACTGCCACAAAAGTAACACTGGATTAAGTCCACAAACTTTGGTGTTTCCACTGGTTAAACACCTTGTACTAAAGTTTTTCCACATAATTACATATCACGGCCACTGGCATCACTTTTTTTTTTTTTTTTTAATTGTAATTGGAAACTACAGGAATGAAAATGGACATAGGCTCATGACACACGTGACGAGTTGGAAATGAGCTCATCCTCTTTGTGAACTATAATAGCCCGACTCATATCATTCCAATCAGTTAATCTGTCTGTATTGTTGAGTGAACGTTGCTTATGTAGAGTATACACATTCATGATCTGATTAGAGAGCATTATTAATTCCCAGTTGGGAAACTCACTTACCGCCAATTCAATTTATAGAAGCAACAAACAATATAGGAATTGCAGCAGCACCATATAAAGAGCCATAAGAGCCACTGATAACCACATCCTGAAGTGTTTAGTAAAAGATCTGAGTGTTTCTGAGACAAACCACCTTCTGAGTCATATAGTGGAAACACTGAGGCATCACCAGTCATTTACTAAATTAACTTCTAAGTCCCTTAAAAACTGTGTAATGGATGATGAAAACCAACTAATTTAATTTTACGTGTTTTTATGCCTTTGTAAATCACTTTGAATTGCCTTGTGTATGAATGGCGCTATACAAATAAATGTGCCTTACTGTTCAATTAATGATAGATTTTAATGAAGTCGCCTTTTCTGCAGTTTTCTGTTTTGTTTTGTTTTTTTGTTTATATATAATAACCCTCAACTTTCAGTCTGATTTTTTATGAATATCTACATGTTCAGTCAAATAAATATAAGAAAACACCTAATTTACACTGAAAAATGAGAAAGAGCATGAAATTGCAATAAATTGAGATAAATCACTTAAAAAAGGTTAAAAAATAAATAAATAAATAAAAATACAGGTAAAATTCATTTGGGAACTGATATAAAACTAGCCCTGGGTTTTTAATAGGTTAATGATTAAAATAAATTCTCTGCACCAGATGGAACAATCAACAAAACATGATATGCTTATTTAAGAATACAGTTGCTTACATTATGTTATTCATCATTCATTATTTACTTTATTATTCATTGAATCTGTTTTGAAAAGAATTAAATGAAGAAGTCTCAGCCAAATTCTGTAGCTTGATCCGTTATTTATTTATTTATTTATTTCATACATATTTACGGACATTGTTGTATTAAAAAATGCACCCATGTAAATATGCCAGAATTAGTAAAAATAACTACTTCTTTTTATGCCTTTGTAAAGGACTTTGAATTGCCTTGTGTATGAATGGCGCTATACAAATAAATTTGCCTTGCTGTTCAGTTAATGATAGATTTTAATGAGGTCGCCTTTTCTGCAGTTTCCTCTGTTTTTTTATATAATAACTCTCAACTTTAATTCTGACTTTTTATGAATAGTTACATGTTCAGTGAATTAAATCTAGAGAAACACCTGATTTACACTGAAAAATGAGAAATAAAGAGCATGAAATTACAGTAAATTGAGATAAATCACTTAAAAAAGGTTTAAAAAAAAATACAGGACAAATTCATTTGGGAACTGATATAAAACTAGCACTGGGTTTTTATGGGTTAATGATTAAAATGAATTCTCTGCACCAGATGGAACAATCAACAAAACATGATATGCTTATTTAAGAACACAATTGCTTGCATTATGTTATTCATCATTCATTATTTACTTTATTATTTATTGAATCTGTTTTGAAAAGAATTAAATGAAGAAGGCTCAGCCACATTCTGTAGCTTGATCCGTTATTTATTTATTTAATTATTCATTTATTCTTTTTTTTTTTTTTAATTTAATAGGGACCATGCATATTTACGAATATTGCTGTATTTAAAAATGCACCCATGTAAATATGCCAGAATTAGTAAAAAATACTTACTTTTCATCTACAGTCCTTAGACAGGTGACAGAAAAACGACATAAATCAGCCAATATTAATACATCACTCGTTCACTATAAATTAAACAATTGAAAAATACACATAATGATGATATAGGCATCATCAAAACAAACAAATAAACAGACAAACAAATAAATAAACGTAGGATGAGGACAGGGACATTAGCCTATACATTCACCTCTATTTTAAAGACATTTTTACAGCTTTTTAATGTCTTAATCTCTCCCTTTCGACCTGAAATGAGTCGAGTGGCTCTTCTTTGTACCTTGTCGTTTATATTTACCTCCGCCAAGGAGGTTATGTTTTTGCCAGGGTTTGTTTGTTTGTTTGTCTGTCTGTTTGTTTGTTTGTCTGTTCGTTAGTGTGCAACATAACTCAAAAAGTTATGGACAGATTTGGATGAAATTTTCAGGGTTTGTTGGAAATGGGATAAGGAAGAAATGATTAAATTTTGGTGGTGATCGGGGGTGGGGGGGCCCACGGGGGGGGCCACTGATCGTTAGTGTGCAACATAACTCAAAAAGTTATGGACAGATTTGGATGAAATTTTCAGGGTTTGTTGGAAATGGGATGAGGAAGAAATTATTAAATTTTGGTGGGGATCGGGAGTGGGCCCACGGGGGGGGCCACTGATCAGCCTTGGTGGAGGTCTGCGCTCTCCGAGTGCTTCTAGTTGTTATATATATTTGGATTCTTACTTATTCGCACTGGTTCGAACTAGAAAATTCAGGTTCTCACCAGTGATTAAAACAATTATAGAACTATTTCCTATCTTAAATTGTGGTCATGTACTTCAGTACTTAGCTTCCCAGTATAAATGTTTGTGTTTTTCCAGACTGAGTTGCACTTATGACTGATTACATCAATTACTCAGCACAGATCCTGTTGAAGTTGCACTGACTCAGAGTCCAGCCAAATATGTGTGGGATTATATCATACTTGGCAAATTGTTTATATATACAACAAAAAGTACAGGCTCCAATGCGGATCCCTGTGGGACTCCAGTGGTCACAAATTTCCTGTCTGAAGTTATATTTACCACAGTCTGCTGTTCTCCTGTTACATAACGAGGACCATTATTTCAATAAGATGCATTTGTTTAACCTATTAAACCCAGAGCTACTTTTAGGTCAGTTCCAAAACATTTTTTTCTCTATATTTAACCTTTTCATGCATGAATTATTAGATCCTTAGTCAATATGTTTTCTTGAGTGATTTTATTCCTCTTTAGGCATAAAAAAAACAATGCAATTGAAATTTTTTTATGACCCTATTTTTCATGGAGTTACAAAAATGTCCACTTTGCTGGACACCATTAATTTTTGCAGCAAAAAAACGTGTAGTTAAAGCCCATCATCAGAAAGTGATATTCTGTGTGAAAACTATGATATAAAAACATTTTTAATGCTGCTAATCTAATGTTTTCTCTAACTAATACTAGTCATTATTCACTTCATGGAGATAGTATGAAAAAACAAACAAACAAATTAACAAAAAAAAAACCCTGTTAATTACAGTCTAACAACACCCCAGGACCCCAGGATGAGTAGCAACCACTATGGTGGAAACTAATGGGGATCTGTATAAACTATAAACAATCACAATTAGCAACTTATTTACTATAAAACATGTTAGTGCAGATCAGGTTTATCAAGAACAGCAAAGTTACAGTAATGGTATGAATTGGAGTGTATGGGATGATGCATAAGTGTCCACTGTGTTGGCTGATATGGAACTAAAACAAGAAAACCTATGAATATACAAGAGAACAGCTGGAGAATAGCTGTCCACTGTAGTGACCACTATGCATGAAAGGGTTAACTTTTCTTAAGTGATTTATCACCACTAATTATGACATTATCATCTGTATTTTGCATTTTTGCAGTGAAAATCATGTATTTCTCTGTATTTAATTCACTGATCATGTAGATGTTCATAAAAGCTCAGATTAAAGTTGTGGGTTATTGTATGAAAAACAGAGAAAACTGAAGAAAAAGTGACTTTTTCAGCAAAATCTATCATTAACTGAACATAAACCCAGTGTGTCCATCCAGTCATTGATCCAACTCCATGGGTTTAATTGGTGAATCAATGTTGTAGAAGACGACGGTGTTTCCACGGTTCCACATTTGCCTGCAGTCTGAATGCAGCCTAATTCTCACTTAGAGAATTAGTCTGGCACTACGTTATTTACATTTCAAGAGTAAATTTAAGCTTCTAAGAAATTTGCTAATACATTAACCCTCAAAGACCTGGTGCTAGTTTTGCAGCAGTTCCCAAATTAATTTTTGTCTATTTTTAACTTTTCTTCAGTTATTTATCAACATTTTTTTCTAATATTATCCTCTGTATTTTGTATTTTTCAGTGAAAATCATGTATTCTTCTATATTTAATTCCCTGATTATGTAAATGGTCATAAAAGCTCAGATTAAAGTTGGGGGTTATTATATCAAAAATGGAGAAAACTGAAGAAAAAGTGACTTCTTCAGCAAAATCTATCATTAGATGAACATAAACCCAGTGTGTCCATCCACTGTCATTGATCCAACTCCATGGGTTTTATTGGTGAATCAGTGTTGTAGAAGATGACAGTGTTTCCACGGTAACTATTGAGCCTCTGAACATCCAAATGGGTCATATCTGGTGAATAACTGTATTTTACACTAATCATTTACATGTATTAATAGGATTAGTGCGGTGGTTCCCAACCTTTTTTGGCTCCTGACCCCATTTTAACATCACAAATTTTTGGCGACGCCCGACATTCAAAACAGAGACATTTTTGTCTTAGATGTCTTAGCGGGGCAAGGCGGGTGAAGAAATCTTTCCATTCTCTGTTCGGTCCAGTTTTCTGACTGCAACTGTGTCCGGGCAGGTTGAAGCGTAGTAACAAATGCAGTCACATGATCAGGTCAATCAAGATATACCCTCTCAGATATTATATCCTGCATTTTATTTGAACTTGATTTTTATTAGGAAAAGCATGTGGTGTCATAATTATAATGAAATATATACTGAATCATTACAAAAAATTATTCTTTTTTTTTTTTTTTTTTTTTTTTTTTATCAAGTACTAGAAATTTTAGGCCACCCCATTTGAATCCCCCACGCGGGGTTGCGACCTCAAGGTTGAAAAACACTGGATTAGTGGAAGAACAGGTATTAAACCATTTTATTTATTTATTTATTTATTATTACTTTATTTTTAACAGACTTTGCATTTTTTAACAAACAGGCAATAAAACAAAAAAAAGTAAAGACATACAAAACAAGAGACGTCAACAAACACAGACAGGGCAGTATCAAAAACTTAAAATACAACGATAAACAAGTGAGTCAACTAGTCGCAATGTTATCCCATCATGATAAGAGGGTTGAGTGAGTTTGGGTGTTGTCCTGTTTCAGTCCATGTCAGATCATTCAGCTATATTCTCATGTTGCATCAGATCATGTCCCGTACACCTGCTGACAGAATTACATCCATTATTTTCATAAACATTTGTGCACATTTTCCTGGAATGCATATTTCCACATGTTGATAGTAAAACACGCAGATGTTGACATATACAGGGTGGGGAAGCAAAATTTACAATATTTTGAGGCAGGGATTGAAAGACAGTGTATGACCAATTAGTTTATTGAAAGTCATGAGAATTTATTTGCCACAAGAAAATTGACATAATAGAAAATGTTTTTATTCTATGTGTCCTCCTTCTTTCTCAATAACTGCCTTCACACGCTTCCTGAAACTTGCGCAAGTGTTCCTCAAATATTCGGGTGACAACTTCTCCCATTCTTCTTTAATAGTATCTTCCAGACTTTCTCGTAATAGTTTTGCTCATAGTCATTCTCTTCTTTCCATTATAAACAGTCTTTATGGACACTCCAACTATTTTTGAAATCTCCTTTGGTGTGACGAGTGCATTCAGCAAATCACACACTTTGACGTTTGCTTTCCTGATTACTCATATGGGCAAAAGTTTCTGAAAAGGTATGGATAATAGTGTTAGGTATGATTATGACATCAATATATGTTTGGTTTCAAAACAATTGACGTAGTGCCTGCTGAGAAAAACAACTAAATGTTCATTGTAAATTTTGCTTTCCCACCCTGTATGTGTATTTCTCATGAGAAAATTAAGATGTTGTCCTATTGTGGTGTCACATTTTCTGGGATAGTTGTCCATTTTAGCCAGTAATTAGTAAATGTGTCCAAATTATTATTATGTTTAAGCAGAAAGTTAGTTTTTCCATATTGTATATTTCTTTAATAATTCCAATCCATTCCTTCTTTGTTGGGGCCTCTTTACTCAGACATTTTCTTGTTATGGCTTTTTTACAGGCTGTCATCATTGTATTAATCAGGTATTTGTCTCTAGAATTGAATGTGGGTGGTAGATTTCCAAGATAAACTGTGCAGAAATCATGTTTAATCTCAAACCCCGTCATTGTGTTAATCAAACGGTTTAGATCAGTAGATGGTTTCGGTCGTTGGTGGATGTTTGGGTTTTTACGGGTTAAAGCACATTAGATTCGTTTAAAATTTAACCCTTTCATGCATGAATTATGAGAACCTTAGTCAATATTTTTTCTTGCGTGTTTTTTTTCCCTCTTTGGGCATTAAAAAACAATGCAATTGATTTTTTTTTTTTTTTTTTTTTTTTATGAACATATTTTTCATGGAGTTACAAAAATGCCCACTCAGCTGGACACCATGTGTTAAATTTTTGAAGCAAAGAAACATGTATTTAAAAGTCATCATCAGAAAGTGATAAACTGTGTGAAAACTATTAAATAAAAAACATTTTTAATGCAGCTAATCTGATGTTTTTTCACATTTTATCATATTCTAATGCTAGTTATTACTCATTTCATGGAGACAATATGCAAAAAAAAAAAACATTTTGTTTCAGAAAACTGTTAAATACAGTCTAATCACAATTACCAACTGATTTACACTAAAACATGTTACTGCAGATCAGGTTTATCAAGAACAGCAACGTTACATTAATTGTATGAATTGCAGTGTGTGGGATGATGCATAAGCTTCACTCTGTTGGCTGATATGGAACTAAAACAACAAAACCCATGAATAAACAATAGAAAAGCTGTACTCCACTGGAGTGACCACTATGCATGAAAGGGTTAAAACTGGTTTAAATGACAACAGCTGTTAACATGTGACCCTGCAGGCGGTGGAATAACAGGTCTGCGTACGACACTGTTAGTCCCGGACCGAAGAAGTGGTTGTGGGCGCCTGGTTAAGATCAGGGTTTTAACTGTGGAGGATCCACATATCCCTGGATTTACAGATCCTCCTGCCACCATGTGAGGCTGCTGCTCTGCAAGCACACTTGATCCCCTCTGAAATCCAAATGTCACATCTCCATTGTGACGACGGAAAATAGGCTCAGACTCAGATATTGAACCGACAGGACATTGAAAGGGTCTGGATAAAAATCACTTATGCTAATTGTCTTTATTCTACTAGACAAACTTCACTTTCTGTGCTCGTTCACTTCACTTTCAGCCAATGAGCTTTCAGTCCAACATGGTGAAGGTGTACGCCAGGGGTGTCAAACTCATTTTAGTTCAGGGGCCACATCCAGCCTAATATGATATAAAGTGAGCCAGACTAGTAAAATAATATAAATAATAGGATAAGAACTTTTGAGTGAAAAAAGTAAATTCCGTAAAATAAAAAATACACTTAAATATGCTTAAATACCCTACAATACATGCAAAAATACACTTAATTATGCTCAAAAATCCTACAACACACGCAAAAATACACTTAAATATGCTTAAATATCCTACAATACATGCAAAAATACACTTAATTATGCTCAAAACTCCTATAATACACGCAAAAATACACTTAAATATGCTCAAATATCCTACAATACATGCAAAAATACACTTAAATATGCTTAAATGTCCTACAATACACGCAAAAATACACTTAAATATGCTTAAATATCCTACAATACATGCAAAAATACACTTAATTATGCTCAAAACTCCTATAATACACGCAAAAATACACTTAAATATGCTCAAATATCCTACAATACATGCAAAAATACACTTAAATATGCTTAAATGTCCAACAATACACGCAAAAATACACTTAATTATGCTCAAAAATCCTACAACACACGCAAAAATACACTTAAATATGCTTAAATATCCTACAATACATGCAAAAATACACTTAACTATGCTCAAAAATCCTACAATACATGCAAAAATATACTTAAAATTGTGTAATTAAAATGTTTACATCTACGAATTGTACTTGAACATAACATGAACAAATATGAACCACCTGAAAGTTCTTTAGTAAAATAAGTGCGATGTTAACAATATTACGCCTTAGTTTATCATTTATACACTTGAATCACAACTTACAGATCACCGTGGATCTACAAATACACAAAATAATAAATAACAGGCAGAATATTATTAAAATTCCACATACTTCTCTTAAGACATTTCAGATATTCACATTTTTTTTGTAAAAGACTAGTCTATAAATGTGAACATTTTTGAGTAATTTTACATTTTTTACACTAAAACAAAGAGACAAATTTGCAGTTTTTATTATTTATAGTTTATTATGATAGTATTTTACTGTTCTGATCCACTTTAGAATTATTTGACCTAAAATTATTTTAACATCCTTGATTGTTAATATTTTCAGTGTAATTTTTGTATTTCACAAATTCATCCAATTGAACCCTTTGGCAGGCCCGATTTGGCCCCCGGGCCACATGTTTGACACCCCTGGTGTATGCACTGATGTTGGTTTAGAACGAACTGTTGGCTTTCACCTCCGACAAGTTTTACATGTTCAACTAGAAAAGCACTTGGAGAGCGCAGACCTCCGCCAAGGCAGATCAGTCCCCCCCCCATCACCACCAAATTTTAATCATTTGTTCCTTGTCCCAGTATCAACCTTTCCTGAAAATTTCATCCAAATCCATCCATAACTTTTTGAGTTATCTTGCTAACAGTTGAACAAACAGACAGACAAACCCCATCGTTACCTCCGCCGTTACACTTGGCGGAGGCATATGTGATGACCACGAAAAGATGAATAACTGTATTTAAAACCAATTATTTAAATGTATTGATAGGATTAATGGATCAACAAGTATTAAACAGGTTAGATCAGTAGATGCATTGCAAATTTTGCGGTCACTGTCTTGTAATGTGTGTGGAAATGACCAAAAACAGTCACTTGCCTGACAAATTGGCTTCAGATTTGTTCAGTTTTTCCTCCCTTATCAATTCAAATGCATTTTCTTTACCTCAATTCCTATCAATTTCTTTCTTTCTTTTTTTTTTTTTTTTTTTTTAATGTTTGTCATCTTTGTCAACCTATCAATGTATTGATAGGATTAGTGGATCAAAGGGTATTAGATAGATAGATAGATAGATAGATAGATAGATAGATAATAATAATAATAATAATAATAATAATCTTTATTTATATAGCACTTTCCATACATTAAAAACTGTAGCACAAAGTGCTTTACATATCAGTTTAAAAATCAGTACCGCCCCCCACCCACACCCACCCACTCACCCGCACACACACACACACACACACACACACACACACACACACATATACATGCAAACCCACAAGCTCACACATACTTAAGAAGACTGACTGAGCACGGGTAGACCAGAACAAAAATGTACAAGTAAAGGTAAAAGATCAATTTAGGAGGCGCTGTCTCAGGGAGCCATCCGCACCAGGAGGCAGCCGCCGACCCCGGCGACCAGGCACCAGCAACCCAGCAACAAGATAGATAGATAGATAGATAGATAGATAGATAGATAGATAGATAGATAGATAGATAGATAGATAGATAGATAGATAGATGATCATGGATGTTTGGGTCTTTATGGGTTAAATATGCCATTGGACTACAGAACCCTTGGTCTGACTTTTTTTTTTTTTTTTTTTTTTTTTTTTTTTTGTTGCTTGGAAGTGTATATATTTTATGCACAAAAAGGCAAAACAAAGGAAATTGCAGTAATCATTACCTAATCCCAAAGACAAACTTATCTAACATCCCTACTCTGCATTTACATACTGGACCCACTCAATGGAATCACCTCCCTTCAGTGTGTGTGTGTGTGTGTGTGTGTGTGTGTAGTGTATTAGAAAAGGCTGAATGAAAATGCCCAACAACAACAATAAGACATTCTCATTCAAAGCATAAAAATGTTCCGTCGTTCCGGGATGTTTACAATAAAAAGGACACAAATCATTTTCTCAGTCTGGCTGCACTGCTCAAAGAGGATTTGGATTTTCAGAGAAGCCTCAAAATATTTGTCCAGCACAACCTTCCTGAAACGCTAAAGCTGTCGTCTCTGCATGCAGAAGAGGCCTGTCGCAGTGAGGAAAACCGCCAAGGGCATTTTCTGTTTTCAAATTCAGACAGCATGAAATATGGCTGACATTAGCCGGCACTAAAGAACAACAACGACCGTTTGTCCATGACTGATCGGTTCCTCAAACACTTCATGTCTGCTGGTGATTTTTTTTTTTTTTTTTCTATTTATTCGCTTCAGCCCAGATGAAGGAAAAGCTCCTTATTCAGTATTTTTTCATGACATTTCAGAAGTTTGCTTAAAATTTACATGACGGCAGGATGGAATGTCAGTTTATGATGAGTCTCGCCTTTTTTTCCCAGAAGCCCCTCTGGCTCAGGTAAACAGAATGACATTAACCCTTTATAGTTCCATCATAAAAAGACTCTGAAATTTCAACCTGAGTTTGTTATTGGACATAAAAAGACTTTATTAATTTTGTGAAATTTTTCAATTTTTTTTATTGTTCTATAGAAAACTAGAAGCACTCGGAGAGCGCAGACCTCCACCAAGGCTGATCAGTGGCGCCCCCCGTGGGCCCCCCCACCCCCAATCACCACCAAAATTTAATCATTTCTTCCTTATCCCATTTCCAACAAACCCTGAAAATTTCATCCAAATCTGTCCATAACTTTTTGAGTTATGTTGCACACTAACGGACAGACAAACAAACAAACAAACAAACAGACAAAAAAACAAACAAACCCTGGCAAAAACATAACCTCCTTGGCGGAGGTAATCAAGGTCAGTGAAGTTACCATATTTGGTTCCTTACCTGTTACACTCACTGTTCATGCAGAGGTGGACCTTGTAGACCAGGTGTGTCAAACTCATTTTAGTTCAGGGGCCACATTCACCCAATTTGATCTCCAGTGGGCCAGACCAGTAAAATAATATAAATAATAACCCATAAATAATGATAGCTCCAAATTTTTGTCTTTGCTTTAGTGTATAAAAACCCCCATTAAATTATGAAAATATTTATTTTTATGAACTATCAAAAAAAAACAAAAAAAACTGAAATTTAAATTAAGAAATGTAAGAAAATTTAGTGCAATTTTAACAATATTATTCAACTTATCAACTCTACATGTGCATTATGGATCAGATCTACAAAGACACTAAACACTGAGGAACAGGCAGAAAAATTCTTAAAATTGTGCTTAATTTTCTTTAGACATTTCAGGTTGTTCATATTTGTTCAGGTTATTCACATTTAATTGTTTCAGAATAGTTTGTAAATGTAAATATTTTCATAATTTAATGTTAGTTTTTGCACTCAAACAAAGAATAACATTTTAAGTTGTTAATTCTAGATGTTTTTTGGCTTAATTCAAGATTTTTTTTTTTTTTACTTAAAGATTTTTGTTTACTGAATTGATTTTTTTTTTTTTTTGCTTAATTCAAGATTTTTGTTACTTAATTCAAGTTTGTTTGGTTTTTTTTGGCTTTATTCAAGACTTTCTTTTTTTTTTTTTACTTAATTGAAGATTTTTCTTGGCTTAATTCAAGATTTTTTGCTAAATTTGAGATTGTTTTTTGGCTGAACTGAAGATTTTTTTTTTTTACTTAATTTAAGTTTTTTTTTTTTCTTTTGTCTTAATTCAAGATTTTTTCCTAAATTCAAGCTAAATTTTTTTTTGCTTAATTCAATTCAAGCCTGTGGAATTTTTGCACTTGGCAAAAACATCCCAGGGGCCGAAGTGGACCCTTTGGCGGGCTGCATTTGGCCCCCGGGCCAAATGTTTGACACCCCTGTTGTAGACCCTGCAGACCACATTTAACCTGAGATTACTGACTCACTGGAACTATCGCTTTCACTGTCTTGTAATGTATACGGAAGTTACCAAAAATAGTCACTTGCCCGATAAAGAGTTAAACAGATGGTTCACATATGTAAGGAAACTCAGCAAATATGCCAATTATTGACTAAAGACCCAAACAGGAGCTGGTGTCCAAAACCATCTACTGATCTAAAATATTTAATAACTTCTGATCCACTAATCCTATCAACACATGTAAATAATTGGTTTAAAATACAGTTCTTCATCTTTTCATGGTCATCAGATATGACCCATCTGGACATTCAGAGGCTCCGTAGTTACCGTGGAAACACTGTCATCTTCTTCAACATTGATTCACCAGTAAAACCCATGAAGTTGAATCAATGACAGTGGATGTAGACACTTGTTTTATGTTAAATTATTGATATATTTGTGGAAAAATCACTTTTTCTTCAGTTTTCTCTGTTTCTGATATGATAGCCCTAAACTTTTTTCTTTTTTTTTTTCTTTTTTTTTTAGAAATTTCAGGTTATTCACATTTTTGTTTAAGATTTGTAAATGTAATACTTTTTTGTTCTAAAACACAGAAAAATTTTGAGTTGTCATTATTTATATAAGTTATTATACTTTTTTTTTTTTTTTTTTTTTTTTTTTACTGGTCCAGCCCACTTGAGGTCAAATTGGGTGCATGTGGCCCTTGAACTAAAATGAGTGTGACTCCCCTGCTTTAGTCTAAAATGCACCTTTCAGGATTATAAATTATTTTTATTTTTGAAAACTTAGAGCCACAAGCTAAATATAACAAGATGAAAAGAATATAGATGATGAAACGGCATGAAAATGACATTTAAACATAAGATAAAATCAAGATAAAAGACATAATTAGATGAAAATTATATAAAAGACATGACAAGACAGAAACTGACAGACAGGCTCTTTAGTTACTATGGAAACACCGTCATTTTCAACAACATTAATTCACCAGTAAAACCCCTGGAGTTTGATCAATGACAGTGGATGTAGTCACTTGTTTTTATGTTAAATTACTGATATCTTTGCTGAAAAAGTCATGTTTTCTTCAGTTTTCTCCATTTTTTGATATAATAACCCTCAACTTTAATCGGAGTTTTTATACACATCTATGTATAGGAAAATACCAGATTTTCACTGAAAACATGTAAAATACAGAGAATGGTATTATAATAAATGGTGATAAATCCATTAAGAAAGGTTGAATAGAGAGAAAATTTGGGAACTGGGACAAAAGTAGCACTGGTTCTTTATGGGTTAACTCTTTAAAACCTGACGTGTCACCGCTGACGCACCCTGCGCATATGCACTTCGGATGGCTGTAACTGTTTCACTGTTTGTGCAACTGGAAAAATTCCAAAGGTTTCTGAAACCTGAGACATTGCACTTTATAGCCTTTATTGGATCATTATAGTAATTTCACTCATGCCTGTATTAGAAGGTGGAGAAGAAGCCATTTTAGCAGAATGATAACATGCAGTAAATTGTAAATGACTGCTAGATTTTGACAGATCTGAGGGAAAAAAAAGTGCTCTGAAAAATAGGCAAACTGACTCACTCACAGCATATTTTCGAACCTTTTTATTGTCAAAATTTAAAGGTAGAATTTAAGGGGTAGATTTACTTTCAAAATTCAGAGGGTGCACACTACTAGGAAAAGTTTGAGCATATCTGTGTGTGGTTTTAAAGTCTGGAATAGACTGAGGGAGGAGCACAAGGAATGTTCAAACATAAGACAGTTCAAAAACACTTCTAAGAACATGTTTTTCACAAGATATAGGGAAGAGGGTTATTAATTGTCACCATACAGGGGTTGGACAAATTAATGGAAACACCTTCACCTCAAGATGATAATGCCCCAATCCATACAGCTAGAATTGTTAAAGAATGGCATGAGGAACATTCTAATGAAGTTGAGCATCTCGTATGGCCGGCACAGTCCCCAGACCTCAACATTATTGAGAATTTATGGTCAGTTTTAGAGATTCAAGTAAGACGTCGATTTCCGCCGCCATCGTCTCTAAAAGAGTTGGAGGGTATTCTAACTGAAGAATGGCTTAAAATTCCTTTGGAAACAATTCACAAGTTGTATGAATCAATACCTCGGAGAATTGAGGCTGTAATTGCCGCAAAAGGCGGACCTACACCATATTAAATTATATTTTGTTGATGTTTTAAGGTGTTTCCATTATTTTGTCCAACCCCTGTATGTTCACTGTTGTTTACGTATATATTTCCTTCCTTGAGTTAGTTATTATTTGTTTATTTATTCACCAGCACAACTAAGAAAGGCATTGGTAAAAGATTATATGTGTATTTGTATGTTGTGTATATATATCAAGGTTCTAATAGTTTTGGATTTTTCATTCTAGTTTAGTTTTATTTAGTTTTGACTTTTTTTTGTCTCTAATTCAATTAGTTTTAATTAGTTTTTAGAGCAGGTTTGTTAGTTTTTATTAGTTTTCATTTATTTCTAAATGCTTAGCTTAGTTTAGTTTTAGTTTTTTTTTAATATATTTTCTCTTCTTCTCCGTCGTATTCAAATAAATCCCAGGCAGGACTCTGCTGCTTTCTCCCAACTTTTGTCTCCATGTTTCCAGGTAGAGTGGGGACCAGAAGACGACTGGAAACCACAAGTGACCACAAGTGACGGACCGTTAAATATTATATGGTGCCGCTAGCTAAAATTGCTAGAGCGAAATAAATTGCTTTCGTATCAATCCGGCATTGACAAAGACGAAAACGAAGGGAATGTTATCCATAATTTTTATACGTTTTAGTTAGTTTTGTAAACACACAATACAGTTTCAGTTAGTTATCATTTTTTTCTTTTAATTGTAGTTTTTATTTATTTCAGTTAACGAAAATGTTTTTTACAATTCTAGTTTTCGTCATTTTGTTAGTTTTCGTTAACGATAATAACCTTGATATATATATGAACGTATATATCTGTATATGGATGAATGAGTGTGTGTGAATAGTTATATAAATATAGAAGAGTAATGTAAAAGGAAGAGGGACATATATTATTAATAATATTGTAGGGAGAGGGGGTGAGATTAAAAAAAATTGCACTTCTTCCCACCCCTTTTCGGGCATGTAAATGGAACTATTGTGCTTTTCTTCTGACTAAGATTGTTATGATTCTTGATATGTGTATTATTATGTATGTTTTGCTAGTCCATATATGTTAAATTTCATTGCATGTTCGGAATAAATCACTAAATCAAAAATAAGAAAAAAAAAAAAGTCCAGGCGGATCACGTTAGGTTTAGGGTTGAAAGGGTTAAGTACTGTGCTGCAGTGAAAGTACTTAGTTACAGATAGTAGAATTTGGAGGAAACATGAGTAAATCAGCTTTTCCATTCCTCCCAAAAGCCCCCATCCCAATGCTCACCCAATTAGCAGTAATTAAAATGGCCTCTTCTAGGAAGTCACAGATAATTAATAACCTGAATGTGCCTCCAGTTTTTCTCTCAGTGTATTTTCCCCCCCTTCCTCCAATGCAAATGTAATTAAACTTTATAAACAGACGACTGATTAAGTGCAAATATTTGCCCTCTTAAAGCGGGTGGAGCATGAAATGATTATAATTGAATCAAATGCTGTTTCCCTTCTTGCTGTTTGCAGAGATTGAAGCCAAGGAGGCCTGTGATTGGCTGCGAGCGGCGGGCTTCCCTCAGTATGTGCAGTTATTCAAAGGTAAACATGAGGCTGTTAATGTAATTCTGTCCGCCTGATAACACACTCCCGATCTGTGTTTCACTGTGTCCCTGCTCGTCTTTCCGTGTCAGACTGCAGGTTTCCCATCGACGTGGAGTGGGCCAAGCGTGACCACCACTTCCTGGATAAAGATGCCCTCGAGTCGCTCTGCAGGTAATAAACTATAACCTGTGGTGTTACTGAGCACGTGCAGGAGCTTTGACATTTTTTACTGCAGATGCAAGGACACAAAATGAGAAGTAATTAAATTAAGTGAAAAGATGCACATGATACATATGTAATAACACCTTTATTTTGTAAGAAATACTTGAATATTATTTATTTATTTTCCTTATTTATTTGCACATCATCAAACAGCAAGAGAAAAATTAAAAAAACAACAACATTCAAACAAGTAACATCATTGTGCAGGAGAGGATAGAAGCCAAAAAAAAGGCTTATGTGAATACTTCCCCAGAAATAAACAATACACAATTAACCCCGTAAAGCCTGAACCATTAAATCACTGACCGAAAATTGTACTTCTTTGAAACTGGAGCCTTTATTGGTCCTTCTGAACAACCCCCAATTTTTTTTTTTTTTTTCAAATATCAATTTCCATGTATGAGTTTCAGTTTTGTATCCTATTTGATACATCAGGTCTCAATGCTCAAATATTGTTATTTTTGAACAAACAAAAACATAATATAGCACAAACATGTCTAACAAATTAGTAATTCCTTTTCAAAATTGTCAAAGTTCTTCCTCCTTCCTCATTAATCATTTATTTATTTTCTTTATTTATTTGCACGTCATCAAACAGCAAGAGAAAAATTAAAAAAAAACAACAACATTCAAACAAGTAACATCATTGTGCAGGAGAGGATAGAAGCCAAAAAAAAGGCTTATGTGAATACTTCCCTAGAAATAAACAATACACAATTAACCCCGTAAAGCCTGAACCATTAAATCACTGACCGAAAATTGTACTTCTTTGAAACTGGAGCCTTTATTGGTCCTTCTGAACAACCCCCAATTTTTTTTTTTTTTTTTTTTTTTCAAATATCAGTTTCCATGTATGAGTTTCAGTTTTGTATCCTATTTGATACATTAGGTCTCCATGCTGAAATATTGTTATTTTTGAACAAACAAAAACATAATATAGCAAAAACATGTCTAACAAATTAGTAATTCCTTTTCAAAATTGTCAAAGTTCTTCCTCCTTCCTCATTAATCATTTATTTATTTTCTTTATTTATTTGCACATCATCAAACAGCAAGAGAAAAATTTAAAAAAAACAACAACATTCAAACAAGTAACATCATTGTGCAGGAGAGGATAGAAGCCAAAAAAAAGGCTTATGTGAATACTTCTCCAGAAATAAACAATACACAATTAACCCCGAAAAGCCTGAACCATTAAATCACTGACAGAAAATTGCACTTCTTTGAAACTGGAGCCTTTATTGGTCCTTCTGAACAACCCCCAATTTTTATTGATTTATTTTTTTCAAATATCAATTTCCGTGTATAAGTTTCAATTTTGTATCCTATTTGACACACCAGGTGTCAATGCTCAGATATTATTATTTTTTGCACAAACAAAAACATAATATAACACAAACATGTCTAACAAATTGTTAATTCCTTTTCAAAATTGTCAAAGTTCTTCCTCCTTCCTCATTAATGACAGTCTTATAGTGTCACTGGAAAGGCCACTGGTTAATGAATTCCCCCCCTGGTGGATTATCTGTGTATTGCATGTATCTAATTGTATACATCAGGTTTTTCAAGAAAAAAAATATCACACTGATCATGTAGAGGGCTTCAAAACTCATAAATCAGATATGATACGTTTGGTGTTATAAGGTTAAACTTAGGACAGAAGGAATCATTTATTCTACAGATTCCTTAGTAACTTTTTGCAAATTTGTGATTTTTTACTATTATTAACAAAGCTGATTCAACCTGTAAGTAGCCAAGTATAGTAGGCATTACAACGACTGTAACAGTAGTAGAACAAGCATTATCTGAATCATAAGCTAAATCATAAAGCTTTACATATGGAAAAAGCCTAAAATAAACTACAGTCTAAATCCCTAACAACCACTCAGGACCGATTCAGTGCCTTGCTCAAGGGCAGCAACATAGTTTTATCCTCCATAGAAGTAATATACAAATATAAATATATGTATTACACTGTTGCCTTAACCGGTAAAGACCTAGTGCTACTTTTGTGGCAGTTACAACATTTTTTTTTCTCTATATTTAACTTTTCTTAAGGGATTTATCACCATTTATTATGACATTATCCTCTGTATTTTGCATTTTTTCACTGAAAATCATGTTTTTTCCTATATTTAATTCACTGATCATGTAGATCAGGGGTGTCAAACTCATTTTAGTTCAGGGACCACATTCAGCCCAATTTGATCTCAAGTGAGCCAGACCAGTAAAATAATCACAGTGAAAAAAGTAAAATTATATTTTGATCAGGTTTACATCTACAAAGTTTCCTTAAAAATCTGAATAACATGGACAACTTGAATTGTCTTAAGAAAAAACAAGTGCAATTTTAACTATATTCAGCCTCAGTTTATCAGTTTATCATTTACACATGTGCATCACAATCGAACAAAACATTTAACAACAGGCAGAATATTGATTAAATTGCATTTACTTTTCTTAAGACATTTCTGTTTGTTCATATTTGTTCAGGTTATTCACATTTTTTGTAAAAGCATAGTTTGGTAATGTAAACATTTTCATGTAATTTTCCTTTTTTACACCAAAAAAACAAAGAGAAAATGTGGGGTTGTCATTATTTATAGGTTATTCTGATAATATTTTACTGGTTCTGACCCACTTGAAATCTAATTGTACTGTATGTGTCTGTATGTGGAACCTGAATTAAAATGATTTTAACACCACTGATTGTTAATATCTTCAGTGTAATTTTTGCATTTCACAAATTCATCCCACGGGCCGGATTGGACCCTTTGGCGGGCCGGATTTGGCCCCCGGGCCGCATGTTTGACACCTGTGATGTAGATGTTCATAAAAGTTCAGAATAAAGTTGAGGATTATTGTATCAAAAACAGAAAACTGGAGAAAAAATGACTTTTTCAGCAAAACAGAAACAGCTTCAATCAGATTGTTAACCCTTTCATGCATAGTGGTCACTACAGTGGACAGTTACTCTACAGCTGTTCTCTTGTACATTCATGGGTTTTGTTGTTTTAGTTCCATATCAACCAACACAGTGGACACTTATGCATCATCTCATAAGCTGCAATTCATACCATTATTGTAACTTTGCTGTTCTAGATTGGTTCTTGAGTGGAAATCAATTAATATTTATTTTTTGCATATTATCTCCATGAAGTGAGTAATAACTAGTATTAGAATATGTTAAAATGTGAGAAAACATCAGATTAGCTGCATTAAAGATGGTTTCATTTCACTGTTTTCATATCACTTTATGATACTGGATTTTAAATACATGTTTCTTTGCTTCAAGAATAAAATTCATGGTGTAGCTGAGTGGACATCTTTGTAACTCCATGAAAAACAGGTTGATTTAAAAAAAAAATAAATAAATAAATTCAATCACATTGTTTGTTTGTTTTTTTCATGCCTAAAGAGGAATAAAAACACTCAGGAAAAAAAAATCTTGATTAAGGTTCTCATAATTCATGCATGAAAGGGTTAAAGTCTGCTCAAAGATTATTGGAGTTCAGCTGACGGACCTGAGCTCAGGGAGAACATGTCTAAGAAATTCATAATTCCTTTTCAAAATTGTCAAAGTTCTTCCTCCTTCCTCATTAATGACAGTCTTGTAGTGTCACTGGAAAGGCCTGTGGTGAATGAATTCCTCCCCCCTGGTGGATTATCTGTGTATTGCATGTGTCTAATTGTACACATCAGGTTTTCCAAGAAAAAAATATCACACTGATCATGTAGAGGGCTTCAAAACTCATGTATCAGATATGGTACGTTAGGTGTTATAGGGTTGACATCCTACTGTAGCCCATCAATGCTACGTCAGTACATTGACAATTAGCCCCGTTTAACCTTTCAACAGCGGTTTATCTCTTTAGTAAAGTGGAGCATTTGTACAGCAGCTTTACTCGTCTGGTGTAACGATCAGCCACTTACCCCCTCCTCTTCATCTTTCAGGAGATTAAGCACTTTAAACAAATGCATGGAAATGAGGCTGGAGCCGCGGAGATCAAAACGAAGGGTGAGTGTTAAGAACGAACGCTGAGAATGTGAAACGCAGCAGGACTCTCATATGGAAGCAGCGGTGTGTGTGTGTGTGTGTGTGTGTGTGGGGGGGGGTTGAACCATTACTTCTCCTCATTAGGCATCACTTGATTTGACTGATGTCCAATGATACATCCTCGTCCTCGGTTTATTATTAAAGAGGACGGTTAAAGGAACTAAACGTCACATTAGTCTGTGTGGGATATTCCAATTCTTCTGCCTTTATAACATGCACTTAAAGACCCTGGTGTTAAAAGTAGTGAAGTCACAAAAAAAGTCTGTTAAAAATATTTATAGCGTGGACTTAGCTAAACAAATACAACATGTTTATACGCTCAACTTGAATTGTCCAAAAAATGTGGCTTCAGTACTTTTAGCACCAGGGTCTTCAGTTCTAGTCTCCATAATTTTCAAGCATGATAAAAGTAATCAAATATCACTAAAAATGCCAATATAAAACCTGTAAAAAGCATGATAAAAGTAATGAAATATCACTAAAAATGCCAATATAAAACCTGTAAAAAGCATGATAAAAGTAATGAAATATCACTAAAAATGCCAATATACAATCTGTAAAAAGCATGATAAAAGTAATCAAATATCACTAAAATGCCAATATAAAACTTGTAAAAAGCATGATAAAAGTAATGAAATATCACTAAAAATGCCAATATAAAACCTGTAAAAAGCATGATAAAAGTAATGAAATATCACTAAAAATGCCAATATACAATCTGTAAAAAGCATGATAAAAGTAATCAAATATCACTAAAAATGCCAATATAAAACCTGTAAAAAGCATGATAAAAGTAATGAAATATCACTAAAAATGCCAATATAAAACCTGTAAAAAGCATGATAAAAGTAATGAAATATCACTAAAAATGCCAATATACAATCTGTAAAAAGCATGATAAAAGTAATCAAATATCACTAAAAATGCCAATATAAAACTTGTAAAAAGCATGATAAAAGTAATGAAATATCACTAAAAATGCCAATATAAAACCTGTAAAAAGCATGATAAAAGTAATGAAATATCACTAAAAATGCCAATATACAATCTGTAAAAAGCATGATAAAAGTAATGAAATATCACTAAAAATGCCAATATACAATCTGTAAAAAGCATGATAAAAGTAATGAAATATCACTAAAACTGCCAATATAAAACCTGTAAAAAGCATGATAAAAGTAATGAAATATCACTAAAAATGCCAATATAAAACCTGTAAAAAGCATGATAAAAGTAATGAAATATCACTAAAAATGCCAATATAAAACTTGTAAAAAGCATGATAAAAGTAATGAAATATCACTAAAAATGCCAATATAAAACCTGTAAAAAGCATGATAAAAGTAATCAAATATCACTAAAAATGCCAATATACAATCTGTAAAAAGCATGATAAAAGTAATGAAATATCACTAGAAATGCCAATATAAAACCTGTAAAAAGCATGATAAAAGTAATGAAATATCACTAAAAATGCCAATATAAAACCTGTAAAAAGCATGATAAAAGTAATCAAATATCACTAAAAATGCCAATATACAATCTGTAAAAAGCATGATAAAAGTAATCAAATATCACTAAAAATGCCAATATAAAACTTGTAAAAAGCATGATAAAAGTAATCAAATATCACTAAAAATGCCAATATAAAACCTGTAAAAAGCATGATAAAAGTAATCAAATATCACTAAAAATGCCAATATAAAACCTGTAAAAAGCATGATAAAAGTAATCAAATATCACTAAAAATGCCAATATAAAACCTGTAAAAAGCATGATAAAAGTAATGAAATATCACTAAAAATGTCAATATACAATTTGTAAAAAGCATGATAAAAGTAATGAAATATCACTAAAAATGCCAATATAAAACCTGTAAAAAGCATGATAAAAGTAATGAAATATCACTAAAAATGCCAATATAAAACCTGTAAAAAGCATGATAAAAGTAATCAAATATCACTAAAAATGCCAATATAAAACCTGTAAAAAGCATGATAAAAGTAATCAAATATCACTAAAAATGCCAATATACAATTTGTAAAAAGCATGATAAAAGTAATGAAATATCACTAAAAATGCCAATATAAAACCTGTTAAAAGCATGATAAAAGTAATGAAATATCACTAAAAATGCCAATATACAATCTGTAAAAAGCATGATAAAAGTAATCAAATATCACTAAAAATGCCAATATAAAACCTGTAAAAAGCATGATAAAAGTAATCAAATATCACTAAAAATGCCAATATAAAACCTGTAAAAAGCATGATAAAAGTAATGAAATATCACTAAAAATGCCAATATAAAACCTGTAAAAAGCATGATAAAAGTAATGAAATATCACTAAAAATGCCAATATAAAACCTGTTAAAAGCATGATAAAAGTAATGAAATATCACTAAAAATGCCAATATACAATTTGTAAAAAGCATGATAAAAGTAATGAAATATCACTAAAAATGCCGATATAAAACCTGTAAAAAGCATGATAAAAGTAATCAAATATCACTAAAAATGCCGATATAAAACCTGTAAAAAGCATGATAAAAGTAATCAAATATCACTAAAAATGCCAATATAAAACCTGTAAAAAGCATGATAAAAGTAATCAAATATCACTAAAAATGCCAATATAAAACCTGTAAAAAGCATGATAAAAGTAATGAAATACCACTAAAATGCCAATATAAGACTTGTAAAAAGCATGATAAAAGTAATCAAATATCACTAAAAATGCCAATATAAAACCTGTAAAAAGCATGATAAAAGTAATCAAATATCACTAAAAATGCCAATATAAAACCTGTAAAAAGCATGATAAAAGTAATCAAATATCACTAAAAATGCCAATATACAATCTGTAAAAAGCATGATAAAAGTAATGAAATATCACTAAAAATGCCAATATAAAACCTGTAAAAAGCATGATAAAAGTAATGAAATATCACTAAAAATGCCAATATAAAACCTGTAAAAAGCATGATAAAAGTAATCAAATATCACTAAAAATGCCAATATAAAACCTGTAAAAAGCATGATAAAAGTAATCAAATATCACTAAAAATGCCAATATAAAACCTGTAAAAAGCATGATAAAAGTAATGAAATATCACTAAAAATGCCAATATAAAACCTGTAAAAAGCATGATAAAAGTAATGAAATATCACTAAAAATGCCAATATAAAACCTGTAAAAAGCATGATAAAAGTAATGAAATATCACTAAAAATGCCAATATAAAACCTGTAAAAAGCATGATAAAAGTAATGAAATATCACTAAAAATGCCAATATACAATCTGTAAAAAGCATGATAAAAGTAATCAAATATCACTAAAAATGCCAATATACAATCTGTAAAAAGCATGATAAAAGTAATCAAATATCACTAAAATGCCAATATAAAACCTGTAAAAAGCATGATAAAAGTAATGAAATATCACTAAAAATGCCAATATAAAACCTGTAAAAAGCATGATAAAAGTAATCAAATATCACTAAAAATGCCAATATAAAACCTGTAAAAAGCATGATAAAAGTAATGAAATATCACTAAAAATGCCAATATACAATCTGTAAAAAGCATGATAAAAGTAATGAAATATCACTAAAAATGCCAATATACAATCTGTAAAAAGCATGATAAAAGTAATGAAATATCACTAAAAATGCCAATATAAAACCTGTAAAAAGCATGATAAAAGTAATCAAATATCACTAAAAATGCCAATATACAATCTGTAAAAAGCATGATAAAAGTAATCAAATATCACTAAAAATGCCAATATAAAACTTGTAAAAAGCATGATAAAAGTAATGAAATATCACTAAAAATGCCAATATACAATCTGTAAAAAGCATGATAAAAGTAATGAAATATCACTAAAAATGCCAATATAAAACCTGTAAAAAGCATGATAAAAGTAATGAAATATCACTAAAAATGCCAATATAAAACCTGTAAAAAGCATGATAAAAGTAATCAAATATCACTAAAAATGCCAATATAAAACCTGTAAAAAGCATGATAAAAGTAATCAAATATCACTAAAAATGCCAATATAAAACCTGTAAAAAGCATGATAAAAGTAATCAAATATCACTAAAAATGCCAATATACAATTTGTAAAAAGCATGATAAAAGTAATGAAATATCACTAAAAATGCCAATATACAATCTGTAAAAAGCATGATAAAAGTAATGAAATATCACTAAAAATGCCAATATACAATCTGTAAAAAGCATGATAAAAGTAATGAAATATCACTAAAAATGCCAATATACAATCTGTAAAAAGCATGATAAAAGTAATGAAATATCACTAAAAATGCCAATATAAAACCTGTAAAAAGTATGATAAAAGTAATGAAATATCACTAAAAATGCCAATATACAATTTGTAAAAAGCATGATAAAAGTAATGAAATATCACTAAAAATGCCAATATACAATCTGTAAAAAGCATGATAAAAGTAATCAAATATCACTAAAAATGCCAATATAAAACCTGTAAAAAGTATGATAAAAGTAATGAAATATCACTAAAAATGCCAATATACAATTTGTAAAAAGCATGATAAAAGTAATGAAATATCACTAAAAATGCCAATATAAAACCTGTAAAAAGCATGATAAAAGTAATGAAATATCACTAAAAATGCCAATATAAAACCTGTAAAAAGCATGATAAAAGTAATGAAATATCACTAAAAATGCCAATATAAAACCTGTAAAAAGCATGATAAAAGTAATCAAATATCACTAAAAATGCCGATATAAAACCTGTAAAAAGCATGATAAAAGTAATCAAATATCACTAAAAATGCCAATATAAAACCTGTAAAAAGCATGGTAAAAGTAATCAAATATCACTAAAACTGCCAATATACAATCTGTAAAAAGCATGATAAAAGTAATGAAATATCACTAAAAATGCCAATATAAAACCTGTAAAAAGCATGATAAAAGTAATGAAATATCACTAAAAATGCCAATATACAATCTGTAAAAAGCATGATAAAAGTAATCAAATATCACTAAAAATGCCAATATAAAACCTGTAAAAAGCATGATAAAAGTAATGAAATATCACTAAAAATGCCAATATAAAACCTGTAAAAAGCATGATAAAAGTAATGAAATATCACTAAAAATGCCAATATAAAACCTGTAAAAAGCATGATAAAAGTAATCAAATATCACTAAAAATGCCAATATACAATCTGTAAAAAGCATGATAAAAGTAATCAAATATCACTAAAAATGCCAATATACAATCTGTAAAAAGCATGATAAAAGTAATCAAATATCACTAAAAATGCCAATATACAATCTGTAAAAAGCATGATAAAAGTAATCAAATATCACTAAAAATGCCAATATACAATCTGTAAAAAGCATGATAAAAGTAATCAAATATCACTAAAAATGCCAATATAAAACCTGTAAAAAGCATGATAAAAGTAATGAAATATCACTAAAAATGCCAATATACAATCTGTAAAAAGCGTGATAAAAGTAATCAAATATCACTAAAAATGCCAATATACAATCTGTAAAAAGCATGATAAAAGTAATCAAATATCACTAAAAATGCCAATATACAATCTGTAAAAAGCATGATAAAAGTAATCAAATATCACTAAAAATGCCAATATACAATCTGTAAAAAGCATGATAAAAGTAATCAAATATCACTAAAAATGCCAATATAAAACCTGTAAAAAGCATGATAAAAGTAATGAAATATCACTAAAAATGCCAATATAAAACCTGTAAAAAGCATGATAAAAGTAATCAAATATCACTAAAAATGCCAATATACAATCTGTAAAAAGCATGATAAAAGTAATCAAATATCACTAAAAATGCCAATATAAAACCTGTAAAAAGTATGATAAAAGTAATGAAATATCACTAAAAATGCCAATATAAAACCTGTAAAAAGCATGATAAAAGTAATGAAATATCACTAAAAATGCCAATATAAAACCTGTAAAAAGCATGATAAAAGTAATGAAATATCACTAAAAATGCCAATATAAAACCTGTAAAAAGCATGATAAAAGTAATGAAATATCACTAAAAATGCCAATATACAATCTGTAAAAAGCATGATAAAAATAATCAAATATCACTAAAAATGCCAATATAAAACCTGTAAAAGGCATGACAAAACATCATAATATAATGATACAATATAATACAAGGGACAGTAGATAATAAATAAATTGGGACACGTTGAATTCAGGTGTTTCTTTTCTAACAGGGGTTTGGGATACAAAACAGCAAAATAGTTTTATACTGAGATAAATATCATCAATTGCATTGGTTAGGTTTGGTTTAAATTGTTATCTTTGCTTCCAAAATGCCCGAGAGATTGTTTTACTTAACCGTTTCATGCATGACATCCTCATTTATTGGCAGATTTTTATGATTTTTTACTTTTTGCTTGATTCAAGATTTTTTTTTTTTTTTTTTTTTCTGAATTCAGGATTTTTATTTTTTTGCTTAATTTGAGCAAAAAAATCTGCCAATGGAACAAGTGAAAATTATCTCGGTAAGATTTCTTGAAATAAGATTTTCCAGATCTATTGTTTAAAAATACTTTCTTATATCTCACTGAAAAGTTACTCTTTAGGTGAATTTGTGTTATTTTAAGTGTGATGAGATATTTTGACCAGAAATGGAAAAAAATGCACTTGGTAGGATTTTGATTTTTTCCAGTGTATTGGGTCATTACTGTAATTTCACTCATGCCTGTACTAGAAGCAGGAGAAGAAGCAATTTTAACGCAAATATATTTTATACAAAAAGAAAAAGAAAAAACTGTCCACCACAAAGGACGTTCTATAAAAATGTAAAAAAAAAAATAAAAAAAAATGCATATGATAAAACTGTTGCATCATGATGTCTCCAATATAGGCAATTATTTAATTTTTTTTTTAAAAAGACAAAACTTTTACTTTCCTGGGTGTCAGGAGGTTAAATATCTTTGTAATAAAATCTAATTTAATCTACTTTAATCTAAAAGCATCATTGACTTGAATTTATCTGATATCATGAGGTGGAAAAGGGCTATCCTTAAGGTGTGATTTTTGGTTGTGGGACATCATTTCACAGCAATAGGACAAAGATTTGATGCACATTTTTTATCCTGGTTACAGCTTGATTCTTCTTTTTTTTTTGTCCAGGGAGACGACTTTGAAGAGGAAGACTTCTGCGCCATCAGCCCCAGCTGGACCTACGACAGGACGACAAAACGATGGCGCCGCAACGACCTGGCAACGGACTTTCTTCATCCACCGGGACACCAGGAAGTGTCTCTGTGTGACAACAGCGAGCGCCACGACGTGTGCTCCATCCACAGCTCCTCCAGCACCGAGAGCGAAGGCCACGAGGGTCGCCATGACAACAACAGGAACCGCATCACAGCCTCCTCTACGGCGACTACAACCAGCACCACGGACGACCAGGAGACCAGCAGGAGCTCCTCCCGCTGCTCCTCCAATAACAAGACCCCATCCTTGGACACCTCGTTCAGCGGACCCCCGTCCCCAGGGGGAAGCGGCGGGGGTTCGTCCACCGTGAGTCTGGAGGCCGAGGGATGCTTCGCAGAAAAACCACCCAGGAAGAAGGGGACGAGTCTGCTGAGGAAGATGGAGAAGCTGAGGCTGAGAGGGGCGAGTGGGCCGCACGAGTCTGAGAGGAGCAGTGGTAGTGGGCCCAGGAGGGTCACCAGAGGGACGCCTCTGACCCGGCAAGGTCCGGTGGATGAGGACAGGATGGAGGGGCTGCACGATCCACAGAGGTGAGGAAAGTTAAGTTACATTAAGTTAAGTTACGTTACATTACATTAAGATAAGTTATGTTAAGTTACGATAAGTTAAGTTACATTAAGTTAAGTTATGTTAAGTTACATTAAGTTAAGTTAAGTTAAGTTACGTTATGTTATGTTACATTACATTACATTAAGATAAGTTAAGTTACATTAAGTTAAGTTACGTTAAGTAAAGTTACATTAAGTTAAATTATGTCACATTACATTAAGTTAAGATAAGTTATGTTAAGTTAAGTTACATTAAGTTAGGTTAAGTTACATTAAGTTGAGTTAAGTTAAGTTACATTAAGTTAAGATAAGTTAAGTTATGTTAAGTTAAGTTAGGTTAAGTTACATTAAGTTAAGCTAAGTTAAGTTATGTTACATTACGTGCGCATATAAAAATCTGCATGTAACACTGTAAAAAGGACACAAAAATTACACTCTGTTTTTTCGAATATATTTTTATTCTCTCACAGGTACATTTTGGGAATTGAACTAATTATTCAAGACAGAGTGTTTGACAAAAACGACCACTGTTGCAAAATCACTCGCGATTTATGTGTTTAAATGGGTAGGTTCTGTATGTAACATAAGTGGACACGATGGGTTACATACAAAACCTGGAATGAGACTGAGATTGATGAAAAACCCACATGTGTGGATTAGAAAACCCACTAGGATCAACACATTTAACACAGTGTCTTTATTTATAGTCTGTAGAAGACCATTTACAGCCATGTTTTCAGATCTAATGCACTGACACCTGGGGAGATTTAATGTCCTATTTTTGGCCCGGATATTTGATTAAAAATTCATTAATTATAGGATGGCTCAGAGTAGAAGTATTTTTTTTTTTTTACATTTATCTGAGGTCATCATTCGGTACATCCTGGGGGGATATATGTCTAAATTTACCGTTTTATTATTGGGTCTAAAAACGCTGGTAAAGTGCCAGATACTAAAATAAACCCAGTTTCATGGAAAGACTCATTTCCAGTTCAGTCGCCATTTTAATGCTCATACCAGACATATGCAACATGATGATCAAATATACTTCCATTGTGCAAAAGAAGTTCTAGAATAAAAATAAACCAACAGACGTGGCTGCAGGATACAAATAAAGAGTTTACAACAGTAGATTTACACCGGTTCTTGTTGCGCTCTCTGCCCGTACGTTGTGTGAGTTTTTGAAAAGATCACGAACTAACTACGTGTCCTCACTCGTCTGTAGTTTATTCAATGACAGCCATCACGATAATGGTCTCAACTAGGGATGTAACGATAAGAAAATTTCATATCATGGTTATTATGACCAAAATTATCACAGTTATCATTATTATCGCAGTATTATTGAAATTGTGCTCAAAAATGTTCAAAAAGTACTGATATACGCACACTGAAATAATTTAACCAAATTGGATTAAAAAAAAATAATAATAATAAAATAAAATAATTGGCACAATGTACTTTCTGTTGGCAGAAACATTCAAATATTAACCTTTTTGGCCATTTTTCAGTACTTTTGATTTTGCCTTTCTATACTATATACAGAAATGTTTACTATACCCATGTTTGGTATCTTTTTTTTTCAGCACAGCTTCATCTATAACATCTGCCTGTTATTTTTTTCACTTTAACCTACTATATCAACACAAAAGGACAAAAAACACACAAAAACTATAAAATCCGATTTGAACAATGTATATAATTTGTTGCATAAATAACACAAAGATGCTTAACGAACCTTTTCAAAGACTTTAAAAGTGAATATTGGTTTCAAATATTAGGTGTAGAAAATTAAAACTGTAATAAATTAAAACTATACTCAAATATTTGGCATAAAAGTAGATCTTTACATAGGCGTTTTTTCCCCTAAAAGTGCGGTAATCAAACACGGTTATCATGATAATTAGAATTTAAACGGTAATACTAACCATTTACAATTTTACCGTGGTTTATCGTTAAACCGGTAATTGTTACATCCCTAGTCTCAACGACACACATGCGCACAACAGCTTCCTCTGAGACATTATCAATCGATCAGACATGAAACATCGAACAAAGCCGTGCATTGCTTGTTTTAAATAAAACCTTTGTAAATGCATTAGCTTCTTAAACAAAATATGTAAGGATTTTAATAACAACCATTTAAAATGTAATATTAAATTTGTATAAACCTGTATTTTCCCTCATTAACTAAATATAAATGTAATTATATTATACATGTGTACTTCAGTACCAATGAAGCTATAATAATACCTGAGGCCAAATAGACTTCTTAATGACCCATAGAGAACATTTCAAATAAATAATGAGCTTTTTAACCTACAAAAAAATAAGACATTTTAACCTGTCACCAGTTCTCAGTCCAGTTCTAACCTGAGGTGCACCTTCTTGAATGTGTCCAGTCTGCAGCATCAACCCCACAGTCGGACGTCATCATCACCTTCGTCTCCTCACACCATCAGCAGCAGCAGCAGTAACAACCAATCAGAGAGCAGCAGCACCGTCAGCACGCCCAGCCCCGTCACCCGCGTCAGGAGTAACTGTAAACGCTCCAACAGCGGCGTGGGCGGAGAACCAACCCGGACCAACCAGAACATCCAGAACCACAGCGGCACAGAGGTCGGTTTGATACGATATGTGGATTAATTTTATGAATTAAAATAGTGGAAGTATTTTTAAATGTTGACCTCATCAAAGCACGCAGAGGAGAAATAAGAGACGCACTGTAAAAAAAATGACTGTAGAATTAACACCAAAAAGCTGTAAAACTGCAACATAAAAAAACTGTAAGTGACAATACAATGCAAAGTTGTTTATTTGAAAAGATTTTTGTGTTAACGATGGAATCAAATATAGCTGTAGTTTTTACAGGAAGAGTATGTGAACAAAACCAGATTTGTATACAGAAATGATGTATTTCTATTGTTTTTAGAAAATTAAACTGTAAATTGAAATACAATGTGGTGCCGTTTAAATTGCAAGACCATAATGTTAAAATAATGGCATATTTGCTTATATTAGGGCTGGGTAAGTTAACGCGTTATTACCACGTTAACGCATTCATTAAATAACGCCTACAATTTTTTTTTATCTCACGTTAACGCCGTTTTATTATTATTCTGCCTTTCAAGCAAGTCTTAGTTGATTTATATATACGGACTCTTATTTTGAAAGTCATGCTTTTATTTTGGCGCTCCACACGCCGGTGCTGTGTGTACGTGCAGCTGAGAGGAGAAAAGAGTGAACTTTCCAAGTAATGCTGAATCAAACTGTGTGTAACTCCTGCAGAAGCAACGCCTGTATGTATCAATCATTCTGTTGTTTGCGAAATAATTTCACATGCAAACGTGCCGTTAGAAACATGTTTATGACGTTATTTTGGATGTGTTTATTACAATGTGTTATTAACATGTTTAAGCTAATTCGTTTATGCTAGCAGTCGCAGATGGGTTGCTAATTCTTTATGCAGGCTCATGTTAAGTTTATGTAAATTCATTGGTTGTGTTTAGGTCTAATATGCCAGCCTTTGAACTAACCTTTATTCATTTGCGATGTGAATGTTGTATTAGCAGTCATTTTATCTCGATGCTAACTTGAATGGAAAAATCCATAGACACGCTAACGATTAGCATTTACAGCTTAATTTAAGATTTACAACATATTTTTATCTAGCAACAAAGGTTCACATCAGAGATATTTTATACTATTCATTCTTACAACAACTGAACATAAAATACTCACAGGCAAACGTTTTTGGGGCCATACAAACAGAGTGAAAGAAATGTGTCTGTTAGTTCCTTCTTATGTCCGAACTGACTACAGTAACACGGAAAGGACAAAACATACGTTACTGCAACTTATTCCGACCACTTCAGGGCCCCTTTTGCTTGCTTTGAACAACTGAACATCACATATTATTGGGCTTATTAGTATCAGTACTTATTAGTGGGCTTAAGACTCCTGTCAATCACTCACAACTGTAAATACACTGGTGGGGACATAAACATATGTAAAAGTAGTGTTGTTTTACATGGACATTTTCATTTTAAATGTCTTCAGATGGTGGGGTTGAGAAGGACACAGTTGTTTGGAAGCACTGACGTACAATTATTTTTATCACCGGAGTACTTCCAGTCTGGAATATCACTGAAAGGCAATACACGCTGTTGATGCCCCCCCAACAACTATGTGATTAATCGCAGAAATCCATGCGATTAATCGCGATTAAATATACACATATACACTACACATACACAAATATACACTAATACACACACACACATATATATATATATATATATATATATATATATATATATATATATATATATATTTATATTTATATATTTATACATATATATAGGCCTGTAACAGTACACAAAATTTTCACTTCGGTACGTTTTTGGTTTTGAAAGCCACAGTTTGTTTTTTTTCGGTTCGGTACGGGAAGAAAGAAAACCCCTCAAAATGTCTTTAATACATTTATGAATTTTTGAACATTCTTCCCCCAATTTTTTGACACAATAGAATATAGAAAAACAGGAATAATATAATTCTGATGTTATAAATCAAATAGAAAATAAAATGAATTATTAATATTACTTAAATGTATTTTAAACATTAGTATTGCACTTTTCCCTGAAAGGTAGTTTTGAACAAACAACAAAAATCAAATCACAGTTCTGTCAGTTCACATTCTACATAAAAAGAACAACAAAAAAATTCCATATGAAGTGCAACATTAACAAGAAGACAAACTGGTGCTCTCTTTAAACAAACTGAAGAGAAACACTGACAACAAAATTAACCAAGAAAAGACCACGAACTAACTACGTGTCCTCACTTGTCTGTAGTTTATTCAATGACAGCCATTACAATAATGATCTTAACTAGGGATGGAATGATAAGAAAATTTCATATCATGGTTATTGTGACTGAAGTTATCAGTTATCATTATACTAGCAGTATTATTGAAATTGTGCAGTAATCTACACCTGGATTTTCTGCCTCCGTCCGTAATAATATACATTATATAGACTAAATGTCATCTAAAATTAACATTTATTTCCAACATAGTATAGCAAACTATTACATGATCAAAAAGAAATTAATTTTAACAAAAAAAAAGAAGTCTCCGTTTTGAATGTCTGGGGGTCGCCAGAAATTTGTGATGTTCAAAAAATGGGATCACGAGCCAAAAAAGGTTGGAAACCACTGGGTTAAAACATGATGATAATCCGTAAATCGCTACGTTTTCATCACTGTTTTTTTGTTGACTCTTCACTAACGTTAATGTCCGTTAACTCTGCAGAACTACAGAAACCAGATCAACAACAACAACAACAGCAGCCATGACAGTCTGGTCTTCCAGGTCCCCCACGGGCACAAACCGGGGACCTTCCCCATGTCCCTGGCCCACAAACACACCATCCTGTCCCCCATCATGGACCACAGCTCCGTCAACTGGAGGACGGGCAGTTTCCATGGTTACCGGGGGAGGCACAGCTGCCGCCGCGGTACGTCGGCTCTGGCCGCTGCCGGTCGGGCCCCGTCGTCGTCTTCTTCCTGTGACGCCGTCGGCCCCGGTCCGCTCCCTGGGCCAGACCACCGTCTGAGCGTCTACGACAACGTACCCGACCAGCTGCTGTCTGAGAGCGAAGGCAGCAGCGCAGGAAGTGACGCCGAGCGCATCAGCGTCGAGTCCGAGGTGGGCTTCTGTTGGTTTTCTTCTTTTGTTTTATGGACTTTTAAAATTTGTTTATTTTTGGGGGGGGTTTATGGGTTTTTAACATTTATTTCTTTACTGATTGTGTTTTATGCGTTTTTAAAATGTATTTCTTTCTTTATTGTTTTGTTTTAATGGATTTTTTAAATTTATTTGTTTATTTTTGGGGGTTTTTTATGAGTTTTTAATATTTATTTCTTTATTGATTGTTTTTTATGCATTTTTAAAATGTATTTTTGTCTTTATTGTTTTGTTTTATGGATTTTTTAAGTATATTTCTTTATTAATTGTTTTTTTTATGGTTTTGAAAATTTACTCCTGTATTTATTTTTTTCTTTTATGGGTTTTTTTTTTTTTTTTTCTTAATTTATTGTTTTTTTATGGGTTTTTAAAATGTATTTCTTTCTTTATTGTTTTGTTTTATGGATTTAAAAAAAAAAATTATTTCTGTGTTTAATGTTTTTTTATGGGATTTTTAAAATTCATTTCTTTATTTGTTGTTTTTTTTATGGGTTTTCAAAAAAATTTCTCTACTTATTGTTTTGTTTTATGATTTCTTTTATTATTACTGGGGGGGGGGGGGTCATGTTTTTTAAGGTGTTTGTGGGTTTGTTTTGTTATTTTGTTTCTATTTTATTTCATTTAAAAGATTTTTTTGATGGGTATTTTTTTGTTTCTTTTGGAGTTTTGATTTGTTGCTATTGTTTGTTTGCTTTGGTTGTTTGTTTGTTTGTTTTTTTTTATTGTTTTGGGGTTTAGGTTTTTTCTTGTTCCTGTTTTATTTGAGTATTTTGTTTTGTTTTTGTGTTTTTTGGGGGCTTTTTTTGGTTTATTTCAGTTGCTTTTTGGTGGGTGCTGTTTTTGGATTTTCTTTTCTTTTCTTTTCTTTTACCCTTTTTCCTTTTTCCCTATTCCAGTTATTATTCTGAATATTCCAGTTTTCTGAAATGGAGAGGGTTTGTGTAAAGACCATCATTTGGATATTCTGAATTAATCTATGTCTATTTTAATTCTGTTTTATTCAGTCTAATTCCATTTTATAATATAACTCTTACAGCTTTATAACATGTTTTTTTCACCTGAATAAAATAAACTAGATTTTTTTCTTGCTTTATCATGTATGAAATTAAACCCTTTTGACTAATTATTGTGCACAACCTAAAAAAAACAAAATAATAGTAATAAACTTTTAGACATTAACACCAGTTTTGTTTGAACATTAAACATTAATTTTTCAACCTTGAGCCAAAATTTAATATAGAAATAATAATAATAATAATAATAATAATAATAATAATAATAATAATAATAATAATAATAAATGGGTTTTTGTATTTGTGTGTGTTAAAAACATCAATAATAAACAATATAAGAGTAGAATTTTCACACAATAATAAAACATAATTACAAATAGAGGAAGTAAATAAATAAATAAATGATTCCTAGTGGATGTTGAGGCAGACAGACAATCTGTGCAAGAACACAGCAGCCATTGTTTTCTTTTTTCTTTCTTTTCTTTTTCTTTTTTTTTTTTACTAGGTCTAATGTTCCAAACAGCAGTAAATGTAATAACCATTTCCCCTTCAATGTAAAAATCACTATTCAGTCAGTCAGGTACCACAGCCAGACTTTCAGGCTTTTTCTGTCTTTCTACTTAAAGGACAAATCTCTGAATAAAGCATAATAAAGTTCAAATAAAAATCTATAAAACCAGGTAATTCAATCGAGGAAATTGATCCTGCGAAGCTAAAGTCCATATGGAGTTTTAGTTTTCCCATGAAGCCAAAAATCATTGCCTGAGCGCTCGCATCAAATTCCACTTTGGACCGAAACTATACAGACGTCTCTGGCAGACGACATAAATCACCTTTTCTTTTTCTAACGGAGGAGAGGTGCCATTTGGAGAAAGGCTAAGAACATAAAAACTGACGTAAAATATTAAAATATCCATTATAGATATAACTTTTAAAGAGCCACTTAAGGAAAAGAGTGGTAGCAGTCTTCTAAAACAGCATCAATCATCTGGAAAGAGGTTAAAAAGAAACAGATAGTTGATTACACAGCCCGGACTTTTTACATTTCCTGGGTTTTATGGAGGGTAATTGAGTTTTGGAAGTTCATCGTGGCTGTTTAAAAGGCAGCTGTTGTGAGATGGTTGTGTTTAAATACTGAAGAATATCTGTGTGTTTGTTCATTCTGGAGCAGAAATCCACATTTTTGAACACATATGATAAAAAGCTGCTTCCTGTCAGCAGTATTTTCAGATTAAATGTGTTCTACAGATGCTGGCAGATGGTTGGAAATAGTGTTTTATAGTTATTGAGAGACACATGCATGACCTTTTATTTATATGCATCAAAGTGGGTCATAATCAGTGTGGAGATGAATTTGACCAAAGAAATAAATATATACAAATGAATATATACAAATAAATATATACAAATGAATATATACAAATGAATATATACAGCAGTGGACAAAAGTATTACAATACTTAGTATATTGAAGAGGTTTTTCTTCTGCTTCTTCTGTTTCTTCTTTTTCTGCTTCTTCTTCTTCAGGTACTTCTTCCTCTGCTTCTTCTTCTGTTTCTTGTTCTGCTTCTTCTTCTTCTGCTTCTTCTTCTGTTTCTTCTTCTGTTTCTTCTTTTTCTGTTTCTTCTTCTTCTACTGCTTCTTTTTCTGTTTCTACTTCTGCTTCTTCTGTTTCTTCTTCTATTTCTTTTTCTGTGTCTTCTTCTGCTTCTTCTGTTTCTTCTTCTTCTGTTTCTTCTGCTTCTTCAGGTACTTCTTCTTTTGTTTCTTCTTCTTCTGCTGCTGCTGTTTCTTCTTCTGTTTCTTCTTTTGCTTCTTCTTCTGCTGCTTCTTCTGTTTCTTCTTTTGCTTCTACTTCTGCTGCTGCTGTTTCTTCTTCTGTTTCTTCTTTTGCTGCTTCTTCTGCTTCTTCTTCTTCTTCTGTTTCTTCTTTTTCTGTTTCTTCTTCTACTGCTTCTTTTTCTGTTTCTACTTCTGCTTCTTCTTCTGTTTCTTCTTTTTCTGTGTCTTCTGCTTCTTCTGTTTCTTCTGGTTCTTCTTCTGTTTCTTCTTCTTCTGTCTCTTCTACTTCTATTTCTTCTTCTGCTTCTTCTGTTTCTTCTGCTTCTTCAGGTTCTTCTTTTGTTTCTTCTTCTGCTGCTGCTGTTTCTTCTTCTGTTTCTTCTTTTGCTTCTTCTTCTTCTGCTGCTGTTTCTTCTGTTTCTTCTTTTGCTTCTTCTTCTGCCTTTCCTCTTCTTCTGTTTCTTCTTCTTTTTCTTCTTCTTCTTCTTCTGCTTCGTCTTTTTCTTCTACTTCTGCTTCTTCCTCTTTTTCTTCTTCTTCTTCTTCTTCTTCGTCTTCTTCCTCTTTTTCTCCTTCTTCTTCATAGTCTGACTAAACTGGCATATAATAATATTAAATGATTCGACTGTCTACACTATATAACTGTATTTACAAAACCAAAGGTAACATTCACTTTTATATTCTTTATATCGTAGAAAGTCCTGGAAATTAATTAGAAATACTGGTGAGAGGAAATAACACTGAAAAATCTGTGTTTCTAGAACAGATGTGGTGTTCAATGGACTTTACACAGAACACAGAGGAATGCTTCATCTCATACATTAGATAAATGTTCTATTTTTACGTGACTCTCCTTCATTTGCTGTCGTTTTTTTCTTCCAGGTGAGTCGTCTGATGGCAGGTGAGGACGTGTTTTCAGCTCTGGACAGTGTCCTGGAGAGAATCAGCAACCTTCAGCAGCTGGTGTCCTCCTGGAGTGAGAATCTGTCTGAGGACGACTCTCAGAGAGGTTCCTCCTCTTCATCTTCCTCTTCCTCCTCTTCATCTTCCTCCTCCTCCTCATGCTCCCAGGACTCACCTGCCCTTGTCGCATCCCCTTCGTGCCCTTCGTCTCCCAGCCACATCCACCTGGAGGTGCAGCATCCAGAGGACCAGGATGAGGAAGAGGAGGAGGAAGAAGAGGAAGAGGAGGAAGAAGAGGAAGAGGAGGCAGAAGGCTGTGAAAGGATACCTGGGAATGGAGAAGAGCCAGAGACCAGGAGCAGGTGAGACTAGAGTTCACTAAAATAATAATAATGATAATAATAATAATAATAATAAAAATAATAATAATAATAATAATAATAATAATAATAATAATAATAATAATACATTTTATTTATAGACTAGGCCTGTAATGGTACACGTACTGAACCGTTTCGGTACGCACCTGTTCGGTTTGGTACACAGCTGTACTGAAACGGCATAGTATGACAAAATGAAAAAGGAATGAAAGACGTCGCTCGATGCGGAACTTTAAATCCGCGCAAGTTTCACACAGACTTAATAAAGGAGCACACATTGACCCGAAATATGAAATAGCAGCTGATATAAGGTAAAAAAAAAAAACAACAAATATGATGTGAACCTGGAAGGAAGAGACTGAAGACCCTCCACCATCAGTACAGTCCAGTTTGGATCAGTTCAGGTTCAGGTGAAAGACAACAACGAGGAAAGAGACAGTGACAAGACGGACATTGTTTGGCCCCTGGGAACTACGGTAGTTCTAAAACACTTACACTAGCTCTGTCTGTCTATCACGCACGCTGTATAACAGAGGAATCAATAGAACGTTGAAAGTATGTAAAGTTTCACTTTCGTTTCATGACAGCGTTCGTTACCTTAGTTATGGACCGCACCCCCAGGTATATAACTGCACCCCCCTACCCCCCGGCTCCGACAAAAAAAAAAAAAAAAAAAAATCCCCCGTGCACACAAATACACACAGCGTCCTAACAGTTTGTTCTCTGTCCTAAAAGAAATCATTTGGTTCATTGTGTTGTCAGTGTTTCTCTTCAGTTTGTTTCAACAGAATACCAGTTTACCCTCTTGTTAATGTTGCACTTCATGTGGAATTTTTTGTTGTTCTTTTTATGCAGAATGTGAACTGACAGAACTGTGATTAGATTTTTCTTGTTTGTTCGAAACTACCTTTCAGGGAAAAGTGCAATACTAGTGTTTAAAATACATTTAGTAATATTAATAATTTATTTTATTTTCTATTTGATTTGTAGCAGCAGAATTATATTATTCCTGTTTTTCTATATTCTATTGTCTCCAAAAATTGGGGGGAAAATGTTAAAAAATTCATAAATGTATTAAAGACATTTTGAGGGGTTTTCTTTCTTCCCGTACCGAACTGAAAAAAATGAACCGTGGCTTTGAAAACCGAAAACGGACCGAACCGAAAATTTTGTGTACCGTCACAGGCCTATTATAGACGTGTAGAAGCCAATAATGCAATAACAGCTGATGACGTATAGTCCGGGAGCCAGGATAGCCTACCATGCACCCCCCCCCCCCCCCCCCCCCAACAAAATATCACCTGATTTTTTTTAACCTTTGTGATGTCCTAAATGACAAATTGAGTGATGACGCTAAAGCAACTCATTCCCAGTGTACTTTTTCGCGTCATATTTTAGGGTACTCTGAAGCGCGATATTTTCCACTGCTCTTGTGGTTCGTTTTTGCCACAAATTGACAAAGGTATTGTAGCCATTTATCCCACGGCAATTGCAGCATGTTATACATCTCTAGAATCTTTAGTTTCCAAATATGATCATTTTGTTTTTGTATCTTTATCACAATAAAAATGACATATGATATAAGGACAGCATGTCTTAAAATTAACCTTTACGCAAAAAAAATTCATAGCAGCAAATAAACTTTTAAGAAATATAGATCTCTGACAACTGTTCTGGTGATATATTACATATTCCTGATAGAACGCAGTACATATTGCATATTCATGCTAGAATTAGATGCATTACGATGTTTTGATGCTTACATGTTTAGATATTTGGGTATTCAAAAGTTCAATATTTTCTGCTACTCTTTCAGTTCGTTTTGTCATGAATTGGCATAGGTATTGTAGGAATATATCTCTTGGCAATTGCAACATGTTAGACATCTTGACACAGTCTATAATATCTAGTTACACGTAAAATAATTTTATTCTTGTAATTATAACATACAAAAATTACAAAATAATGACATGATAAAACATCAATTTAGTAATAAATTTGCCATTTTTAAAATGTAATAAGCCAATAATGTAATAAAAGTCCTGAACCGATAACATAATAAGTTTTGGTCAATAATGTTATAACTTATTGGCTGGTTATTATGTTATTGGCCTGGTTAAAAAAAAAAATTCTTTGCAAATGTAATAACTAAGCCAGTAGTGTAATAAGTTATAACTTTATTGCCCAAAATCTATTACATTATTGGTTCAGGACTTTTATTACATTATTGGCCTATTACATTTTAAAAATAGCTAATTTATTATATTATTGGCCGCTATTACGTTATCGGTTGTTCTTAAATTATTGGCTTCTACAAGGCGCCTTTCTTGGCACTCAATGAAACCGTACAGTAAACAGGAGAGTATGAAAACAGCAATAAAACAGAATAAAAAGCAAAAGGCAGGTTAAAAATTGGACAATGCAACTGTGTTCACATAGAGAAAGTGTTCCGAAACAGAGGGGTTTTGAGTTTGGGTTTGAAGACAGGGACTGAAGTGATATTTCTGAGCTCCGGTGGCAATGAGTTCCAGAGTTGGGGAGCAGAGCAGCTGAATGCTCTGCTAAAAGTCATTAACAAATGAATTTTAATGTATTCCATCAAGATTAAAACAAGTGGTTCCAGGCACAACAAACCCCGCCCCTCGCACATATCGTTGCTTATTTTGGCATCGATCCAGCTGATATCATGTCTATGTGTGTGCTGATGTCAGCATATCAACTGCCTCTGTATATATGCCAAGTTTGGAGTAAATTAGACATTTGAAATTGCCCATTATAAGTAAATGGGAGAAGAAAAAGATTTAAAAATTCGTGCAAATTTTTAACTTTGACCTACTTTTCCCAAAATGTAATGCCGTCTCTTGTGGGTCACTGACAATCTATAAACTCAATTTAATATGAATTCAACCAACACTTTTGCTGCTACAGCCATTGGAAATGTTGCCCACTGTAAGTAAATGGGTGAAAAACAAAAAGATTTTAAAAATTCATAAAAAAAATGTGAAGTTTGACCTACATTTCCCAAAATTATATGACATCTGTTGTGCATCACTGGCAATCTATAAAGTCAGTTTGGTATGAATTCAACCAACAGTTTTGCTACTACAGACATTTGAAATTTTGTCCATTATAAGGAATTGGGGTAAAAAAAAAAAATTAAAAATTCATAAAAAATTTGAACTTTGACCAACTTTTCCCAAGATTTAATAAGATCTATTTTGAACCACTGGTAATCTATAAACCCAATTTGGCATGAATTCAACCAACAGTTTTGCTGCAACAGACATTTGAAATTTTGCCCAATATAAGTAAAAAGGGAAAAAAAATAATTTAAAAAATTCAGTAAAAATGTGAACTTTGACCTACTTTTCCCAAAATGTAACAAGATATATTCTGCAGCAGTGGTAATCTATAAACCCAATTTGGTATAAATTCAACCAGTAGTTTTGCTGCTTAAGTGTTAGCAAACAAACAAAGACACAAACCGAACCAAAAACAATACCCCTCGCCTCCCCTTTTGGGGAGCGGGGTAATAACTGCCTTATTCTGTATGAATTAGCTGATTAGCCAAGTCGTGTAAACCTGGGGTTGGACAATATAAGCTGGGCTTCTTCTTACTCCTTTTTGGACCTAACGTATTGTTAAAGAGCCACAGTGAAATAATTATACATTTATGTGACATTTGGTTGATTTATTTCTATATATAGTGTGTCCTTTTAATTCTGGAATTTTTTTGCCTCCTTATATTCAAACTAAAGTCTATCTATAACTATATCTATAATAGAATACAATAGAATACAATATCTTCATGGAGCTAGCCTGAGGTGTCTCCAAACCAGTTTATGTACATGCATGTTTTCAACAGTTTGTTTCAGTAACTTAACATTTTATGGAAATACAGCTACGTCTTACATGTACAGTTGCACTAATATTATGATTTATTCATATTCAATGTGCGTACACTCCAGAGCTGGGAAACTGGTGTGAGAGACTGTGTCAAAACTAAACTCAGACCAAACAGAAGCGCTTATCGTCATCTTCAACCACCTCCATAATCAAGTCCGGTCAGCGCTCCGTCGCCTTATCCCACATATTACGGGGCACCGCTAAGAACCTGGGTGTTATCTTCGACCATGACCTAAGCTTTGGACAAAACGCAAAGAAAACTGATACAATCGTGTTTCTACCGACTCAGGAATATTTTCGAGATCAGAACAATGTAATCTTTTAGCAACACAGAGAAAATGATTCATGCATTTATTTCCTCATGTCTGGGCTATTGTAATGCCTTGATTACCTGCCTCAACCTCCGACTCTGAAAAAAACCCCACAACATTCACACATTATTATAGTTTTATCCTCCTCAAAACTGGTTATCAGTGATTTTTGCATTCAGTCTTTAACCCTTAAAGACCCAGTGCTACTTTTGTGGCAGTTTCCGAATTAATTTTTCTCTCTATTTAACCTTTCCCAAGTGATTTATCACCATTTATTATAATATTATCTTCTGAATTTAGCATTTTTCCAGTGAGGATCATATGGGTACTCCTATGAAACTGGGTTTATTTTGGTATCTGGCACTTTTCCAGCTTTTTAGACCCAATAATAAAAGGTAAATGTAGATATATTTCCCCCCAGGATGGACCTAAAGATGACCTCAGATAAATGCAAAAAAATTATGCTCTTACTCTGAGCCATCCCATAATTAATAAATTTTTAATCAAATACTGGGGCCAAAAAAAGGACCAAAATTGAAAAACTGCCTAGGTGTCAGTGCATTAGATCTGAAAACATGTCTGTAAATCAGGGGTGTCAAACTCATTTTGGTTCAGGGCCCATATTTGATCTCAAGTGGGCCAGACCAGTAAAATAATGACTTAATAACCTATAAATAATGACAACTCCAAGTTTTTCTTTTTGTTTTAGTACAAAAAAACAAAACAATCAAATTATGAAAATATTTACATTTTAATAAAAAGATGTGAATAACCTGACAAAACAGAGATTTCATTTGAAAAATTAGCACAATTTTAACAATATTATGCCTCGACTTATTATTTATACATGTACATTACACACAGTGTTACATAAACATTTAGTAACAGGCAGAATATTGTTAAAATTTTGGAGTTTGGAACTAAAATTTGAACAATTTCTACAACATTACATCTCTTATTATTAACACAACTACAGAACACAGTGGATCCATAAATGCACAAAACATTTAGTAACAGGTAGAATATTGTTCAAATTGCACATTTCAGGTTGTTCATCTTTGTTTTTATTTATGTATTTATTTCCATTTTATTGTGAAAGAATAGTTTTGTAAATGTAAATATTTTCACAGTGCAGTGTTATTTTTTTCACTTAAATTTTTTCCACTTAATTTGTCACAAAGAAAATTTGTAGTTGTCATTATTTATGGGTTATTGTGTTGTTATTTTTATGTGAGATCACGTTGGTCTGCATGTGGAACCTGAACCAAAATGATTTGGACAACCTTGACTGTACAGGTTCATTTTTGCACTTTCATCCTTCAGGGCCGGAATGGAACCTTTAGCGGGCCAGATTTGGCCCCCGGGCCGCATGTTTGACACCTGTGCTGTAAATGGTCTTATATAGACTATAAATAAAGACACTGTGTTAAATGTGTTGATCCTAGTGGTTTTTCTAATCCACACATGTGGGTTTTTCATCAATTTCAGTCTCATTCCAGGTTTTGTATATCATCCATCGTGTCCACTTGCATTACATACAGAACCTGCCCAGTTAAACGCATATAAATCGCAAATGATTTTGCAACAGCGGTCATTTTTGTGAAACACTCTGCCTTGAATAATTAGTTAAATTCCCAAAATGTACCTGTGAGAGAATAAAAAGATATTCAAAAAATAGTAGCGCGTCATTTTTGTGTCCTTTTGACCGTGTTACATACAGATTTTTGTGTTAAATATAATGTAAAATAATATAAAAATGTGTTTTATCTGAAAAATAGTTTCTCTCTTATCTCAGTTTTTACATTTGTTAACTCTGACTTTTATACTGATTCTACACTTGTTAAATACTGGCACCAGCATCTTTATACTTGTTATTGAAGACAGGGTGTGTGCATGTGTGTGATTTTTTACATTTAGAACCCTTTTTATTATTATTTTTTATGCTTATTATACTCTATGGACTGTAACTATTTACATGTCTGATACAAATACATAAATGAAAAAAAAAAAAAAAAAATGTGTGTCCCCCTGTTGTGTGTCCAGCAGAGTGAGTCAGCAGCTGCACTGGTCCAGCCAACAGAACCTGCCCAGTTAAATGCATATAAATCACAAATGATTTTGCAACAGTGGTCATTTTTGTGAAACACTCTACCTTGAATAATTAGTTCAATTCCCAAAATGTACCTGTGAGAGAATAAAAAGATTCAAAAAAATAGTAGCGCATCATTTTTGTGTCCTTTTGACCGTGTTACATACAGATTTTTGTATTAAATATAATGTAAAATAATATAAAAATGTGTTTTATCTGAAAAATAGTTTCTCTTTAATCTCAATTTTTACATTTGTTAACTCTGACTTTTATACTGATTCTACACTTGTTAAATACTGGCACCAGCATCTTTATACTTGTTATTGAAGACAGGGTGTGTGCATACGTGTGATTTTTTACATTTAGAACCCTTTTTATTATTATTTTTTATGCTTATTATACTCTATGGACTGTAACTATTTACATGTCTGATACAAATACATAAATGAAAAAAAAAAAAAAAAATGTGTGTCCCCCTGTTGTGTGTCCAGCAGAGTGAGTCGGCAGCTGCACTGGTCCAGCCAACAGAACCTGCCCTCCATGCCTCCCAGTCCAGGAGTGGAGAACCAGTCCGTCTCCCAGTTCATCCTTCTGCAGAAACTGTCGCTGCTCAAACTCACCGCTCTGATGGATAAATACTCGCCGTCCAGCAAGCAAGGCTGGAACTGGTAAGGAGCGTGATTTAGGCGATTATACGCTTGAAAGTGTACGCGGAGGAAGACGGAGAGGAAAGAAACTGGGCAAAATCTACACTAATCTGACATGCACACGGAAAAACTTCATCAAGGAAACAAACTGTAGAAATCAGAGCAGGCGGGCAGGCGGAGGGTAAATATTTCAGGCAGCCTTTTTAGAAAACTCATTTATTATTCATGGCTCAGGTGCAGTCTCATCTTGGCTTGAAATGTAGAAATAAAAACAGGTAAAAACAAAGTCTTACTGTTGCCTCATCACAGATGTTTATACCAGTGAAATAAAAGGGAAGTTGTGGTTTTTCTTCCCTCTGGAGGAAAACTGGACAGTGTTTTTGTCTGCTGAGGCATTATGGGTAATTTTAGGCCGGGGGGGTTGTAGCGGCGCATTATGTAATAACAGTGCAATAAGTAAAAATGTAATTATTTTTCACCTCGTTATGTAATCACGCTGAATTTTGTAATAAAATTCCTGAACGCATTTTGTAATAATGTTTTACATACCGCAACAGTTATTACAAAATGCGGGTGTAGCACTTTTTTTTTTTAACCCTTTCATGCATGAATTGTGAGAACCTTAGTCAAGATTTTTTTCTTCAGTGTTTTTATTCCTCCTTAGGCATGAAAAAAACAATGCGATCGAGTTTTTTTTTTCCTATGGAGTCACAAAAATATCCATGCATTTATTTTTTGAAGCAAAGAAACGTGTTTAAAACCCAATATCAGAAAGTGATATGAAAACAATGAAATAAAAACATTTTTAATGCTGCTAATCTGATGTCTTCTCACATTTTAACATATTCTAATGCTAGTAATTACTCACTTCATGGAGATATGCAATAAAAACCTTCTTGTCTAACAAATAACAACTGATTTACACTTAAATATGTTAGTGCAGATCAGGTTTATCAAGAACAGCAAAGTTACAGTAATGGTCTGAATGTCAGTGTATGGGATGGTGCATAAGTGTCCACTGTGTCGGCTGATATGGAACTAAAACATCAAAACCCATGAATATACAAGAGAACAGCTGGAGAAGAACTGTCCACTGTAGTGGCCTATGCATGAAAGGGTTAAAGAAAATTTAATAATTTGGTGCGTTATGTAACAAACCATCAAAATTTATGCCTTGATTGGTAAAACCATCATACCAGCAAAACAACATTTAGCATTCCAGTTTAACCCTATAACGCCAAATGTATCATATTTGATACGTGAGTTTTGAAGCCCTCTACATGATCAGTGTGATTTTTTTTTTACCTTATGTTTTCATCGAGGATTGTCTGTCTGTCTTTCTGTCTGTTTGTTTGTTTGTTTGTCACACGTACTTTACTTTATTTGACATATTCATTAATTTCTTGAAAAAGAAAATGTCCAGAGAAAGTAGTTTTAAGATACATGTTGATAGTTTTTAAAGGTTCAGTAGTTTTATTTTTTCATTTGTTGGTGTGATTTTTAACTTTGGTTTAATTTTAGAAGTATATAATAATAATAATAATAATAATAATAATAATAATAATAGGCAGATTTTTTTTACTTGAATTAAGCAAAAAAAAGTCTTGAATTAAACATAAAAAAAATCTTGACTTAAGGAAAAAAAAACTTGAATTAAGCAAAAAAAAGTCTTGACTTGAGCAAAAAATATTGAATTAAGCAAAATAATCTTGAATTAAGACCAAAAAAATCTTGAATTAAGGAAAAAACTTGAATTAAGCAAAAAAAAATCTTGAATTAAGCAAAAAATGTGGAATTAAGTAAAAATTATCTTGAATTAAGTAAAAACAAATCTTGAATTACGCGAAAAAAAATCTTGAATTAAGCAAAAAAATCTTGAATGAAGCGAAAAAAAATCTTAAGTAAAGAGAAAAACTTGAATTATGCGAAAAAAAATCTTGAATTAAGCAAAAAAAAAATCTTGAATGAAGCAAAAAAAAAATCTTAAATTAAAAGAAAAACTTGAATTATGCGAGAAAAAATTTTGAATTAAGCAAAAAAATTCTTGAATTAAGCAAAAAATCTGGAATTAAGCAAAATAACCTGGAATTAAGCAAAAAAAAAAAAAAAAAAAAAAACATCTTGAATTACGCCAAAAAATCTTGAATTAAGCAAAACTAAAAAAATTTTGAATTAGGGAAAAAAAAAAAAATCTACCAATGGAACAAGCAAAAATGATCTTGGTAAGATTTCTTGAAATCAGATTTTCCAGATCTGTTGTCTAAAACCAGTTCTTATATCTCACTGAAAAGTTCCTTTTTATGTCTTATTTTAAGTGTGATGAGATATTTGGACTAGAAATGAGAAAAATACACTTGGTCAGATTTAGATTTTTGCAGTGTGACTTTGACTCGTGACAAAAAGAAGTCGGTACTTCAAGGAGCCAAAAGCATGTTTCATATTAACATGTTTATGCATATTAACATTAATGGTGACTTAACTAATGGTGATGTTTTGGGGTTTTTTTGTTTTTTTTTTTAACATCTCAAATATTGGTTTAATATGCAATCATTCAACAATTTTTATGATCAGACATAATTGGGAAAAAAAATACTCAGTATGTATTCAGTTAGATTTAAATGAAATCACCTCCTAACCTTAACCAGAACAGTTTTCATTTCCTAGGCCTGAATGCCTGCAGGACTGTATCCACCATCTATACCATATCTGGGCATTAATAGCTAACCATGACTGGCCCGCATGAGGTCATTGGAAATTTAAAAGTCAACGCAAATATATATCATTGTAATACATGCAACCAATACAGCGGCACAGCTTTTATTTTGAAGGATCTGATAAATTAACATTTTTTTTTCGCATATACTTGCCATATTTAGTATAAGGCTTATGCAAAAAAGAAAGATTGATTCAGAATGCAGAGTTTTTAGCAAGACATAGACTTGAAGTATTTCTTCACTGAAGTCAGAGGAAAAGAAAAAAAAAGGAGCTGAGATATGCAAACAAAGGTGGATGGATCTGTTGTTTTTCATGTAAAGTTAATGTGGAGCTGGTTTTGCACATTTTCGAAAATACTTCTGTGAATATTCATTAAATAGTTGTATTCTGTGCTCCACCAAAAAAAAAAAAAAAAAAAAAAAGTCGGTACTTATGATTTATTGCAAAACACCCACTCTCCTAGACTTATGATTGTTCGGTATAAAATAGATTTTGCACTATAAATCGTACTAAACAGACAACTCTACACACACACGATTCTGTGCAATGACGCAATGAAACAAACACACTTTTAAGGGGAAGAGGAACTTTACATTTACCTCATTATTATCTTATTTTTGAGCTTCAAACTCTCAGAACTATGCTTCCATTCAGTTCCATTCCTATCATTGTGTTTTTAATGTCTCTGTATGTGTTGGTGGAAGGAAAAAAGCAAAGGCCAAAGGGACAGTTGTCGCAGCAGGAACTATTTTTCTGCTGTTTTTCAGAGTTTGTATCATTAAAAACCTGGTATTACACAGAGTTAATGAGCTCAGTGTTGTTCCTCCTGCGCTTCTTTAAAGAATGTTTTTGTAACATGCCCTGGTGCCAGATTCATTTTTAGGGATAGGAATAATAATAATATCAAATATTCATCCTGTTTACTCTGCTTTACATTTAATATCTTCAGAATAAACACATGACCTGTTTGTTTTATGATTTGGCAGAAAAGCAATTAGATTTTTGCACGGGGGGTAATGCTCAGTGAGATAAGTCTGAATGCAGGAACACATGACTCCTCCTGGATATTCGTCTTTAATTTTCAGGATCAGACGTTTGTTCTGGGGAGTTTTATCCTTTACTGGAATAACAGCCGGTCGGTAGCAGCAGTTTGAAAAGCTTCACTGAGGTTTCCTGCAGATCCAGTGTGCTGTGTTTCAACCCTTCACAAAGCTTATTTTACAGTTTAAACTCTGGCTTAAAATCTTCCTTTTTTTTTTTTTTTTTATAGGATTTATCAGAGAAAAAAATGTGACCTTAAGGATGATGTCGAGAAAGAATGCAAATAACTGCCGAACGCCATGAGTGACAATAGAACAAATTCATGTTATATTCAATTACAAAAGAAAGAACTGAACTGTTTTTCATGTCTTTGGTAAAACAGCTGTGAAAAGACGCTGTTTTCCTGCGTGTTACAATTTATGTTCATGTGTTTTCTGACGGGTTGATAAATTATTTTAGTTTATTTACACATTAGATGCAATAAGAGGATGGATGGATGGATGGATGGATGGATGGATGGATGGATGGATGGATGGATGGATGGATGGATGGATGGAAAAGAAATAATTCCACTTAGACAGGATTTTATACTTAAAATACTGAGCAGTTCCATCCAGTTCCAATGTATGAATGGACAAATGAATTAAGGAATGGATGGATGAATGAATGAATTGATGAACTGAATGAACGAACGAATGAATTAATGTATGAACGACTGAATTAATGGATGGATGGTTGAATGGATGGATGAATGGATGAACGGATGGACGAACTAACAAACGAATGAATGAATGAATCCATGAACGAATGCATGAATGGATGGCTGAATGAATGAATGTACGAACCAATGAATTAATGAATGGATGGATGCTTGAATGAATGTACGAATGAACTAATGGAATCAATGAATGGATGAACAAATGAATGAATGAATGAACGAACTAATTAATGTATGGATAATGAGTGAATGAACAAATGGATGGATGTCAGACCAACGAACAGACAGACGGCAAACAAACAAATGAATGAACGAACAGATGAATGAATGAATAAATGAACAAATGGATGAATAAATTAATGAATGAATGAACATACAAATGAATGAATTAATGAATGGATGGATGGATGAATGAATGAGCAAATGAATGAACAGAATGAATAGATGGATGAACGGACAAACGAATGAATGAATGAACAAACTAATTATTGAATGGATGAATGAATGAACAAATGGACAGATGGTTGGACAAACAAATGGACAGACGGAAGGACAAATGAACAAATGAATGAATGAATGAACAGATGAATGAATTAATTAATGACTGAATTAATATTGAATGGATGAATGAATGAATGAATGAATGAATGAATGAATGTACAAACGAACGTACAGATGAATGAATTAATTAATTAATTAATGGACGGATGAATGAATGAACGAATGAATGAACATACAAACAAACGTACAGATAAATGAATGAATGAGTGAATGGATGGATGGATGGATGGATGGACGGACAAATGAATGAATGAATGAACAGATGAATGAATTGATTAATGACTGAATTAATATTGAATGGATGAATGAATGAATGAATGTACAAACGAACATACAGATGAATGAATGAATGAATTAATTAATGGACGGATGAATGAATGAACGAATGAATGAACATACAAACAAACGTACAGATAAATGAATGAATGAGTAAATGGATGGATGGATGGATGGATGGACGGACAAATGAATGAATGAATGGATGAATAGATGAATGAATGATTGACCAAACGAAAGAATGAATGAATGAATGAATGAAGTTGAGGTCCAATCCAAGGTGGAGATAGTTTTAGAGAGACCACCCCTGATACTACACAGACGTCTGTCAGAACAGGAGGTGAACTTCCTAAAGTTTGTCTGGAGAAAAGTCCAAAAAGTTCTGATAATAAATGGGTAAGAAATGGCATTCATCCAGCAAAAAAAAAAAAAAAAAAAAACCTGCAGGATTTAGGGGATTTGTGGGGCTCTAATTGCAGAAATATAATATGGTACTCATAATTATGTGTAATCCCTTGAAAGTATTGTGTTTTCATTAGCGGAGAATGAACTGAAGGAGTGGAGTTAGTGAATAAAACATCACATCATGTTTCTGAAGGAGATCACAACGGAAGTCCTGCTCCTAGAGGGCTTCAAAACTATTGTATCAAATATGATACGTCGGGCGTTATAGGGTTAAAAAAGAAATATATTTAGAATTCCTATATTTCAAGCTCCTCATGTTACCCCTGTGTATTTTGTCTGTGTTTTTTTTTTTCATCCTATTGAAACACCAACTGAAACTAAAAAAGAACTGTTTAACTAGAAGACATTCAGCTGAGTGTTTGGCAGGTCCAGTTTCACACAGATAAACTAGTTACAAATAAAATGTTTTAACCTGAAATGATGATATGATCAGTGTGTTTATACTAGGGGTGTAAGAAAATATCAGTTCTGCAATATATCGCGATATTTCATTTCACATTACTAAAAGGACTGTATCGATATTTTTAGGTATTTATTCAAATGCAGATATTGCGGAGGTTCGTTTTTGTTTTTTTGTTTTTCTTTTTTGTTTGCATTTTATTTATTTATTATTTAACACTCTTTTATTAAATAATGTTAGTTCTTTTGTTGGGATTGCACAAAAATAATGTTATGATGTTAGTTCCAAGGTTATTATCATTAACGAAAACTAACAAAATGACGAAAACTAGATTTGTAAAAACATTTTCGTTAACTGAAATAAATAAAAACTATAATTAAAAGAAAAAAAACATAACTAACTGAAACTGTATTGTGTGCTTACAAACTAACTAAAACGTATAAAAATTATGGATGAAATTCCCTTTGTTTTCATCTTTGTAAATGTCAGATTGATACGAAAGCGATTTATTTCGTTCAAGCAATTTTAGCTAGCGGCACCATATGGCACTTCACGGTCCGTCACTTGTCATCACTTGTCATTTCCAGTCGTCTTCTGGTCCTCACTCTACCTGGAAACATGCAGATTAAAGTTGGGAGAAAGCAGCAGAGTCCTGCCTGGGATTTATTTGACAGCGAAGAAGATAAAAGATACGACAAAACTAAAATTAATACTAAAACTAAACTAAAACTAAGCATTTAGAAAAAAAAGTTAAACTAATAAAAACTAGCAAACCTGCTCTAAAAATGAATCAAAACTAACTGAATTAGAGAAAAAAAAAGTCAAAACAAAATAAAACTAAACTATAATGAAAAATCCAAAACTATTATAACCTTGGCTAGTTCTGAACTAATAGAATATGAACATTTGAACAGGACCTTAAACTGTCACGTCTGTAAAACATAATTTACGTTTCAACACAGGAAAATTGTGATATAGCATTAGATCCTGTTGTGATCAAATAAAAATGTGTTTAGTATTTGTGCATATTTCTGGTTTAATTCAATTCTTCAAGGAAATAATCATTTAAAAAATAGAAACAAACAAAAAAAATTGCCTTTTTAACGGTATTATGATATATCTTGATATATTGTATCGTGAATCTAGAATTGAGATTTGTGTCGTATCACCAGATTCTTGCCAACACAGCCCTAGTTTATACTGAATAATCTAGAATTAGAAAACACTGAGGTGTGTCTCTACCCATAAAAACACTTCAATCTGTGCAAAGAATTGAACAAAATACCTTTGTTTTCATTCCTTTTTCACTCAAACTGATTCTGATTGGGATAAAACCGTGTCCTGTCATTATTATAAGTTTCCTCACGCTGCATAATTAGTCCAAGTATCATCATTCGGATGATTTAATCACTGATACCGAAATGAGAGCTAGATAATGGGGAAAGTTTGAGGCACTTTTCTCAAATAGCCAGAGGCCAAAAGCACTGAGAGGGAACATTATTCTGCTTTTCTTTGTCTTTTGTCTTTTGGTCACTCTGCTCAAATCCACTGGGCTGATGTGTTTGAAGGATGATGAGCCATGGAGAAAAGATGATTATATCTGTCTTTTGTTAAATCAAAGTTATAACAAGGCTGCAGTTTTACTCAAACTGCACTCAGCCTTGTAATTGTCAGTATTAGAAGCTAAAATGAGACAGTAGATATAAAGAAGAGTCGGTTATTTGGATCTTCTGAGATTAGATTAACAGAATTCCAAGGAAGAAAAAAAAAATACATTAATGCTATTAACCCATAAAGACCCACCATCGACCAAAATACATGGAAATAATTGGTGTAAAATACAGTTTGTCATCTTTTCATGGTCATCAGATATGACCCATTTGGATGTTACCATGGAAACACTATCATCTTCTACAACATTAATTCACCAGTAAAACCCATGGAGTTGTGGATGGACACACTGGGTTTATCTTCAGTTAATGATAGATTTTAACCAAAAAAAAGTCATTTTTTCTTCAGTTTTCTCTTTTTTCATAAAATAAGCTTTGAATTCACTCTGAGTTTTCATGAACATCTAAATTAAATATAGGGAAATACACGATTTACATTGAAAAATGCAAAATACAAAAGGTAATATTATTATAAATGGTGTTAAATGACTTAGGAAAGGTTAAATAGAGACAAGAATTAATTTGGGAACAGCCAGAAAAGTAGCGCTGGGTCTTTATGGGTTAAAAGACTTAACATTTGACATATTAATCTAAATCTCACACATCTTCAGAATGTGTATTTAAAGTTTTCTGCTCAAAAAGCTGGTTGTTCATTGTACTGTGTGAACATCTACATCAGGGGTGTCAAACTCATTTTAGTTCAGTTCCACATGCAGCTAAATTTCCTTAGTCAATATTGTTTTCTTGAGTGTTTTTATTCCTCTTTAGGCATGAAAAAACAATGCAACTGATTTTTTTTTTTTTTTATTTTTTTTTTTTTTATGAACCTTTTTTTTCATGGAGTTACAAAAATGTCCACTCAGCTGGACACCATGCATTTAATTTTTTGAAGCAAAGAAACATTTATTTAAAAAAATCATCATCAGAAAGTGACAAACTGTGTGAAAACTATGAAATAAAAAAAAAATTGTAATGCTACTTGCTAAATTGCTACTGTTTTCTCACATTTTATCATACTCTAATATTAGTTATTACTCATTTCAGGGAGATAAAGTCCTCCTGAGACCCAGGAAATTGACAGTTTAGCTTTTTTACATTAAAAAAATTGTCTTGATCGGAAACTGCATAATGCAACAGTTTTTTTCAGATACATTTTTAAAATTATTTGTATTTATTGATTTTTTAATGGAATGTTCTTTGCAATGCACAGCATTTTTAAAGTAAAACTGTCAAACTTTTGTCCCCTATAGAGGACAAAGTGCATTGCTGGGTCTCAGGAGGATATGGAAAAAAATAAAAATGAAAAAATTGTTTCTTAATTACAGTCTAATAACAATTAGCAATTGATTTACACTAAAACATGTTACTGCAGATCAGGTTTATCAAGAACAGCAAAGTTACAGTAATTGTATGAACTGCAGTGTATGGGATGATGCATTAGTGTCCACTGTGGAACTAAAACAACAAAACCCATGAATAAACAATAGAACAGCTGTAGAAGAACTGTCCACTGGAGTGACCACTGTGTGTGAAAGGGTAAATGAACCCTTTCATTTAACCCTTTCAGAAAATTAAATTAAAATACCTGGTTTTTACTGAACAAACCCAAAATAAAGAGGATAATATACAATAAATGGTGATAAATCACTTATGAAAGGGTAAATATAGAGGAAAACTCATTTGTGAACTGCCACAAAAGAAGCGTCGGGTCTTTATGGGTTAATGGCTGAAAACAAAGCTGATATCAGTTCAGAGCATTGAAGAAACTCCAAAATCTAATCTCTTTGATGGACGTCCACGTCTGTGTGTTTGTGCTGCGCAGTCGATCTGAATGGGACACACATTTAGGGATCGCTGGGGATTTATGTAATCGAAAAATGTTTATTTGGCTCTTCCTTCAAAAGGAAACGGATCCAAAAACAGCCAAGTTTAGTCTTTTTTTTCTCCACTTGGCTGGCTGAGATTATACGTTCCCAGGACATTTGCAAAACATTTTGGAGTGTAGATTAATTTTCATAAGTTTTCCCGCAGCTCTGGCGCTGTTTGTTTGATGGCTTTCTGAAACTTCTGTAAAGGAAGTGTGTGTCGTCTGCAGGACCGTCCCCAAACCTCTGAGGAAGACTAAGCTGATGGAGGTGAAAGGCCGGCGGGTGTTCGGGGTCCCTCTGCTCGTCGGCGTGCAGCAGACAGGAGAGCCGCTTCCTCCCAGCATCCTCCGGGCCCTGGTGTACCTGAGGACCGAGTGTCTGGACCAGGTAATGGGGTCAAAGGTCACGACAGGAACCACAACAACATCCTGTTCAGGGTTTTAGGACTTTATATCCTAACCTTGAGAGCAGCAGTTCCCAACCTTTTTTTTTTCTCATGACCCCATTTTAACATCACAAATTTCTGGCGACCCCAGACATTCAAAATGGAGACTTTTTTTTTGCTGAAATTAATTTGTTTTTGATCATGTAATAGTTTGCTATACTATGTTGCAAATAAATGTTAATTTTAGACGACATTTAGTCTATATAATGTATATTATTATGGATGGAGGCAGAAAAGCCAGGTGTAGATTACTGCACAAAGGGAGAATTTTATTTTCCTTGCTGAGGATATGTACAGTCAGTCCAACTTGGATTTACAAGGCTGACAATTAATACTGAACAAACAAGAACTCAAACTATGAATTATGAAAGAGCTGCAGCATCTGAAACTGACCACAAGGAACATTTGACAGATAAACAGAACCACAGTGCTACAGTTTCAGCTTCAGTTTGTCTTTTATGGATTGGGATTGTCTCTGTCAACTCAACATATATTAATTATTATTATTATTATTATTATTTGTTTTGTTTTTTTTATCAGTTACTAGAAATTTCAGGTGACCTCATTTGAATTCCAGGTGACTCCACGTGGGGTCCTGACCCCAAGGTGGAAAAACACTGCATTAGGCTATGTCTTATGTTTTTTTTGTTTTTTTTTTAACTTTATTAAAATTATGTAGGTGTACAAAACAGAGAAATTTTGAACATTAAGGTGTCAAAAGGAGCAAGCATCTAAATAAATAAGTGAAAATAATGCAAAGATTTAGAGACACAGAGAAGAATAGACAAATAATAAAAATTTAAAGTATACAGATCTAAGAAAAATTTATCAATTAATTAATTAATAAATACATCAGAGAGTAAGTTCAGTCCGTTTTAAAGAATTCTCAATAAATTGACAGAACCACAGTGCTTCAGTTTCAGCTTCAGTTTGTCATGTCTTTTATGGATTGGGACTGTCTCTGTCAACTCAACATATATTTTTTATTATTATTTTTTTTATTTTTATTTTTTTTTATCAATTACTAGAAATTTCAGGTGACCCCATTTGAATACCAGGTGACTCCACGTGGGGTCCCAACCCCAAGATCGAAAAACACTGCTTTAGAGCATGTTTTTACTTCAGTCAGTAAAAAACAATATTTACAACACCACTTTTTTTTTTTTTTTTTTTAACTTTTTTTATTCTGAATTTATTTATTGCCCCGCCCCCTGAAGAAGAGGCAAAGGGTATTGTTTTTGGTTCAGTTTGTATCTTTGTTTCTTTGTTTGTTAACACTTTAGCAGCAAATCTATTGGTTGAATTCATACCAAATTGAGTTTATAAATTGCCAGTGACCCAGAATAGATGTCATTACATTTTGGGGACAGCAGGTCAAAGTAAAAATATTTTATGAATTTTTTAAAATTGTTTTTTTTTCTCCCATTTACATAAAATGGACGAAATTTGAAATGTCTATAAAAACACCAATTTTGTTTCAATTTACTTCAAACTTGGCACATATATAGAGGCAGTTGATATGCTGACATAAGCACATGCATAGACATGATGACATCAGCTGGATTGTTACCCACACTGCAGAAATCTAAATCTTACCAAGTGTATTTTTCTCATTTGTAGTCCAAATATCTCATCACACTTAAAATAAGACATAATCACCTAAAGAGGAACTTTTCAGTCAGACATGACTTATTTTTAGACAATAGATCTTCAAGTATGCAAATAAAAATCTTGTATTAAGCAAAAAAAAATCTCCCAATGGAACAAGTGAAAATTATCTTGATAAGATTTCTTGAAATAAGATTTTCCAGATCTTTTCTCTGTAAATCAGTTCTTATATCTCACTGAAAAGTTACTCTTTAGCTGATTGTGTCTTATTTTAAGTGTGATGAGATATTTGGACTAGAAATGAGAAAAATACACTTGATAAGATTTAGATTTGTGCAATGAAAATAAGCTACAATACGTGCAAGGGGTGGGGTTTGTTGTGCCTGGCACCACTTGTTCTGAATTTATTCTAAATTTTGGATGTAGATGTTGAACCAGAGGTGGATCCTTCAGTCCAACAGGGTTCCTGATTCTATCTTGACCATATGTGAAACATTAGACACCTCATCTGTGTTTAAGAAAATACATCAGTAACTTTTTCTGTTATGGTCAGATTACAGCTAAAATATATACAGAAAAATATTTTAAGTTTATTTAAAAAAAAAAACAAAAAAAAACCAGCATTTTTCAGATAGGAGGTTTTGTTCTGACAGTCACGCATCTCTTACCATTGATACTTTTTTATTTTCTGGTTTTTATTTCTATTTTATTTCTTCCTGTTTCTGCATGCATTAATTAAACAAGGATTTTATGTATTTTATTGTGTATTTAACCATTTTATTATGCTTCTATTACTTTATTATTTTTTCATCTGCTCTAGTTTTATTATGGAGCACTTTGAGACCACTGTGTGTGTGTGAAATCGCGCACTTTCATATTTTAAAATAGTTGCAATTAATTTTTGCTTTAGCAATTTTTAATATTAATCCTTTTCAACCCACAGACCTCAGCAGATTACTTTTTTTTTTTTTTTTTTCTTATTTCACATGTGCTTTTTTGCATTTTTCCTGTCATGACATTTACAATATTCTCTTGGTTGTAATTTGCAACTTCAACCACTAGATGTCACTGAATATCACACATTTCAAAGTTTAAAATGATGCTTAGAAAACAAAAAAAAAAACACTAGACCACTTCATTTGTGCACAACTGTTCTTATTCAAATGTTTTGTAAAATAACATCTGGCATCATTCAGGTGGGTCTTTTCCGGAAGTCGGGGGTAAAATCTCGGATCCAGTACCTCCGTGACCTGGTGGAGTCCGACCCGGACGGCGTGACGTTCAGCGGTCAGTCTGCTTTCGACTTGGCCGACATGGTGAAGCAGTACTTCAGAGATCTGCCCGAACCCATCTTCACCAGTAAACTCTGCGAGTCCTTCCTCCATATTTACCAGTGTGAGTCACCGCCGTTACACTGTGACGATGTAGAAACAGGAGTGTCCGACAGGGGCCACATTCAGTCCAACATGAGCGGAAGTGGGCCGGACCAGTAAAATAATAACATAATATATAAATAATAAAACCCCTAAACTTGTCTCTGTGTTTAAGAGTGAAAAAAGTAAAATTATGTCATGACAATACCTCCACTACATAACGCAATGGGTAAACAAAGTAGGGCTGCTCGATTATAGAAAAAAAAAAAAATCACATTTATTTTAGCAATAATTGAAATCACGATTATTAAAAACGATTATTTGTTAACCTTAAAGTTGTTTATTTTTTTCTTGCAAAACAATGTAAAATATACTCTTTAAATATAAATAAAGCTTTTAACCATTAAAACAAAGTATGTTCACTTTTGTACAAAACAAAAAAATCTTTGAATGCAAATAAGTGTACTGTAAATTCAAGTATGTTTCCTTTTGTAAAAAAATAGTGCACTGGAATTAAACTGCTCTAGACTTGCCATAGAACTGGAGCAATAAAAAAAAAAACTCACGTAAAGTGCAAATTATAAATTCAAGTATTTTCAATGTAGTATGAAACATAGTAAATTCAGTGGCGTGCCGTGAGGTTTCAGTTCAGGCCTTCTGTATACATCAGCCATCTAGAATACGTACGTTAGGGTTATATAGGTTAGGTTAGGTTAATACGGGAGTTGTAGCGTAAAGAGATTCGGAGACTGAAGATTGCATTGCAGACAAAGTTGTAGACGGAGTGTTTTTTATGTGTTTTAGTTTTTCATAAGATTATGATAAAGGTGGCGGTGGTTAAACTTTAGATGGTTAAAAAGGTTTGCTGTGTTACCGGTCGGTGCGGACACAACTACGAAACACTTTTTGCACGTAATGGGTTTTTGCTCTTCAACAAACCCAAAGTGATTCCATACAATTGAATCTGACTTGCCTTTTTTGTTTACCAAACACTTCTGCTGTGATTCTCCTGCCATTTTTCCAGACCGCTAGGTACAACTTTCCTCTCGGGGTGGACCTGCCGGCTAGCAGGCAGCTGTAGCTTAGAGGGGGGCAGGGCAGAGCAGCTCATGGTAGCTTGCGTGCACGTGAATTGAACAACTCAAAATTAATAATCGTTTTTTCTCGATTACATAATTTTTGTAATCGTTGTGTGTAATAATCGAAATCGTAATTGAATTTCGATTAATTGCACAGCCCTAAGACAAAGTAAAAAAAAAAGGTTATTATGGAAAAAAATTACTGCAAGATTACAACTGAAACTAGAAAAATTTGAGAGAAGATGGAAACCAATAATTCAGGCGATACAAGAGCTCTAAATACCTCTTTTTGTTTTTAATATTGCTCTTTTTTTTTCTTTTTTTTTGTACTTACACATGCTGCTTTTTGGTAGCTCAATTATTTTATTTTATTTCTTTTCCTCAGTAGCACCTGGTTTGGTTTCTGCAAATACACTTATCTGTGCTGGTGGAATATTAGAAGTCAGATTTCAAGAATGTTGTTGAATCCGTGTATCATTCGTTCATTTGTTTTTCAATTTAAAACCAAAAATCAAAAAACAAAAAATGACGTGTTTTTTTTTTGTTTTTCATTTTCAAAACCAGAATGAAAAATGGATAACGGTTCGTTTTTACATTTCCCGATTTTGTGCTCAAATGAAAAATGGGAAAAACGGATAACGACCGTTTAATCCAATTTTGCTATTTTCAATATAGTTAAGTTGTCTGACCCAGAAGTAGTCATAACTAGGGAAAAAATAAACAAGCGGAATCATGGCCGGACTGGAGGAATATTTTGCTATTCTTAAGCAGCTCTTTGATTCGGAAGCGTATTGCATTCATACAAAAAAAAAAAAAAAAAAAAAAATTTGGCTCTATTTTTATGAATTAACGAGATGAACAGCCATAATATTGATCAAATTACATTTAATTCTCTTTAGACATTTGAAGTTGTTCATATTTATTTAGGTTATTCATATTTCTTGCGACAGGATAGGCTGTAAATATAAACATCTTCTTGTAATCTTACTTTAACCCATAAGGACCCAGTGTGACTTTTGTGTCAGTTCCCAAATGGATTTTTCTCTCTATTTAACCTTTCCTAAGTGATTTATCACCATTTATTATAATATTATCCTCTGTGTTTTGCATTTTGTCCCAGTGAAAATCATCTATTTTCCTATGTTTAATTCACTGATCATGTAGATGTTTGTAAGAGCTCAAAGTAAACTCAAAGGTTATTATATCAAAACAGAAAAAACTGAAGGAAAAGTGACTTTTTCAGTAAAATATATCATTAACTGATCATAAACCCAGTGTGTCCATCCACTGTCATTGATCCAGCTCCATGGGTTTTACTGGTGAATCAACGTTGTAGAAGATGACAGCGTTACCATGGTAACTATGGAGCCTCTAAGCGTCCAAATGGGTCACATGTGATGACCATGAAATGATGACAAACTGTATTTTACACCAATTCTTTACATGTACTGATAGGATTAATGGACCAACAGGTAATAAACAGTTTAGATCAGTAGATGGTTTTGGTTTACAGTGGATATTTGGGTCTTTATGGGTTAATTTTACACTAAAAGAAATAGAATAATTTGGAGTCGCCCTTATTTATAGGTTATTATGACAGTATTTTACTCCTCTGACCCACTTGAGATCAAAATGGGTTAAATATTGTTAAAACTTAAGTTTAAATTATTGCATTTCACAAATTCATCCAACGGACCACATTGGACCCTTTGGTGGGCCGGTTTTGGTCCACGGGCCATGTGTTTAACACCCGTGATGTACGACAGCGTGAGTAAACAGTATCTAAAAGCAGACATGAACGTCATTCATTGATTATCTCACACAGACATCGTCTCTTTAGGTTTTAGTTTGATTTATTTGTTAATATATTTTTTTTACATGCCACCTTTTGCTGACAGAACTTTTCTCTACTTTTCGCTTTGTTGCTGACATTTAATAATTGCACATTTGATAATATCATTTAATTAAAGGATTACTAATGTTCATCTCATTTAATTTTATTAAAAATGATGTGCAGATTATTGGATAAAAATGGACTTAATTGGCAGATTAATCAAAAAATAAATTAACAGTTTGCTTGCAGCCCACAAGCTATTAAACTTTGGGTTTATTGTTTGCATTTTATCACCTCAACTTCCAAATATACTTTATGTAGCACTATAGTTTCGACTTGGTTGGAGTTTTACCTGGTGGTAGGTTCACGAAATGAGTGCCATAGTAATACTAATAGTAATAGTATGGTACAAGGACAGTGGATCAAAGAATCCAAAGTACAACATCTTACAGGTACTAATATTTATTATTATTATTTTATTTATTTATTTATTTATTTAATTTATTTATTTATTTATTTGGTACAAAAAAAATCTTTGTAGTGTTAAATTACACAGTTTATTCCACATAAACATGAGAAACATGTATGTGTGTCTCAAAAACGCGAAAATACTTCTATTTTCCAGATTTTGTTTTACTCCAATACTAAAATACAAATTTTTGGCCAAAAGTAAATAACCTCATCTTAATACATAAAGACCCAAACATCCACCAAAACCATCTACTGATATAAAATGTTTAATACCTATTGACCCACTAATCCTATCAATCCATGTAAATAATTGGTGTAAAATGCAGTTATTCATCTTTTCATGGTCATCAGATATGACCCATTTGGAGGTTCGGAGGCTCTGTAGTTACCATGGAAACACAGTCATCTTCTACAACATTGATTCACCAGTATAACCCATGGAGTTGGATCAATGACAGTGGATGGACACACTGGGTTTATGTTCAGTTAATGATAGATTTACTGACAAAAATCCCTTTTTTCTTCAGTTTTCTCTGTTTCAATAGCCATCAACTTTAATTCAACCTTTACTGAATATCTAAATCATCAGTTAAATAAATATAAATATAGGAAAATAAATGCAAAATACAGAGGACAATATTATAATAACTGGTGATAAAAAAAGTTGAAATTTATTTGGGAACTACCACCAAAGTAGCACTGGGTCTTTATGAGTTCAATAATAATAAGAATAATAGCTCAGTCTATATTGTCTACAGTATTTTGATTCCTATTTTCTTTTTTTTTCTGCAGATTTTCCTAAAGACCAGCAGCTGATGGCGGCTCAGGCGGCCATCTTGCTGCTTCCCGATGAGAACAGGGAGGCGTTGCGGACTCTGCTCTTCTTCCTGCGTGACGTGGTCGCCTGCGTTGATGAAAACCAGATGACTCCGACCAACATCGCTGTCTGCCTGGCGCCGTCGCTTTTCCACCTGAACACTCTGAGGAGAGACGGCAACGCGCCCAGGTGAGTGAGGACGACGTCACCATGGCAATCAGTTTGATTTAAACTACTTTAATCCTCCACTTCAATCTCAATCTCCTATCTTCATTGTACACACAATAACAGTAAAGGCTATTCTTTTCTATTCTATTCTATTCTATTCTATTCTATTCTATTCTATCTTTTTCTATTCTATTCTATTTCAATTCTATTCTGTCCTTTTGTCTTCTATTCTATTGTATTCTATTCTATCCTTTTCTGTTCTATTCTATTCAATTCTATTTCATTTCTGTCCTATCCTTTTCTTTTCTATTCTATTCTATTCTGTCCTTTTCTGTTCTGTTCTATTCTATCTCAGTTCTATCATATTCTTTTCTATTCTATTCTATTCTATTCTATTCATTCTATTCTATCTTTTGTTCTATTCTATTTCAATTCTATTCTATCCTATCCTTTTGTATTCTATTCTATTCTATTCTATTCTATTCTATTCTATTCTATTCTATTCTATTCTATTCTATCTTTTCTGTTCTATTCTGTTTCAATTCTGTTCTATTCTATTTCAATTCTATTCTATCCTATCCTTTTGTATTCTATTCTATTCTATTCTATTCTATTCTATTCTATTCTATTCTATTCTATCTTTTTCTGTTCTATTCTGTTTCAATTCTGTTCTATTCTATTTCAATTCTATTCTATCCTATCCTTTTCTATTCTATTCTATTCTATTCTATTCTATTCTATTCTATTCTATTCTATTCTATTCTATTCTATCTTTTTCTGCTCTATTCTGTTTCAATTCTGTTCTATTCTATTTCAATTCTATTCTATCCTATCCTTTTGTATTCTATTCTATTCTATTCTATTCTATTCTATTCTATTCTATTCTATTCAGTGTGTTTCTTACACCTTAAATCTAATACTTTTTCAAGGTCAAGTTTATTGATATAGCACATTTAAAACAACACAAGTTGCCCAAAGTCCTGTATAAAGATATAAATAAAGCACATAATATGGTAATATAGAAAAAATAAGAATAAAATATACTAAAACTGATAAAAACAGATTTTAAAAAAATAAAACAGGATAAATAGGATAAAAATGGTTGAGCAAATAATGTTTTCCGTCATTATTCATGTTGGATTTGGCTGTATTTTCCATCCCAGCCACGTGATAATTAGCAAAATTCTCATAAAAATTCCAGATTTCTAGAAAAATTCTGTTCACTGAATTTGAGGAAGACTACAGGTTGCAGCCGAAACATGTCAAGGTAAAAGACTTAACTCTTTTTCCATCTGTCTGACAAAAAAAGAGAAGGAAATCTGCATAAGTTTTAGTAGACAGTATGAATCTAATTGGACTAAAACATTAACTTCATTAACAAACAAACCTGCCTCTATTGGCTGTATTTCCCATTCCCATTCCAGCCATGTGATAATTAGCAAAATTCTCATCAAAATTCCAGATATCCTGAAAAATTTTCATGTTCACTGAACTCAATAAAAGTGGAAAACAAACAAAAAATAATATTAACTTCATTAACAAACAAAAGGAGACAAATTAAGGTATTAAAAAAAGAGAAAAAGAACAAAACAGTGACTTTTTCGGCAAAATATATCATAAACTGAACATAAACCAGTTCTCAAACGCACCTTTTTGCTGAGTCTTGTTACGCTTTTATTTTATGTATTTTTGTCATTTACGAGCTACCATAGATAGTCTTGTGACAGCTTCTGGCACCATTTTTTGTCAACGGTTATCAAGCTAGCCAAATGCGAAGTACCTGGGGAGGTAAGAACATTAGTCACATTAACCCTCATCTTTGAGGGTGCTACTTTTGTGGCAGTTCCCAAATGAATTTTTCTCTACTTTTAACCTTTCTTAAGTGATTTATCAATATTTTTTCTAATATTATCCTCTGTATTTTGTATTTTTAAATGAAAATCATGTATTTTCCTAGATTTAATTCACTGATGATGTAGATGTTCATAAAAGCTCAGGTTAAAGTTAAAGGTTTTTCCATCAAAAACAGAGAAAACGGAAGAAAAAAGTGACTTTTTTGGTCAAATCTGTCAATAACTGAACATAAACCACTGTCATTGATCCAACTCCTTGGGTTTTACTGGTGAATCAATGTTGTAGAAGATGACAGTGTTTCTCCAGAAAGCTGTAACTCCAGAGCCTCTGAACATCCAAATGGATGACCATGAAAAGACGATGAACTGTATTTTACCTCAGTTATTTACATGTATTGATAGGATTAATGGATGAACAGGTATTAGACAGTTTAGATCAGTAGATGGTTTTGGTCATCAGTGGATATTTGGGTCTTTACAGGTTAAAGAAAAACTCATGACATATGTCAAATTTCCATTCCGTGGAGGTCCTTTAGTCTCCTCCGTCTCCTCTGAACCTTCATCCTCCTCTTTTATTTTATTCTTTCACCCACTGACCCTTCTTTTGCCGTCTCTTACCCTCAGTTCACCTCATCTTCATCCCGTCACCATCTCAGCTCACTCACTCCTGCAGTCGTTTCCATTTCGTTTACCAACTCCTCTTCCACCTCCCTCCACCTTGCGTTTTTTTTTTCCACTTCAGCTCTTTTCCTCCCTCCAGGCTTGACGGGATAGTAGATGGAAATGACATCAGGACACAATCAGCATTTTGCGCCTCCCGTGTCCTGGAAACCACCGTCCCTGCCTGTCACATATCATGTCACACTTTCTGGTGGGAACAATAATTTGGAAAATTGACTGCTGTTCTCCCACAGACCTATGAAATCTCATTCCACCCTCTTTTCTCACTCATGTTTTTGCTTTGCTTTGACAAAACTCAGCAGTCCCACTGAGATATACACTTTTTAATGGTCTAACCGCGTGTGCAATTTAACTGTCGGTGTCTAATTTCACATTTCTGCCGCAGTGAAAACTGTCCACGCACTTTGATATGACACGTTTATGTCCGACTTTTTCTTATTTGTCAGAGCTAAACTTAAAACAAGTAATACCAGGCACAACAAACCCTACCCCTGGCACATATTGTAGCTTATTTTAGGATCTATCCAGCTGATGTCATCATATCTATGCATGTGCTGATGGCAGTATATCTATGCGTGTCCTGATATAATCATGTCTGTATGTACGTATGATGATGTCAGCATCTGAATCAAAAAAGTGTGAACACTGAGGTTAGTTTAAGAAAGATTTTGTGTTGTTTCAGTTAGCTTTATGTCAGAGTGATGGATAACAATTGCCTCTATATAAATCCATGTACTGTGTTCATTGGTTATTTCGTTTCAAAGTAAAATCAGAAAAACTACATTTCTGGCCGTTTTTTTTATTTATTTATTTATTTATTTATTTTTTAAACAAAATCAGAAAAATCTTAAACTTTAAATGGAGTGTGATATCATGAAATTGCGTACATTTACACGCAACTTTTAACTGGCGTGTCATCTGTACGCATTATAAATGATCCATGTGTATGTTTGCGCCACGTCAAATACTCCACACTGAGGGTTAGGGTTGGGGTTAGAGTTAGGGTTGGGGGTTAGGGTTAGGGGGTGTTGAGGTAAGGGTTAGGATGGGGGTTAGAGTTAGGGTTGGGGGTTAGGGTTAGGGGGTGTTGAGGTAAGGGTTAGGATGGGGGTTAGAGTTAGGGTTAGAGTTAGGATTAGGGTTGGGGGTTAGGGGCTAGGGATAGTGTTGAGGTAAGGGTTAGGGTTGGGGTTAGAGTTAGGGTTAAGGTTAGGATCAGGGCTGGGGGTTAGGGTTAGGGGCTAGGGATAGTGTTGAGGTAAGGGTTAGCGTTGGGGTTAGGAGTTAGGGTTAGGGGTTAGAGGTGTGGGTTGGGAGTTGGGGTTAGTGTCATGTGGGTCTTTGTGGGTTAATACAGGGTGGGGAAGCAAAATTTACAATATTTTGAGGAAAGACAGTGTATGACCAATTAGTTTATTGAAAGTCATGAGAATTTAAATCTTCAAATCATATTTTACTGCATTTCTAACGGTCTTGTTGTCTTCCTCAAGTTCAATTGCCATTTTTCTCATGGATTTGGTTGGATCCTTTAGGATTGTGGATGTGAGAGCTTTAATAAAAGCTTTGGTACGTTTTTTGTTGCTTCCTCCACTTCCAGACTTTCTCGTAATAGTTTTGCTCATAGTCATTCTCTTCTTTCCATTATAAACAGTCTTTATGGACACTCCAACTATTTTTGAAATCTCCTTTGGTGTGACAAGTGCATTCAGCAAATCACACACTCTTTGACGTTTGCTTTCCTGATTACTCATATGGGCAAAAGTTTCTGAAAAGGTATGGATAATAGTGTTAGGTATGATTATGACATCAATATATGTTTGGTTTCAAAACAATTGACGTAGTGCCTGCTGAGAAAAAACAACTAAATGTTCATTGTAAATTTTGCTTCCCCACCCTGTACCTGTTGATCCACTAATCGTATCAACCAGTCAATAAATTAATTTTTTCAGTGAGTCAGGGAAAACCAGCTGCTTTTCTTTGTCTTTTATGTAAATATCTTTATGTCCTTTTGTTAAAACAGTTTATTCTAAATGTGTTCTGTGTCATTTGCTGTAGATCGAGTCACAGGAAGTACAGTCTGGGACGTCCGGACCAGAGGGACCTGAGTGAGAACCTGGCAGCCACCCAGGGCCTGGCCAACATGATCACTGAGGCCCAGAGACTCTTCCAGGTGCGACAACCAAAAACCTGCCTCAGAGGTGGAAACTACTTCATCTTCATCATCTTATCATCATAATGAAGTTTTACAATTATATATTTTGTTCATAAATAACTTTCAAAGCACTTAAGATCACATTATAAGAAGCAAAAACCAGCACTGTCATCACATTGTCACAAATGAAATAATAATAATAATAATACATTGTATTAATTGTGGAATTCAGTGTAACTATGGAAAGGTCAGGGTGCACTTCTTTGGAGAGGTGTGTTTGAACTTGGGAAGGCAGAGTAAATATAGTGGATTTTCTGTGGTGTTTCTGAGCTTTCAATACCAAGATGATCAGGTGAGAAGATGGTGAAATAAGTTGGACTTTTTCAGTTGGTCACCAACATCATCCAGTGGAGGTAAAGGCCACATATGCCCCAAAATGAGTTATTTTGGACGTTTTTCCAAATACCATTCCAAAGTGCTCTAGGTGGTTGCCGAGGTCTAGTTAAGTGTTCTGCGAAGTGTTTCAGGATGTGTGTAACAATCGTTTTGTGGGCACTCCAAAATGTCCTCTTTTGCTAAAATGCAAAGGCTATAGTATGTGCTCCAAAATGGGTCATTTTGGACATTTTTTCAAATACCATTCTAAAGTGCGCTCGGTGGTTGCTGAGGTCTAGATAAGTGTTTTGTGAGGTGTTTAAGGATGTTTGTAACAATTATCTCACGAGCACCACATAATGTCCTCCCGTCCCAAAATGCTAAGGCTATAGTATGTGCTCCAAAATGGGTCATTTTGGACATTTTTTCAAATACCATTCTAAAGTGCGCTAGGTGGTTGCTGAGGTCTAGATAAGTGTTTTGTGAGATGTTTCAGGATGTTTGTAACAATCGTCTCATGGGCACCCCAAAATGTCCTCCCGTCCAAAAATGCTAAGGCTATCGTATGTGCTCCAAAACGAATCATTTTGGACATTTTTCCAAATACCATTCCAAAGTGCTCAAGGTAGTTGCTGAGGTCTTGATTAATGTTTTGTGAAGTGTTTCAGGATGTTTGTAACAATTGTTTTATAGGCACCCCAAAATGTCGTCGTCCCAAAATGCAAAGGCTATAGTATGTGCTCTAAAATGGGTCATTTTGGACATTTTTTCAAACACCATTCTAAAGTGCGCTAGGTGGTTGCTGAGGTCTAGATAAGTGTTCTGTGAGGTGTTTCAGGATGTTTGTAACAATTATCTCACGAGCACCACATAATGTCCTCCCGTCCCAAAATGCTAAGGCTATAGTATGTGCTCCAAAAAGGGTCATTTTGGACGTTTTTTCAAATACCTTTCTAAAACCCTCTAGGTGGTATCTGAGATCTAGATGAGTGTTTTGTGAAGTGTTCCAGGATGTTTGTAACAATTATCTCACGGGCACCACATAATGTCATCTTGTGCCAAAATGCAAAGGCTATAGTATGTGCTCCAAAATGAGTCATTTCGGACATTTTTTCAAATACCATTCTAAAACCCTCTAGGTGCTTGCAGAGGTCTAGATAAGTGTTTTGTGAAGTGTTTCAGGATGTGTGTAACAATCGTTTTGTGGGCACTCCAAAATGTCCTCTTTTGCTAAAATGCAAAGGCTATAGTATGTGCTCCAAAATGGGTCATTTTGGACATTTTTTCAAATACCATTCTAAAGTGCGCTCGGTGGTTGCTGAGGTCTAGATAAGTGTTTTGTGAGGTGTTTCAGGATGTTTGTAACAATTATCTCACGGGCACCACATAATGTCCTCTCCTCTTCTGTGAGGTGTTTCAGGATGTTTGTAACAATTATCTCACGGGTCCCCCAAAATGTCCTCCCGTCCCAAAATGCTAAGGCTATAGTATGTGCTCCACAAATGGTCATTTTGGACGTTTTTCCAAATACCATTCCAAAGTGCTCTAGGTGGTTGCCGAGGTCTAGTTAAGTGTTCTGCGAAGTGTTTCAGGATGTTTGTAACAATCGTCTCATGGGCACCCCAAAATGTCCTCTCGTGCCAAAATGCAAAAGCTATAGTATGTGCTCCAAAACGAGTCATTTTGGACTTTTTTAAAAATACCATGCTAAAACCCTCTAGGTGATATCTGAGGTCTAGATAAGTGTTCTGTGAGGTGTTTCAGGATGTTTGTAACAATCGTCTCATGGGCACCCCAAAATGTCATCTTGTGCCAAAATGCTAAGGCTATAGTATGTGCTCCAAAATGAGTCATTTTGGACATTTTTTCAAATACCATTCTAAAACCCTCTAGGTGCTTGCAGAGGTCTAGATAAGTGTTTTGTGAGGTGTTTCAGGATGTGTGTAACAATCGTTTTGTGGGCACCCCAAAATGTCCTCTTGTGCTAAAATGCAAAGGCTATAGTATGTGCTCCAAAAAGAGTTATTTTGGACATATTCTCAAATACCATTCTAAAACGTACTAGGTGGTTGCTGAGGTCTAGATAAGTGTTTTGTGAAGTGTTTCAGGATGTTTGTAACAATCGTCTCATGGGCACCCCAAAATGTCCTCTCGTTCCAAAATGCAAAGGCTATATATAGTATGTGCTCCAAAATGGGTCATTTTGGATGTTTCTTCAAATACCATTCTAAAGTGCGCTAGGTGGTTGCTGAGGTCTAGATTATTTTTCTGCGAAGTGTTTCACGATGTTTGTAACAGTTATCTCACGGGCACCACAATGTCATTTTGTGTCAAAATGCAAAGGCTATAGTATATGCTCCAAAATGGGTCATTTTGGACATTTTTTCAAATACCATTCTAAAGTGCGCTAGGTGGTTGCTGAGGTCCAGATAAGTGTTTTGTGAGATGTTTCAGGATGTTTGTAACAATCGTCTCATGGGCACCCCAAAATGTCCTCTCGTGCCAAAATGCAAATAGTATGTGCTCCAAAACGAGTCATTTTGGACTTTTTTAAAAATACCATGCTAAAACCCTCTATGTGGTTGCTGAGGTCTAGATAAGTGTTTTGTGAGGTGTTTCAGGATGTTTGTAACAATCGTCTCATGGGCACCCCAAAATGTCCTCTTGTGCTAAAATGCTAAGGCTATAGTATGTGCTCCAAAATGAGTCATTTTGGACGTTTTTCCAAATACCATTCGAAAGTGCTCTAGTTAAGAGGTCTAGTTAAGTGTTCTGCGAAGTGTTTCAGGAGGTTTGTAACAATCGTCTCATGGGCACCCCAAAATGTCCTCTCGTGCCAAAATGCAAATAGTATGTGCTCCAAAACGAGTCATTTTGGACTTTTTTAAAAATACCATGCTAAAACCCTCTATGTGGTTGCTGAGGTCTAGATAAGTGTTTTGTGAGGTGTTTCAGGATGTTTGTAACAATCGTCTCATGGGCACCCCAAAATGTCCTCTTGTGCTAAAATGCTAAGGCTATAGTATGTGCTCCAAAATGAGTCATTTTGGACGTTTTTCCAAATACCATTCGAAAGTGCTCTAGTTAAGAGGTCTAGTTAAGTGTTCTGCGAAGTGTTTCAGGAGGTTTGTAACAATCGTCTCATGGGCACCCCAAAATGTCCTCTCGTGCCAAAATGCAAAGGCTATAGTATGTGCTCCAAAACGAGTCATTTTGGACTTTTTTAAAAAATACCATGCTAAAACCCTCTGTGTGGTTGCCGAGGTCTAGTTAAGTGTTCTGCGAAGTGTTTCGGGATGTTTGTAACAATCGTCTCACGGGCACCCCAAAATGTCCTCTCGTGCCAAAATGCAAAGGCTATAGTATGTGCTCCAAAAAGAGTTATTTTGGACGTTTTTAAAAATACCATGCCAAAACCCTCTATGTGGTTGCTGAGGTCTAGATAAGTGTTCTGTGAGGTGTTTCAGGATGCACCCCAAAATGTCCTCTTGTGCTAAAATGCTAAGGCTATAGTATGTGCTCCAAAAAGAGTTATTTTGGACGTTTTTCCGAATACCATTCCAAAGTGCTCTCGGTGGTTGCTGAGGTCCAGATAAGTGTTCTGTGAAGTGTTTCAGGATGTTTGTAACAATCGTTTCGTGGGCACCCCAAAATGTCCTCTTGTGCTAAAATGCAAAGGCTCTATAGTATGTGCTCCAAAATGGGTCATATTGGACTTTTTTAAAAATACTGTGCTAAAACCCTCTAGGTGGTTGCTGAGGTCTAGATGAGTGTTTTGTGAAGTGTTTCAGGATGTTTGTAACAATTATCTCACGGGCACCACATAATGTCATCTTGTGCCAAAATGCAAAGGCTATATAGTATGTGCTCCAAAATGAGTCATTTTGGACACATTCTCAGATACCATTCTAAAGTGCGCTAGGTGGTTGCTGAGGTCTAGATTATTTTTCTGCGAAGTGTTTCACGATGTTTGTAACAGTTATCTCACGGGCACCACATAATGTCATCTTGTGTCAAACTGCAAAGGCTATAGTATGTGCTCCAAAAAGGGTAATTTTGGACGTTTTTCCATATACCATTCCAAAGTGCGCTAGGTGGTTGCTGAGGTCCAGATAAGTGTTTTGTGAAGTGTTTCAGGATGTTTGTAACAATTATCTCACGAGCACCACATAATGTCCTCCCGTCCCAAAATGCTAAGGCTATAGTATGTGCTCCAAAATGAGTCATTTTGGACATTTTTTCAAATACCATTCCAAAACCCCCTAGGTGCTTGCAGAAGTCTAGATAAGTGTTTTGTGAGGTGTTTCAGGATGTTTGTAACAATCGTCTCACGGGCACCCCAAAATGTCCTCTTGTGCTAAAATGCTAAGGCTCCAAAACGAGTCATTTTGGACGGTTTTCCAAATACCATTCCAAAGTGCTCTCGGTGGTTTCTGAGGTCTAGATAAGTGTTCTGTGAAGTGTTTCAGGAGGTTTTTAACAATCGTTTCGTGGGCACCCCAAAATGTCCTCTCATGCCAAAATGCTAAGGCTATAGTATGTGCTCCAAATTGAGTCATTTTGGACATTTTTTCAAATACCATTCTAAAACCCTCTAGGTGCTTGCAGAGGTCTAGATAACTGTTTTGTGAGGTGTTTCAGGATGTTTGTAACAATCGTCTCACGGGCACCCCAAAATGTCCTCTTGTGCTAAAATGCTAAGGCTCCAAAACGAGTCATTTTGGACATTTTTTCAAATACCATTCTAAAACCCTCTAGGTGCTTGCAGAGGTCTAGATAAGTGTTTTGTGAGGTGTTTCAGGATGTTTGTAACAATCGTCTCATGGGCACCCCAAAATGTCCTCCCATCCCAAAATGCAAAGGCTATAGTATGTGCTCCAAAATGGGTCATTTTGGACATTTTTTCAAATACCATTTCAGAGTGCCCTAGGTGGTTGCTGAAGTCTAGATAAGTGTTTTGTGAAGTGTTTCAGGATTTTTGTAACAATCGTCTCATGGGCACCCCAAAATGTCCTCCCATCCCAAAATGCAAAGGCTATAGTATGTGCTCCAAAAAGAGTTATTTTGGACGTTTTTCCAAATACCATTCCAAAGTGCTCTCGGTGGTTGCTGAGGTCCAGATAAGTGTTCTGTGAAGTGTTTCAGGATGTTTGTAACAATCGTTTTGTGGGCACCCCAAAATGTCCTCTTGTGCTAAAATGCAAAGGCTCTATAGTATGTGCTCCAAAATGGGTCATTTTGGACATTTTTTCAAATACCATTCCAGAGTGCTCTAGATGGTTGCTGAGGTCTAGATAAGTGTTTTGTGAGGTGTTTCAGGATGTTTGTAACAATCGTCTCATGGGCACCCCAAAATGTCCTCTCGTGCCAAAATGCTAAGGCTATAGTATGTGCTCCAAAATGGGTCATTTTGGACGTTTTTTCAAATACCATTCTAAAGTGCGCTAGGTGGTTGCTGAGGTCTAGATTATTTTTCTGCGAAGTGTTTCAAGATGTTTGTAACAGTTATCTCACGGGCACCACATAATGTCATCTTGTGTCAAAATGCAAAGGCTATAGTATGTGCTCCACAAAGGGTCATTTTGGACGTTTTTCCAAATACCATTCGAAAGTGCTCTAGGTGGTTGCTGAGGTCTAGTTAAGTGTTCTGCGAAGTGTTTCAGGAGGTTTGTAACAATCGTCTCATGGGCACCCCAAAATGTCCTCTCGTGCCAAAATGCAAAGGCTATAGTATGTGCTCCAAAACGAGTCATTTTGGACTTTTTTAAAAAATACCATGCTAAAACCCTCTGTGTGGTTGCCGAGGTCTAGTTAAGTGTTCTGCGAAGTGTTTCGGGATGTTTGTAACAATCGTCTCACGGGCACCCCAAAATGTCCTCTCGTGCCAAAATGCAAAGGCTATAGTATGTGCTCCAAAAAGAGTTATTTTGGACGTTTTTAAAAATACCATGCCAAAACCCTCTATGTGGTTGCTGAGGTCTAGATAAGTGTTCTGTGAAGTGTTTCAGGATGTTTGTAACAATCGTTTCGTGGGCACCCCAAAATGTCCTCTTGTGCTAAAATGCAAAGGCTCTATAGTATGTGCTCCAAAATGGGTCATATTGGACTTTTTTAAAAATACTGTGCTAAAACCCTCTAGGTGGTTGCTGAGGTCTAGATGAGTGTTTTGTGAAGTGTTTCAGGATGTTTGTAACAATTATCTCACGGGCACCACATAATGTCATCTTGTGCCAAAATGCAAAGGCTATATAGTATGTGCTCCAAAATGAGTCATTTTGGACACATTCTCAGATACCATTCTAAAGTGCGCTAGGTGGTTGCTGAGGTCTAGATTATTTTTCTGCGAAGTGTTTCACGATGTTTGTAACAGTTATCTCACGGGCACCACATAATGTCATCTTGTGTCAAACTGCAAAGGCTATAGTATGTGCTCCAAAAAGGGTAATTTTGGACGTTTTCCATATACCATTCCAAAGTGTGCTAGGTGGTTGCTGAGGTCCAGATAAGTGTTTTGTGAAGTGTTTCAGGATGTTTGTAACAATTATCTCACGAGCACCACATAATGTCCTCCCGTCCCAAAATGCTAAGGCTATAGTATGTGCTCCAAAATGAGTCATTTTGGACATTTTTTCAAATACCATTCCAAAACCCCCTAGGTGCTTGCAGAAGTCTAGATAAGTGTTTTGTGAGGTGTTTCAGGATGTTTGTAACAATCGTCTCACGGGCACCCCAAAATGTCCTCTTGTGCTAAAATGCTAAGGCTCCAAAACGAGTCATTTTGGACGGTTTTCCAAATACCATTCCAAAGTGCTCTCGGTGGTTTCTGAGGTCTAGATAAGTGTTCTGTGAAGTGTTTCAGGAGGTTTTTAACAATCGTTTCGTGGGCACCCCAAAATGTCCTCTCATGCCAAAATGCTAAGGCTATAGTATGTGCTCCAAATTGAGTCATTTTGGACATTTTTTCAAATACCATTCTAAAACCCTCTAGGTGCTTGCAGAGGTCTAGATAAGTGTTTTGTGAGGTGTTTCAGGATGTTTGTAACAATCGTCTCACGGGCACCCCAAAATGTCCTCTTGTGCTAAAATGCTAAGGCTCCAAAACGAGTCATTTTGGACATTTTTTCAAATACCATTCTAAAACCCTCTAGGTGCTTGCAGAGGTCTAGATAAGTGTTTTGTGAGGTGTTTCAGGATGTTTGTAACAATCGTCTCATGGGCACCCCAAAATGTCCTCCCATCCCAAAATGCAAAGGCTATAGTATGTGCTCCAAAATGGGTCATTTTGGACATTTTTTCAAATACCATTTCAGAGTGCCCTAGGTGGTTGCTGAAGTCTAGATAAGTGTTTTGTGAAGTGTTTCAGGATTTTTGTAACAATCGTCTCATGGGCACCCCAAAATGTCCTCCCATCCCAAAATGCAAAGGCTATAGTATGTGCTCCAAAAAGAGTTATTTTGGACGTTTTTCCAAATACCATTCCAAAGTGCTCTCGGTGGTTGCTGAGGTCCAGATAAGTGTTCTGTGAAGTGTTTCAGGATGTTTGTAACAATCGTTTTGTGGGCACCCCAAAATGTCCTCTTGTGCTAAAATGCAAAGGCTCTATAGTATGTGCTCCAAAATGGGTCATTTGGACATTTTTTCAAATACCATTCCAGAGTGCTCTAGATGGTTGCTGAGGTCTAGATAAGTGTTTTGTGAGGTGTTTCAGGATGTTTGTAACAATCGTCTCATGGGCACCCCAAAATGTCCTCTCGTGCCAAAATGCTAAGGCTATAGTATGTGCTCCAAAATGGGTCATTTTGGACGTTTTTTCAAATACCATTCTAAAGTGCGCTAGGTGGTTGCTGAGGTCTAGATTATTTTTCTGCGAAGTGTTTCAAGATGTTTGTAACAGTTATCTCACGGGCACCACATAATGTCATCTTGTGTCAAAATGCAAAGGCTATAGTATGTGCTCCACAAAGGGTCATTTTGGACGTTTTTCCAAATACCATTCCAAAGTGCTCTCGGTGGTTGCTGAGGTCTAGTTAAGTGTTCTGCGAAGTGTTTCAGGAGGTTTGTAACAATCGTCTCATGGGCACCCCAAAATGTCCTCTCGTGCCAAAATGCAAAGGCTATAGTATGTGCTCCAAAACGAGTCATTTTGGACTTTTTTAAAAAATACCATGCTAAAACCCTCTGTGTGGTTGCCGAGGTCTAGTTAAGTGTTCTGCGAAGTGTTTCGGGATGTTTGTAACAATCGTCTCATGGGCACCCCAAAATGTCCTCTTGTGCCAAAATGCAAAGGCTATAGTATGTGCTCCAAAAAGAGTTATTTTGGACGTTTTTAAAAATACCATGCCAAAACCCTCTATGTGGTTGCTGAGGTCTAGATAAGTGTTCTGTGAAGTGTTTCAGGATGTTTGTAACAATCGTTTCGTGGGCACCCCAAAATGTCCTCTTGTGCTAAAATGCAAAGGCTCTATAGTATGTGCTCCAAAATGGGTCATATTGGACTTTTTAAAAATACTGTGCTAAAACCCTCTAGGTGGTTGCTGAGGTCTAGATGAGTGTTTTGTGAAGTGTTTCAGGATGTTTGTAACAATTATCTCACGGGCACCACATAATGTCATCTTGTGCCAAAATGCAAAGGCTATATAGTATGTGCTCCAAAATGAGTCATTTTGGACACATTCTCAGATACCATTCTAAAGTGCGCTAGGTGGTTGCTGAGGTCTAGATTATTTTTCTGCGAAGTGTTTCACGATGTTTGTAACAGTTATCTCACGGGCACCACATAATGTCATCTTGTGTCAAACTGCAAAGGCTATAGTATGTGCTCCAAAAAGGGTAATTTTGGACGTTTTTCCATATACCATTCCAAAGTGCGCTAGGTGGTTGCTGAGGTCCAGATAAGTGTTTTGTGAAGTGTTTCAGGATGTTTGTAACAATTATCTCACGAGCACCACATAATGTCCTCCCGTCCCAAAATGCTAAGGCTATAGTATGTGCTCCAAAATGAGTCATTTGGACATTTTTTCAAATACCATTCCAAAACCCCCTAGGTGCTTGCAGAAGTCTAGATAAGTGTTTTGTGAGGTGTTTCAGGATGTTTGTAACAATCGTCTCACGGGCACCCCAAAATGTCCTCTTGTGCTAAAATGCTAAGGCTATAGTATGTGCTCCAAAACGAGTCATTTTGGACGGTTTTCCAAATACCATTCCAAAGTGCTCTCGGTGGTTTCTGAGGTCTAGATAAGTGTTCTGTGAGGTGTTTCAGGAGGTTTTTAACAATTGTTTCGTGGGCACCCCAAAATGTCCTCTCATGCCAAAATGCTAAGGCTATAGTATATGCTCCAAATTGAGTCATTTTGGACATTTTTTCAAATACCATTCTAAAACCCTCTAGGTGCTTGCAGAGGTCTAGATAAGTGTTTTGTGAGGTGTTTCAGGATGTTTGTATCAATCGTCTCATGGGCACCCCAAAATGTCCTCCCATCCCAAAATGCAAAGGCTATAGTATGTGCTCCAAAACGAGTCATTTTGGACGGTTTTCCAAATACCATTCCAAAGTGCTCTCGGTGGTTTCTGAGGTCTAGATAAGTGTTCTGTGAGGTGTTTCAGGAGGTTTTTAACAATTGTTTCGTGGGCACCCCAAAATGTCCTCTCATGCCAAAATGCTAAGGCTATAGTATGTGCTCCAAATTGAGTCATTTTGGACATTTTTTCAAATACCATTCTAAAACCCTCTAGGTGCTTGCAGAGGTCTAGATAAGTGTTTTGTGAGGTGTTTCAGGATGTTTGTAACAATCGTCTCATGGGCACCCCAAAATGTCCTCCCATCCCAAAATGCAAAGGCTATAGTATGTGCTCCAAAACGAGTCATTTTGGACGGTTTTCCAAATACCATTCCAAAGTGCTCTCGGTGGTTTCTGAGGTCTAGATAAGTGTTCTGTGAGGTGTTTCAGGAGGTTTTTAACAATTGTTTCGTGGGCACCCCAAAATGTCCTCTCATGCCAAAATGCTAAGGCTATAGTATGTGCTCCAAATTGAGTCATTTTGGACATTTTTTCAAATACCATTCTAAAACCCTCTAGGTGCTTGCAGAGGTCTAGATAAGTGTTTTGTGAGGTGTTTCAGGATGTTTGTAACAATCGTCTCATGGGCACCCCAAAATGTCCTCCCATCCCAAAATGCAAAGGCTATAGTATGTGCTCCAAAAAGAGTTATTTTGGACGTTTTTCCAAATACCATTCCAAAGTGCTCTCGGTGGTTGCTGAGGTCCAGATAAGTGTTCTGTGAAGTGTTTCAGGATGTTTGTAACAATCGTTTTGTGGGCACCCCAAAATGTCCTCTTGTGCTAAAATGCAAAGGCTCTATAGTATGTGCTCCAAAATGGGTCATTTTGGACATTTTTTCAAATACCATTCCAGAGTGCTCTAGATGGTTGCTGAGGTCTAGATAAGTGTTTTGTGAGGTGTTTCAGGATGTTTGTAACAATCGTCTCATGGGCACCCCAAAATGTCCTCTCGTGCCAAAATGCTAAGGCTATAGTATGTGCTCCAAAATGGGTCATTTTGGACGTTTTTTCAAATACCATTCTAAAGTGCGCTAGGTGGTTGCTGAGGTCTAGATAAGTGTTTTGTGAGGTGTTTCAGGATGTTTGTAACAATCGTCTCATGGGCACCCCAAAATGTCCTCTCGTGCCAAAATGCAAAGGCTATAGTATGTGCTCCAAAACGAGTCATTTTGGACTTTTTTAAAAAATACCATGCTAAAACCCTCTGTGTGGTTGCCGAGGTCTAGTTAAGTGTTCTGCGAAGTGTTTCGGGATGTTTGTAACAATCGTTTTGTGGGCACCCCAAAATGTCCTCTTGTGCTAAAATGCAAAGGCTCTATAGTATGTGCTCCAAAATGGGTCATTTTGGACATTTTTTCAAATACCATTCCAGAGTGCTCTAGATGGTTGCTGAGGTCTAGATAAGTGTTTTGTGAGGTGTTTCAGGATGTTTGTAACAATCGTCTCATGGGCACCCCAAAATGTCCTCTCGTGCCAAAATGCTAAGGCTATAGTATGTGCTCCAAAACGAGTCATTTTGGACTTTTTTAAAAAATACCATGCTAAAACCCTCTGTGTGGTTGCCGAGGTCTAGTTAAGTGTTCTGCGAAGTGTTTCGGGATGTTTGTAACAATCGTCTCATGGGCACCCCAAAATGTCCTCTCGTGCCAAAATGCAAAGGCTATAGTATGTGCTCCAAAACGAGTCATTTTGGACTTTTTTAAAAATACCATGCCAAAACCCTCTATGTGGTTGCTGAGGTCTAGATAAGTGTTCTGTGAGGTGTTTCAGGAGGTTTTTAACAATTGTTTCGTGGGCACCCCAAAATGTCCTCTCATGCCAAAATGCTAAGGCTATAGTATGTGCTCCAAATTGAGTCATTTTGGACATTTTTTCAAATACCATTCTAAAACCCTCTAGGTGCTTGCAGAGGTCTAGATAAGTGTTCTGTGAAGTGTTTCAGGATGTTTGTAACAATCGTTTTCTGGGCACCCCAAAATGTCCTCTTGTGCTAAAATGCAAAAGCTATAGTATGTGCTCCAAAACGACTCATTTTGGATGTTTTTTCAAATACCATTCTAAAACCCTCTAGGTGCTTGCAGAGGTCTAGATAAGTGTTTTGTGAAGTGTTTCTGGATGTTTGTAACAATCGTTTTGTGGGCACCCCAAAATGTCCTCTTGTGCTAAAATGCAAAGGCTATGTGCTCCAAAATGGGTCATGTTGGACATTTTTAAAAATACTATGCTAAAACCCTCTAGGTGGTTGCTGAGGTCTAGATGAGTGTTTTGTGAAGTGTTTCGGGATGTTTGTAACAATTATCTCACGGGCACCACATAATGTCATCCTGTGCCAAAATGCAAAGGCTATGTGCTCCAAAATGAGTCAATTTGGACATTTTTTCAAATACCATTCTAAAGTGCGCTAGGTGGTTGCTGAGGTCCAGATAACTGTTTTGTGAAGTGTTTCAGGATGTTTGTAACAATCGTCTCATGGGCACCCCAAAATGTCCTCCCGTCCCAAAATGCTAAGGCTATAGGATGTGCTCCAAAATGGGTTATTTTGGACATTTTTTTAAATACCATTCCAAAGTGCGCTAGGTGGTTGCTGAGGTCTAGATTATTTTTCTATGAAGTGTTTCAGGATGTTTGTAACAATCGTTTCGTGGGCACCCCAAAATGTCCTCTTGTGCTAAAATGCAAAGGCTCTATAGTATGTGCTCCAAAATGGGTCATATTGGACTTTTTTAAAAATACTGTGCTAAAACCCTCTAGGTGGTTGCTGAGGTCTAGATGAGTGTTTTGTGAAGTGTTTCAGGATGTTTGTAACAGTTATCTCACGGGCACCACATAATGTCATCTTGTGTCAAAATGCAAAGGCTATAGTATGTGCTCCAAAATGGGTTATTTTGGACGTTTTTTCAAATACCATTCCAAAGTGCTCTAGGTGGTTGCCGAGGTCTAGTTAAGTGTTCTGCGAAGTGTTTCGGGATGTTTGTAACAATCGTCTCACGGGCACCCCAAAATGTCCTCTCGTGCCAAAATGCAAAGGCTATAGTATGTGCTCCAAAAAGAGTTATTTTGGACGTTTTTAAAAATACCATGCCAAAACCCTCTATGTGGTTGCTGAGGTCTAGATGAGTGTTTTGTGAGGTGTTTCAGGATGTTTGTAACAATTATCTCACGAGCACCACATAATGTCATCTTGTGCCAAAATGCAAAGGCTATATAGTATGTGCTCCAAAATGAGTCATTTTGGACACATTCTCAGATACCATTCTAAAGTGCGCTAGGTGGTTGCTGAGGTCTAGATTATTTTTCTGCGAAGTGTTTCACGATGTTTGTAACAGTTATCTCACGGGCACCACATAATGTCATCTTGTGTCAAACTGCAAAGGCTATAGTATGTGCTCCAAAATGAGTCATTTTGGACGTTTTTCCATATACCATTCCAAAGTGCGCTAGGTGGTTGCTGAGGTCCAGATAAGTGTTTTGTGAAGTGTTTCAGGATGTTTGTAACAATTATCTCATGAGCACCACATAATGTCCTCCCGTCCCAAAATGCTAAGGCTATAGTATGTGCTCCAAAATGAGTCATTTTGGACATTTTTTCAAATACCATTCCAAAACCCTCTAGGTGCTTGCAGAAGTCTAGATAAGTGTTTTGTGAGGTGTTTCAGGATGTTTGTAACAATCGTCTCACGGGCACCCCAAAATGTCCTCTTGTGCTAAAATGCAAAGGCTATATAGTATGTGCTCCAAAATGAGTCATTTTGGACGGTTTTCCAAATACCATTCCAAAGTGCTCTCGGTGGTTTCTGAGGTCTAGATAAGTGTTCTGTGAGGTGGTTCAGGAGGTTTTTAACAATTGTTTCGTGGGCACCCCAAAATGTCCTCTCATGCCAAAATGCAAAGGCTATAGTATGTGCTCCAAAAACGGGTCATTTTGGACGTTTTTTCAAATACCATTCTAAAGTGCGCTAGGTGGTTGCTGAGGTCTAGATAAGTGTTCTGTGAGGTGTTTCAGGAGGTTTTTAACAATCGTTTCGTGGGCACCCCAAAATGTCCTCTCATGCCAAAATGCTAAGGCTATAGTATGTGCTCCAAATTGAGTCATTTTGGACATTTTTTCAAATACCATTCTAAAACCCTCTAGGTGCTTGCAGAGGTCTAGATAAGTGTTTTATGAAGTGTTTCAGGATGTTTGTAACAATCGTCTCATGGGCACCCCAAAATGTCCTCCCATCCCAAAATGCAAAGGCTATAGTATGTGCTCCAAAAAGAGTTATTTTGGACGTTTTTCCAAATACCATTCCAAAGTGCTCTCGGTGGTTGCTGAGGTCCAGATAAGTGTTCTGCGAAGTGTTTCAGGAGGTTTGTAACAATCGTCTCATGGGCACCCCAAAATGTCCTCTTGTGCTAAAATGCTAAGGCTATAGTATGTGCTCCAAAATGGGTCATGTTGGACTTTTTTAAAAATACTATGCTAAAACCCTCTAGGTGGTTGCTGAGGTCTAGATTATTTTTCTGCGAAGTGTTTCAGGATGTTTGTAACAGTTATCTCACGGGCACCACATAATGTCATCTTGTGCCAAAATGCTAAGGCTATAGTATGTGCTCCAAAATGAGTCATTTTGGACATTTTTTCAAATACCATTCTAAAACCCTCTAGATGGTTGCTGAGGTCTAGATAAGTGTTTTGTGAGGTGTTTCAGGATGTTTGTAACAATCGTCTCATGGGCACCCCAAAATGTCCTCTCGTGCCAAAATGCTAAGGCTATAGTATGTGCTCCAAAATGGGTCATTTTGGACGTTTTTTCAAATACCATTCTAAAGTGCGCTAGGTGGTTGCTGAGGTCTAGATGAGTGTTTTGTGAAGTGTTTCAGGATGTTTGTAACAATTATCTCACGGGCACCACATAATGTCATCTTGTGCCAAAATGCAAAGGCTATATAGTATGTGCTCCAAAATGAGTCATTTTGGACATATTCTCAGATACCATTCTAAAGTGCGCTAGGTGGTTGCTGAGGTCTAGATTATTTTTCTGCGAAGTGTTTCAGGATGTTTGTAACAATCGTTTCGTGGGCACCCCAAAATGTCCTCTTGTGCTAAAATGCTAAGGCTATAGTATTTACTCCAAAAAGGGTCATTTTGGACGTCAACAACCACCTAGAGCACTTTAGAATGGTTTTTGGAAAAATGTCCAAAATGACTCTTTTGGAACACATACTATATAGTCTTACTATACCTCCACCACATGGTTTTTGTGACCATCTGAAAAAGTTCCAGAACATCCTGAAAAACCTCAGAAATTGCTTACTGATTCCTTTGCAGTTATCCAAACCACCTTTAAATGGTTTGAGATACTTTTACTACCTTGTAAATTATTCGTGGTTTTTCATTTATGAAGGCATCATGTGGTTTCTACTTGATGGGTGTTACAAACATCTTAAAACACCTCACAGAACATTTATCAATTTTCCAACAACCACCTAAATCACTTTAGAATGGTATTTCAAAAAATGTCCAAAATGACTCATTTTGGAGCACTTACTATAGCCTTTGCATTTTGGCACAAGAGAACATTATGTGGTGCCCATCAAATGATTGTTACAAACATCCTGAAACATCTCACACATCACTTATCGAGACATAGAGGGTTTTAAAATGGAATTTGAAAAATTTCCAAAATAACTCTTTTTGGAACACATACTGTAATCTTACTATACATCCACCGGATGATGTCTGTGACCATCTATTCAAGTTTCAAAAACATCCAGAAAAACTTCAGAAATTACTTTCTGATGCCTTTGCACTCATCTATACCATGTTAAAGGCAAAAATGAGGCCTGGTCCAAAAAGGTACGTAGCTTTCAAGCCACATACTATAGTCTTAGTATTTGGGCATGTAAACAACATTATGACCCCATAATGTTGTCCACCTGAAGATTGTTACAAATATCGGGAAACACTTCATGGAACATTTATCTATGTCTAGAGCACTTCTGAATGGTATTTGAAAAAAATGTCCAGAACACCTTTTTAGGCCACATACTATATAGCCTTACTATACTTCCACTGGATGACGTTGGTGACCATCTCAAAAAGTACCAGAAAAATCCTGAAAAACCTAAGAACTTGCAGTTTTCTAAACAACTTTAAAAGCAAAAATGAGACCTGGTCCAAAAAGGTTGTTTTTGAACCACATACTACAGCCTTAGTATTTGGGCATGAGAAGAACATTATGTGGTTTCCACCTGAAAATTGTTACAAACATCCCAAAACTCTTATCTATGCCTCAGCAACCACCTAGAGCCCTTTAGAATGGTATTCGAAAAAATTTCCATAACGATTATTTTTGGGCCATATACATTATATTTTGGCCTTACCATACATCCACCCAATGATGTAGGTGACCATTGGAAAAAGTTCCAGAATCATCCTGAAAAACCTCAGACATTTCTTACTGATGCATTTTCAGTTATCTAAACCATTTTAAAGCCAAAATGAGACCTGGTCCAAAAAGGCTGTTTTCGAACCATATAGTTTAGTCTTAACTATAGCATGTGCTCCAAAAATTGTCATTTTGGATGTTTTTTTCAAATACCATTCAAAAGTGCTCTAGGTGGTTGCTGAGGCATAGATAAATGTTCAGTGAGGTGTTTCAGGATGTTTGAAATAATCTTCAGGTGGAAACCACATAATGTTTTTCAGATGCCCAAATACTAACATTATAGTATGTGATTCAAAAAACAACCTTTTCAGACCAGGACTCATTTTTTCTTTTAAACTGATTCAGATAACTGCAAAGGCATCAGTAAGCAATTTCTGAGGCTTTTCAGGATATTTCTGGAACCTTTTCAGAAGGTCACCTACATCATCTTTTCTCAAATACCATTTTGAAGTGTTCTAGGTAGTTTCTCTGGCATAGGTAAAATTTCTGTGAAGTTTTTCAGAATGTTTGTACCAACTGCTTGTTTCAGTTTTGTTTGTTAGGACTCGGACATGAATCTGTCTAATAATGACTCACTTTCTATAGCTCCCAGAATTTTGGCCCAGCCAGACTTTGAGCTCTACAGGCTCCATCGAGGACACCCATCCTGAGGAGGGAGGAGGCCCAGGGTCCCTCATTCCCCCCAGTGGAGGAGATGTGGACCAGCAGGAGAGAAGGATGAGGCTGGAGCAGAACACCCAGCACCTCCTGAAGGACTGTAGAGAGAAGAGTCGAGGCTGGGAGAGTCATCCTGCGCCGGAGCATGTGGAGCTGGCCTTTAAGAAGGTGATGGAGGCCACGGACCTGAGAAGGAGATGGGAGTTTAACAGTGGAAAGCTTTAGGACAAATGTTATTACAATGTAATACAGTTTAAGAAAAAAGGAAAATGTTCAGTTCAAATGGAAAATGACAAAAATTATTTCTGTAATAAAAAAGAACATTTTATTACTTCACCTCCCGACTCTGAAAGTAAACAAATACCTGTTAACTGATCCACTCTTTTCAATACATTGTCATTAGAAAGAAAAATAAAAAATAATGAAGGATTTTACATTCTAAAAAAATACTTTTGTCTCGTATATTTCTAATTTATGCACCACAATATAAGGAAACCTTACCCTGGTTGAAGGAAGGAAGGAAGAAAGAAAGAAAGAAAGAAAGCTAGATTCCTTACCCTGGTGGAAAGAAAGAAAGAAAGAAAGAAAGAAAGAAAGCTAGATTCCTCACCCTGGTTGAAAGAAAAAAAGAAAGAAAGAAAGAAAGCTAGATTCCTTACCCTGGAAGAAAGAAAGAAAGAAAGAAAGAGTCCTTACCCTAGTTGAAGGAAGGAAGAAAGAAAGAAAGATTCCTTAATCCAGTTGAAAGAAAGAAAGAAAGAGTCCTTACCCTAGTTGAAGAAAGAAAGAAAGAAAGAAAGAAAGAAAGAAAGAAAGAGTCCTTACCCTAGTTGAAGGAAGGAATAAAGTAAGAAAGATTCCTTAATCCAGTTGAAAGAAAGAAAGAGTCCTTACCCTAGTTGAAGAAAGAAAGAAAGAAAGAAAGAAAGAAAGAAAGCTCGATTCCTTACCCCGGTTGAAAGAAAGAAAGAGTCCTTACCCTAGTTGAAGGAAGAAAGAAAGAAAGAAAGAAAGATTCCTTACCCTGGTTGAAAGAAAGAAAGAAAGAGTCCTTACCCTAGTTGAAGGAAGGAAGGAAGGAAGGAAGGAAGAAAGGAAGAAAGAAAGAAAGAAAGAAAGAAAGAAAGAAAGAGTCCTTACCCTAGTTGAAGGAAGGAAGGAAGGAAGGAAGAAAGAAAGAAAGAAAGAAAGAAAGAAAGAAAGAAAGAAAGAAAGCTAGATTCCTTACCCTGGTTGAAAGAAAGAAAGAGTCCTTACCCTAGTTGAAGGAAGGAAGGAAGGAAGGAAGGAAGAAAGGAAGAAAGAAAGAAAGAAAGAAAGCTAGATTCCTTACCCTGGTTGAAAGAAAGAAAGAAAGAAAGAGTCCTTACCCTAGTTGAAGGAAGGAAGGAAGGAAGGAAGGAAGAAAGGAAGAAAGAAAGAAAGAAAGAAAGAAAGCTAGATTCCTTACCCTAGTTGAAAGAGTCCTCACCCTGCTTGTTGTTGTGTCCTCTCCAGGTGGACGATGGCTGTCCTCTGTGGATGTGGCGGGGCTCGGTGGAGGTGGACGCCCCCCAGAAGGAGCTCCTCCATCGGCTGCTCCGGGAGCAGCAGCTGTGGGAGGGAAACCTGCATCGGGCCGCCGTCATCCAGACTTTGTCCAAGGACACTGAAGTGTACCGCTACCTCCTCCAGGGTCAGGGCCACAGCCTGGGCTCCACGGCCCCCCAGGAGCACCTCCTGCTCAGGTAATGAGGCATGGCGAGCCCCAGGCTTCACAGGCCTCTGAGCTCCACTGGAGAGTCAAGGCCAAAACATCTGAGTCTGAGTCTGTGGACGTGTGGTTTTCACAGTTTAAATGAAGGGTTATTACAGTTACTTTGAAAAACTAACTAAAAGATAATCATTTTATCAGACATGAAAATAAAGACAGGTTTCAAAATGATAACGACTAAATAAAACTTAAAAACAAAAAAATGTCAACTTTGCAAAAAAAACTTAAAAAAACAAACAATATGAGGCAAAGGAAATCACTTTTTTTTTTAGTAAATGTTTAGTAAACATCGAACACATACGATTGATCAGCTGTTAGCTCCACCTCCCTTGATGTTCCAGTAAAATGCAAAATGATATCATGTGACATGAAGTGATAAGACTGAAATATTCCTGTTTCATCCATTATTGTAGCAATTTTAGAAAACACAAAACTCCACTTCCTCTACTGTGTTGCTTAAAGTTATGTGTAACGTAACCTACAGCACCACCTGCTGGTGATTTAATGCAGCCTAGATTATTTGTTCAAAACCAGTTTACAGAAACGTGCATAATTTGGAATTTCATTTTTGCCATTTCGCAGCTATTGAAATACTTTTAGGTTGTTTCTCTCAGTTAAAAATCTTCTGAAATATAAAAATTACGACGCAATACCAGCATGTTCCGATTACCCATGATTCTTGGTCCCCGGATCCAGGCCTGATGTGGTCTGATCCACCCTCAGCGTACCACGGCCACATCCACACCTAACAGCAGCTGTGAACAGGCCCCATTATACCCTCACTTTCCATTTTATTACACTTCTAGATAAAACTAATGCAGTATAACACAACAGCCCTGCAGTAAATCCTGCCTTCACGAGGATTATAATGTTCAGCTTTTATTGAATCTGGTTGAGAGAGGCGTTGATTTATTTTAATGTTCAATTTGGAGGCTGTTGGACTGAATGGCACGTACCGAGAGGTGTTCCTAATATTTTGTCCATCTTAAATATGTGAATTCAGGTTTGCAAAAAATTATATTAAACAGCACCACAAGGAAATCTTTAGGATTTATTCTGCAGGACTGTATTAGTTTAACCCTTTCATGCATAGTGGTCACAACAGTGGACAGTTACTCTCCAGCTGTTCTCTTGTATATTCATGGGTTTTGTTGTTTTTAGTTCCATATCAACCAACACAGTGGACACTTATGCATCATCTCATAAACTGCAATTCATACCATTATTGTAACTTTGCTGTTCTTGATTGGTTCTTGAGTGGAAATCAATTGTTAATATTTATTTTTTTGCATATTATCTCCTTGACGTGAGTAATAACTAGTATTAGAATATGTTAAAATGTGAGAAAACGTCAGATTAGCTGCATTAAACATGGTTTCATTTCACTGTTTTCATATCACTTTATGATACTGGGTTTTAAATACATGTTTCTTTGCTTCAAGAATAAAATTCATGGTGTAGCTGAGTGGACATTTTTGTAACTCCATGAAAAACAGGTAGATTTAGGAAAAAATTCAATCACATTGTTGTTTTTTTTCATGCCTAAAGAGGAATAAAAACACTCAGGAAAAAAATCTTGATTAAGGTTCTCATAATTCATGCATGAAAGGGTTAATCTAGATCTAACTTCTAATTTACCAAGTGTATTTTTAATTAATAATGATGTCAGATAAAGCTAGTTTTACCACTTACGGGATGTTTAACCCTTTCATGCATATTGGTCACTACAGTGGACATCTATTCTACATCTGTTCTCAAATATATGAATGGGTTTTGTTGTTTTAGTTTGATATGCGCTAACTCAATGGACACTTATGCATCATCCCATTAACTGACATTCATACCATTAGTATAACTTTGCTGTTCTTGATAAACCTGATCTGCAGTGACATGTTTGAGTGTAAATCAATTGCTAAAAAAAATTGCACATATTATAAAATGTGAGAAAACATCAGATTAGCTGCATTAAAAATGTTCTGATTTTGTATATCACTTTCTGATATTCAAAAATTAAACACATGGCAGCAGAGTGGACGTTTTTGGAACTCCACAAAAAAATTATGAAGGTAGATTTGTTTCTTTATTGCTTTAACTCTAAAAAATATTTTCATGAAAAAAAAAAAAATCTATTTAAAAATAAAAATTCACTTCAAAGAAAAAAAGTGTTCAAATGCAATTTTTTGGATCTTAATTTTTTTTTTTTTTTTTTTTATGTATTCAAACACTTTTTTTTAATTGAATTTTTTTTTTTAGTTTAAGCAATAAAGAAACAAATCTACCTTCATAAAAAAAAAACAGGTTTATTTAAAAAAAGAAAAAAAAAATCAATTGCATTGTGTTTTTCATGCCTAAAGAGGAATAAAAACACTCAGGAAAAAAATCTTGACTAAGGTTCTCATAATTCATGTATGAAAGGGTTAATCAGCTGTGACATATTAACCCTTTCATGCATAGTGGTCACTACAGTGGACAGCTGTTCAAAGGTGTTGTTCTCTTGTATATTCATGGATTTTGTTGGTTTATTTCCATATCAGCCAAAACAGTGGACACTTATGCATCATCCTATACACTGTAATTCACACCATCACTGTAAATATGCTGTTCTAGATAAACCTGATCTGCAGAAACATGTTTGAGTGTAAAAAAAAATTCTAATTGTTATTAGACTGTTATTAACTTTTTTTTCTTTTTTTTTTTAACAAAAAGGTTGGGTTTTTTTTTTCACAAATTATCTCCATGCAGGTATGTTAAAATGTGAGAAAACATCAGATTAGCAGTATTAATGTTTTTATTTCATAGTTTTTATGCAGTATATCAGTAAATACATGCTTCTTTGCTTCTAAAATTAAACGCATGGTGTCCAGCTGAGTGGATATTTTTGTAACGCCATAAAAAATAGGTTCATAAAAAAAATTCAATCACATTGTTTGTTTGTTTTTTCATGCCTAAAGAGGAATTAAAAACACCAAGGAATAAAAAATCTTGATTAAGCGTCTCATAATTAATGCATGAAAGGGTTAATACTTTTCTGTCCTTTTGTCTAGTTCATAATGTCTGTAAAATAATCTGTATATAGTACAAGTTTTTTTTTAGATTACAAATACAGTATGTGGGGTTTTTTTTATCACTTAAACAGAGATTATAAACATTAAAGATGCTATTATGTAATTTAATGGCTTTTTTATTGATGCATGTCTTGTCTATTTCATGTTAATGTATTCAATCTATCTGTAACACAAACAATATCTATACAATTAGCTTATTTCTTGATACTTGCCAAATCATTTTATTCTTCTTTTTATCGTAACATATTTTCAGTAGTTTGCTGACAATAAAGGAAACTATAAGATGAGACTAAAGGCTATTTTATCTTAGGTTTGTTGGTTTAGTCAAGTTCTAATGACCACACATATGCATGCCTCAGTCTCTGTTAAGATCCAATCTGGAAATGTGAAATAAAAACAAGCTTAAGGGTAAAAAAAAAAAGACAAGAAAAAAACAGCTTCCATAAACCAAAGTGCTTTATTTAATGTGACTTCCCTTTACACTTCACATGTTTTTAACCCTTTTGTTCAGACAATATGAAATTTACTGAATTAATTTTCTGATGTTTTATACCAGGTTTCATTCAACACATCACTGTCACATGTTTCTAGTTGTTTGTGTTGTTTCTTGTCATGGGGTCAAAAGGTTACACTACCTTTAGAACCCATTTAGTTCAGCTATTTTGCGTGTTTTAAGGCTGTATATTCTTGTTGGATCTAATAAAAGAGAGACTGAGAGATAAATGTGTTTGCTCATTTCAACCCTGAAAAACTAAAAGCTAAAAGTGGACTAAGACTTTCCTAAACTTTTTTACTTTTTATTGTATTTTGTAATTCCTTATAATTACTATTTTTAAGTAAAAAGTTGAATATGTCACTATTCGGACAGAAAAGCACACATTCATTTTCTAAAAACTGTTGCTGACCTGTTGGTGTGTGTCTCTTACTCTTCAGGACCTGGCAGATGGACCCATCCTCAGGACCCGTGTTCCTGTCCTCGGTCTCCACGGACCACCCTGAGGTTCTGCCGGAGGGGGTCAGGGTCCACGTCCACTCCTGCCTCTACCTGCTGGAGCCCACGGGAGCCAGGAAGACCCGCCTGACACACCTGTGCAGGACCGACACCAGGTACGGACCTGCGCTAGAAAAGAGGGATATGAAGGATAAACAAATGAGCTGCAGTGCATGATGGGTAAATTAACTAGGAAGGGGGAAATGCCAAAGACACCCATTCCTACTGAAGGAAAGAAAAGCAAAAAAAAGTTGTTTGTTCTCAGTAGTTGACAAAACAGTGACAGTAAAGTAAGTGGGGTAATATACTGCAAAGTACACTATATTGCCAAAAGTATTCACTCACCTGCCTTGACTCACATATGAATTTCAGTGACATCCCATTCCTAGTCTATGGGGTTCAATATGACGTGGGTCCACACTTTGCAGCTATAACACCTTCAACTCTTCTGGGAAGGCTGTCCACAAGGTTTAGGAGTGTGTTCATGGGAATTTTTGACCATTCTTCCAGAAGTGCATCTGTGAGGTCACACACTGATGTTGGACAGAAGGCCTGGCTCTCAGTCTGTGCTCTAATTCATCCCAAAGGTGTTCTATGGGGTTGAGGTCAGGACTCTGTGCAGGCCAGTCCAGTTCCTCCACACCAGACTCTGTCATCCATGTCTTTGTGGACCTTGCTTTGTGCACTGGTGCACAGTCATGTTGGAAGAGGAAGGGGCCAGCTCCAAACTGTTCCCACAAAGTTGGGAGCATGGAATTGTCCAAAATGTCTTGGTGTGCTGAAGCATTCCCAGTTCCTTTCACTGGAACTAAGGGGCCGAGCCCAGCTCCTGAAAAACAACCCCACACCATAATCCCCCCTCCACCAAACTTTACACTTGGCACAATGCGGTCCGACCAGTATCGTTCTCCCGGCGACCGCCAAACCCAGACCCGTCCATCAGATTGCCAGATGGAGAAGCGCGATTGGTCAGTCCAGAGAAGGCGCCTCCACTGCTCTAGAGTCCAGTGCCGGCATGCTTTACACCACTGCATCCGGCGCTTTGCATTGCACTTGGTGATGTATGGCTTGGATGCAGCTGCTCGGCCATGGAAACCCATTCCAGGAAGCTCTCTGCGCATTGTTCTTGAGCTAATCTGAAGGCCACATGAAGTTTGGAGGTCTGTAGTGATTGACTCTGCAGAAAGTTGGCGACCTCTTCGCACTATGCGCCTCAGCATCCGCTGACCCCGCTCCGTCAGTTTACATGGCCTACCACTTCGTGGCTGAGTTGCTGTCGTTCCCAAACACTTCCACTTTCTTATAACACAGCTGACAGTTGACTGTGGAATATTTAGGAGCCAGGAAATTTCACAACTGGATTTGTTGCACAGGTGGCATCCTATCACAGTTCCACGCTGGAATTCACTGAGCTCCTGAGAGCGACCCATTCTGTCACAAATGTTTGTAAAAGCAGTCTGCATGCCTAGGTGCTGGATTTTCTACTCCTGTGGCCATGGAAGTGACTGGAACACCTGATTCTGATTATTTGGATGGGTGAGCCAATACTTTTGGCAATATAGTGTATCAAATTATGGGAAATTACTTGTAATAATGTAAATATACAGTACATAAAATAAGAATTAAAGTTCAAACTTTAGCTTTTAAAGTTGGCAAAATAGTTCTTTTAGAAGTTAGAACTGAAAACGAAGGGCAAAAGTGAGCTGCAGAAACTGGAGACTTGGAGAGGATTTAAGGCGGTGAGAAGCCTATTAAAAGAAATATCTGGAGAGAGCGCTCAGTCCATCTGATCCGTCTTAATTGAGCCTTTCTATGTTTTTGACCTCTGCCAGCATCTATCTGCAGCACAATTACAAGCTCCCTGTAGGTGAGGATGAGGAGGAGGAGGAGGAGGAGCAGCCCTGCGCCTCATGATTCATGCCCTTTGAAACTGAGGTGCTGCACATTTACTGCTGCTTACATGATCAATTTGACTCTCGGCAGAGCATTAAACTACGTTCCGCGGGGACGAAAGTGACGCCAAGGTTATAATAGTATGGGATTTTTACCCCTGAAGGGGAGGCAAGGAGTATTGTTTTTGGTTCAGTTTGTTTGTTTGTTTGTTAATACTCTAGCAGCAAAACTATTGGTTTTATACGGTTTATAGATTGCCAGTGACCTAGAATAGATCGGATTACATTACTTTTTATTGGTATGCCCCCCTTGTGACCCCTGAACTAAAATGAGTTTAGATGTTAGTTCGACTGAGAGCAGGAGATATACATAAGTTAAATATAGATTGTTGAAATGTAGACACTGTTGACCTTGAGTTTGATCCTTCAAGGTCAAAGGTCATGGATCCAGATGAAAGTCCATATATGACTTCCTATCAGTGCTCAATAATAACTATACTGATATCTCTAACCATTTCCATGTTATAAACCATCAAAATACGGATCATTACAAATAAAGGCACATTAATAATATTTCAAAAAATTCGGCAAAAATTCCAAAACGAAATTTCTCAAAACTGTGAACAAACTTTGTAGACACTGTCCCAAAGAAGCTATGTATAAAATTTGAAATGAATCCAACTAGTAGTTTCATCAGAGATGTTTGGAAAAATTGCTAAAGAAGACGAAGACAACAACGACGATGAAGACAAAGATGATGAAGACAATGAAGACAACAACGATGACGAAGATGATGATGGACAAAGCGCCTTCACAATAGCCTGGGGAACTAAAAATGCTCTTTAATTCCACCATCACTGAAAAGCGTTGAGTTTACGTCTGGGATGGAACTGCCTCCGATGCTCCTGTTATGCAACAGTGATGGTGTGAGCAGGAAGTAAAAACCCCCAGAGGGACAAATGCTTCTACACAGCCCTCTTCTTGTCGTCCACTGGTCTGTAATTTCCTCTCATGACGCCGCTCCTTTTCTTTTGCTTATTTGCTCTGACATTAACTCTAAGTGCCTGTTAGCTTTGAGGCGGTTCCACAGATCCGCTCGGTGAAGGTCAGCAGGACAGTTGAGGCCTGTGAACAGATCCTATCGACGGCAGAGGAAATGAAAGACGTTCCAGACTCCATGTGTAACCGAGACAAACATCAGGGGAGTTTTGTTTGGGCTCAAGTCAAACTCAGTTATATTTGTTTGAACTTCTGGATTATTATCTTTATTGTGACTTTAGCTCATGAGGAGAATGTTCAACAAAGACAGGGATTCTTAAAGAGTACATTTTAGACCACAGGAGTCAAATATACGGCCCGTGGGCCAAAACTGGCCCACCAATGGGTCCAATCTGGCCTATGGGATGAATCTGTAAATGAAAAAATAAAGGAAGGTCCGCACAACCTGTGAGCTCCCAAACCATTCATTCAGTGACGTTTCAGGCCAAGGCCCTTCACCAGACTCTGGTGAGGGGCCTTGGCCCTAAACGTCACTGAATGAATGGTTTGGGAGCTCACAGGTTGTGCGGACCTTCCTTTATTTTTTCATAGTTAAATTTTTTGGGATCCTGCACACCTCCTATTTTGGATGTGCGTGTCATTTACCTTTTTTCATGAATTTATAAATGTAAAAAATGTCACTTAAAGCAGTGATATTTTGCTTTTTTTTAATGGAATTCTTCATTTTCAGACATTTCCCTGTGGTCTACATAAACTATAAATGTTCTGCTTGGGCCTGAATTCTTCATTAATTCAACTCCACAGGTCCATCTTCAACCCTATTTCTGAGAAATGACACCAGAAAGGTGGTTTGGAGCACTGGCCCTTTAAATGCACATGAGCCACTTCAGGCCCCGCCCCCTCTAGATTGTTGGCTGTGCTGCTCTGTCCCGTTCAACCAACAACTGAACATTTTAGGTAACGGGCTTGAAGTTTGGACATATTTTCAGTATGGACTACAACCGCTGCTGCTGACAAACAATTATGTCGAACTGGAGAAATGTTCATCTGAAGTCTGGACCTTATATGTGCAAATGTTGTGATGTAGCTAGTTATAAAACGTAACAAATTAAGAAGAAATTAAAATGGGTTGTAGAAATCCACTCAATTTTTGCTGGAATGAATATAAAGATAGCTTCACAGCACCTGGAGGGTTCAAATTCAAACTTTTGGAACTATTAGCGTCCAAATACACAAATAAATGAACCACAGACTAATAAAAGTGGGTTTAGCAAAAAATGAACCCTCAATCATTTCAGTTCAGGTTCCACGTACAGACCAGTTCCATGTCAAGTGGCTCAGATCAGCAACGTACTATTATAACAACCTATAAGCACCTTCCAATTTGCTGCAGCTAATGATTGGAACGCACTACAAACCACTGTCAAACTCACTGTCCCCACATCTCTCACTGTTTTTAAGCAAAACCTGCAACAAATTTTAGCTGACTGTTGCACCTGTTGAGTATTTGTCTCTCACATGTCTAACTGTTATTGTTGTAATGTACTCATTTATGAACTGTTTGACCCTGATTAACCCTCAAGGATCAGGCTGCATTTGTAAATAAGAATCTGTTCCTAACCCTCCGGTATCTCGTCCAGCAAGGCCCTCTCTAAGCACCAAGTGTGCCTTTTTGGCACACTTGCGGAATAATGTCAAAAAATTTTTCATACAGTTTGTTTTTAGTTCTTTTACACTTTTTTCCCATTTCATCAACTTGAGCTGTAAATAAAAAATATCAAATACTCAATAATTGTCACATTTTCTAACCCTTTAAATGCCATATTTGTATTGTAAACAAACCATTTTTTTGGATGCAAAAAAACACAAAAAAAAATTAATTTTTTACAATATACTACATAAAAAGTGGATCACATATTATTTGATTTTTGCAGCCTGGCATCTGTCAATGATTAACTCCAACATTGGTTAATTTGCATTATTATTTTTGGCGCTAGGTCAAATGTTCAAAAATACTAGCATTTGTCACCAAGTGTGCGTAAAATGCACACCTATAAATCAAACTATTAAATATTATATATTGAGTTATTTTTCTGCTCTAATTTGATTTTGTTTTTGTAAATCAAGCTCAGCCCTAATCATACTTGTCAAATGGAAGAAATAGTGCGTTTTTGGCACACTTGGGAGACAGATGCTAGTCTTGTAATTTTCTTTTGTTTACAATGTGCAAATTTTAGTTGGTGGCCAGAATTTTAAAGATCATGCAAAAATGAACAACTTTTGAATTCTAACCTTATTTAAATTGTGAAAAATAATATGAAGTTTTTTAACACGAAGTACAAAGTGTGCCTAAAAGGCGCACCCAGATACCAGAGGGTTAATTGCTTGCCTGGGTAAATAAAGGTTGAATAAATAAAAATAAATAAATAAGTAATGACAACTCTAAATTGTGCCCACAAGTAAAATTACATGAAATTTGTAAATTCTACAAACAAAATCCACATTTGAGGCTTTCTTTACTGTAATAACTCCTTTTTGCAACACAATACTCCATCAGAGTCTCCACTACATGTACGAATCTGGATGGAAATAGACTTTGAAGGACTGATGGACTGACTCCTGAAGTAAAAGGGTTCAACTGTCTTCATTGTGACGACATCTAAAAACATTCATAGGTTTTCTGACCTTTTTCTTCCGTTGTGTCTTGCAGGGGTCGGTCCAACGACTGGCACAGTAAAGTGAGCGGACATCTCCTGGCCTCCGGTCTGCTGTCCATCAGAGACTCCTTTAAAGCCGAACACAGAGAGACAAAGATCTGAGTCCACGTACAGACGGACTCGCATTTGCACTAACGTGGAAAACTCACCCTGAACTTCACGTCTGGTCGGACTAGGTTTATTTTCAGAAAATGGACTCCGGCATGGCTTTCACTTTGGACTTGGTGTTGAGTTGTAGAAGTGAAACTCGTGGCCCAGAGCAGAGAAGGTGACCTGACGCTGAGGCCTCCACTAAATCATCGGCGTCTCTTTTAGATTTTACTGTTCGCTCTCAGCTTTTGTCAGTGACCTTGCGAGTTGCCAGCAGCACCTCTGCACATCCTGCTGAGTCTGTAACGCTTCACGCCCAAGTCCACAAAAGAATGCAAACGATGGGGGGCTTTGAAAAAGGACGTTTTGACACCAATGTTAAAAAAAAAAAAAATTACAATCTATGCCTCCTACAGGGGGAAAGGTTGGAAAGTGGATGAAAACGATCAAGACTGGACCAGAAGTATTAAAGTTAATGAAAACAAAATTAATCTAAAAAACATAAAGAAAAAACAATGAAGAGGTGTAGAAGCTTATTTTGGATGTGTTAAAAGACAACATAAGACAAGAAATTAAACCAAGCTGAGCAAAGTTAACAATAAACTCCTGAAAAAACTTACAAAACTAGTGTCGGCTGAAGCTGCATCTTCTAAGTCCGCACTGCAAAAAATTAAATCTTACCAAGTGTATTTTTCTCATTTCTAGTGAAAATATTTCATCACACTTAAAATAAGACATAATCACCTGAAGAGTAACTTTTCAGTGAGATATAAGAATTTATTTCTGGACAATAGATCTTGAAATTTTTTTGCTTAACCCTCCAGTATCCGGGTGCGCTTTTTAGGCACACTCTGCACTTCGTGTTAAAAAACTTCATATTATTTTTCACAATTTAAATAAGGTTAGAATTCAAAAATTGTTCATTTGTACATGATCTTTAAAATTCTGGCCACCAACTAAAATTTGGACGTTGTAAACAAAAGAAAATTACAAGGCTAGCATCTGTCTCCCAAGTGTGCCTAAAACGCACTATTTCTTCCATTATAACCACTGTTTTTGACCCGTAAGCCATTAAGGCATAAATCCTGCTTTTACTGATATCTGGACTTCATTTGAGAGGTGAGGGTCTAAATTAATTTATTAACGTTGTTAATGTTGCTGTTAATCATTGACATATGCCAGGCTGCAAAAATCTAATAATATATAATCCAATATTTATGTAGCATTTTGAAAAAAAAAAAAAACCCAAAAAACATATTTTGTGTTTTTTGGATCAAAAAATGTCGTGACATCATGATGAAAAGAGATCATTTAAAAGGTTAAAAAAATCTAAAATGAATGATTATTTGATATGTATGATTAGGGCTGACCTTGATTTACAAAAATAAAATCAAATTAGAGCAGAAAAATAAATCCATATATAATATTTAATAGTTTGATTTATAGGTGTGCATTTTACACACACTTGGTGACAGATGCTAGTATTTTTGAACATTTGACCTAGCGCCAAAAATAATAATGCAAATTAACCGATGTTGGAGTTAATCATTGACATATGCCAGGCTGCAAAAAACAAATAATATGTGATCCACTTTTTATGCAGTGTATTGAAAAAATAATAATTTTTTGTGTTTTTTGCATCCAAAAAAATGGTTTGTTTACATTACAAACACGGCATTTAAAAGGGTTAAAAATGTGACAATTATTGAGTATTTGGTATTTTTATTTTCGGCTCAAGTTGATGAAATAGAAAAAATGCGTAAAAGAATTAAAAACAAACTGTATGAAAATTTTTTTTGACATTATTCCACAAGTGTGCCAAAAAGGCACACTTGGTGCTTAGTAAGGGCCTTGCTGGACGGGATAGCGGAGGGTTAATTCAAGATTTTTTTTTTTTTTTTTACTTAATTCAAACAAAAAAATCTGCCAATGGAACAAATGAAAATGATCTTGGTAAGATTTCTTGAAATAAGATTTTCCAGATCTATTGTCTAAAAATCAGTTCTTATATCTCACTGAAAAGTTCCTCTTTAGGTGATTATGTCTTATTTTAAGTTTGATGAGATATTTTGACTAGAAATGAGAAAAACACACTTGGTAAGATTTAGATTTTTGGCAGTGTGCCACAGATAAAACACTAAGTATGGGAACTAATCTGTTGTATTTGACTTAAATCAGTGAATTTAGCTCCTTCTGAACCTGAAACAGTACCTCATCAAAGACTAAAGTAATGATAAATAGCTTTATTGACTGTTTGGATCTGAAAATTTTGACGACATCAGACTTAACAACTCTCTCACTCTGATCAGTTTACAACATTTGGTTCATGTAGGTCAAACCAAAAGCAGGATTTATTCTGTTCGACATTGTTTTCGTTGAGCCATTTTTGCCAAAACCATGGCTACAACCCAAAGTACATCACTCTGTGGCTACTTGTGATTGATTCTTAAGGAAATTCAGAGCAGTCTATGGCCTTCATTCCAGACAGTGGCCTCATTTCCTTGTCATTTCCGTCCATTAAAAACAATGAAGAAGGTAACAAAAACTAACTACCTGGAATGAAAAACAAACTGAGGAACACTGACAGATTGAACACCTCTGGGCCAGGTTTGAAATCCACATTGACAGCTGCTTCTTTGGGGTTAAAGACTCTGTGTCAGACATTTTCACCTGCAGCAGAAAGAAAACAGAGGGAAGCGTATGTCAGTAGACCACAGGAAACAAAGACTCTGAAACATCAGGAAACAGACGTCTGGCATGGGCAGAGAGAGGACGACAACCCGACAAACAGGAGAGCGGCTCCAATCGCAGCGTGTGCTTCGTCTAAACTTTGATTCCCTTTCATTTTCGACAGTTTGTTGTATAAAACAAAAGGCAGATGAACTGAACTGAACTGAACCGCTGAGGTGATCTGAAGGAGGCTGAGTGGGAACGAAACCCCGCTGAGAAGCTGTTTTCTTTGCACGAGAGCAGCTGTGATGTCACGGATCATCCTCGGCCTCTGATTGGTCAGTGTTCCTCGGACCTGCTCTCCAAATCCACGTTCATGTTTTGGCGCTTCTAAGGCGAGTGATAGCTACCTCTCCACGGGACGCCGCTGCAGTGGCGTGACTTTGAAGCGTGACAGAGGACAATGCGCCGAGTGCTTCCCGGCTCTGTGACGGATATCCAAGCAGACAGCTTCCTGAAATGTTAATGTCTGTATTTATTCTCCTCTGTCAGAATCCAAACGCCCACGTGTCTCTGAGCTTGTACAGTCAGACCAACTGTGGCGTTCCTTTCACTGGGTTGCACGAACAAGGATCCATTTAATCTTATCAAAGTTTAGTAAAATACAGTTTTAAAAAAAATTACACCGGGATAAAAGTTTCAGAATTAAACTAGTTTTGGAAATTAACCCATAAAGACCCAAACAGCCACTGAACTACTGATTTAAACTGTTGAATACCTGCTGATCCACTAATCCTATCAATACACGTAAAGAATTAGTGTAAAATACAGTTTGTCGTCTTTTCATGGTCCATTTGGACGTTCAGAGGCTCTGTAGTTACCAAGGAAACATCTTCTACAACGCTGATTCACCAGTAAAACCCTTGGAGTTGGATCAATGACAGTGGAGGCACACATTTGTTTTTATGTTAAGTTATTGATAGAATTACTGAAAAAGTCATTTTATCTTCAGTTTTCTCTGTTTTGATATAATAACATTGAATTTACTCTGAGTTTTCGTGAATAGCTACAATAAATATAGGAAAATACAGTGAAAAAATGCAAAACACAGAGGATAATATTAAAATAAATGGGGATAAATCACTAATGAAAGGTTAAATAGAGAGGAAAAATCATTTGGAACTGACATAAAAGTAGCACTGGGTCTTTATGGGTTAATAAGTAAAAACTAATTTAGTAAGTCTAGTGTAATAGAGGGTTATGATTATTGTTACTCTGCGAAGTGTAAGTTTAAAGTTAGATATGTAGAAGTGAAAGTTAGATATAAACAGTTAAAAAAAATTGTATTTATATGAATAGAGCCAAAGTCCCACTCCTTCTACGGGTCCTTATTTCAAGAAAAAAAAAATTGTAATAAAGTCAATAAAGAGAAATAAGTAATTTTTTGACAGTGTTTGAATAATAGCGTCCTTTACACAAATGATATCTGTCATTTTACAAGTGCAGAAAGTTGCAGTTTGTGGTACAATTCTGAAAATAAGTAAATATAAAGACTACACACCTGAAAGTGATGGAAGTGTAGAAATGAGGACAGGATGAAAAATATTACTTGCCTCACTCCACTGACCGCTGTTGATATTTCTTTTAAAGTTTGGATCCATGGGACACAACAGAAGGGGTCGGACATCAGCTCTGTATAGAACAGAAGAAGCATTAAAATCCAATAAAATTATCACATCACAGAAGTTATTAAAAAAAAAAAAAAAAAATACAATTACCTTCTAAGCTATAATGTAAATATGTACAGTAAAACCATTACAGGTTAGTAATCAAAGAAAAGTATTATCACCACCCCAGACAATTAAGATGCACTTGTTTTAACTGACTTTTAGTGCCTCTTATGCTTCTATTTAATTGGAATATATTCAAAATACTGTTAAAATTGATGCTGAATTATAGTAAAACACTGGACGAGAAGATACGACTCATTTTATTCGATTTTAGTGCTTCGCTATTCAGTATTTATATCAGTGGTTTTATTTAATTTTTTAAAAATCCTGTTTATCAATGTGAGATTTTTGCGAAAATTAAGTTCATATTTTTTCTGGAGCGAATTTAATGCACTTCTGTAGAGCGAGATGCATATTAGAATAAATAAGTAAAACCTCGTTTGCATGCTATAGTAAGTCTGATTTGATGGAGGGTTATGGTTACTGTGACTTTAAGTGTAAATTTAACCCTTTCATGCATGAATTACACTGGGTTACAAAAAAATGTTTTTTGCAAGTTGTCTAGGTTTTTTCAACTGAATTAGGACCATTTTGCACCGCTAAATCCAAAAATGACATCTGTTTTTTTTTCCAATCAGGTCAGGTTTTTTTGCTAATTTGATTTTGAAAAATTTGATCTTCTCACAAAATTGATTACATTTTTGTGACTTTATCAGTTGATTTTTTTATATGGTTCTCACCCAAAATAGGTTTTAAGAGAAAAAAAATCATTTGATCACTTGATTCCTGTTAGGTACAATGGTGTATTCAGCGCAGATGTAGCAGAATACATCAGGCTTATTTTTGCAAGATCTTCAAGTCGAAGCCATTTCATTCACCTGTAATATTAAAAAAAAAAACATGAATCATAAATTGGCAAAAGTAAAATCTTCAGAACTCGTTTATTGCAAGAAATATGAAAGAATTTTGTATCATATGATGTGAAAATGCCCATAAATGTAAGCAAAAATGTTAAAAAGCCAATATGTAGCATAGTTCAGAAAGTTGACCTGATTGAGCAAAATTAATGTGATTTTTGGATTCAGCACACCAAAATTATCCTAAATCAGCTCAAAAAACTTAAACACTAAATTTGTTGTTGACCAGTGTTATGAAAACCTTAATCAAGATTTTTTTACCGGAGTGTTTTTATTCCTCTTTAGCCATGAAAAAAAAACCCAAAACAATATGATGGATTTTTTATACATCTATTTAATCACGGAGTTACAAAAATGTCCACTCAGCTGGACACCATGCGTTTAATTGTAGAAGCAAAGAAACATGTATTTACTGATATACTATTTGAAAACTATGAAATAAAAACATTTTTAATGCTGCTAATCTAATGTTTTCTCACATTTTAACCTACCTGCATGGAGATAATAGGCAAAAAAACCCAAAACTTTTTGTTTAGAAAAAAAACAAAAACTGTTATAGTCTAGTAACAATTAGCTTTTTTTTTTTTACACTCAAACATGTTAGTGCAGATCAGGTTTATCTAGAACAGCAAAGTTACAGACATGGTATGAATTGCAGTGTATGGGATGATGCACAAAACAACAAATCCATTAACCCTTTCATGCACAGTGGTCACTCCAGTGGACAGTTCTTCTGCAGCTGTTCTCTTGTATATTCACAGGTTTTGTTGTTTTAGTTCCATATCAGCCAACACAGTGGACACTTATGCATCATCTCATACACTGACATTCAGACCATTACTGTAACGTTGCTGCTCATGATAAACCTGATCTGCACTAACATGTTTTAGTGTAAATTAATTGCTAATTGTTATTAGACTGTAATTAACAGTTTTCTGAAACAAAAAGTTTTTTTTTTTTGTTTTTTTTTATATATATATCCTCCTGAGACCCAGTAATGCATTTTGTCCTCTGTAGGGGACAAAAATTTGACAGTTTAACTTAAAAAATACTGTCCATTGCAAAGGACATTCCATTAAAAAAAAATCAATCAATAAATATATATACTTTTTTTTTTTTTTAATGTGTCTGAAAAAACTGTTGCATTATGCAGTTTCCAATCAAGATAATCTTTTAGTGTAAAAAAGCTAAAATTGTCAATTTCCTGGGTCTCAGGAGGATATTATCTCCATGAAATGAGTAATAACTAGTATTTGAGTAGGATCAAATGTGAGAAAACATCAGATTAGCGGCATTAAAAATGTTTTTACTTCATCGTTTTCACACAGTATATCACTTTCTGATGATGACTTTTAAATACATGTTTCTTTACTTCAAAAATTAAACACATGGTGTCCATCTGAGTGGACATTTTTGTGACTCCACGAAAAATAGGTTCATAAAAAAAAAAAAAAAAATCAATTGCACTGTTTTTTTCATGCCTAAAGAGGAATAAAAACACTCAAGAAAAAAAATATTGACTAAGGTTCTCATAATTCATGCATGAAAGGGTTAATGTACAAGAAAACACCTTTGATCAGCTGACCAATATTCATGAAAGGGTTAAAAGTTAGTCCAGGATCAAATCGAGTTAGATTTAATGTGAAACTGTTAAAATTACTGTTAATTTACTTTAATCTTTCATAATTTAGTAATAATTTTAAAGTTTCCTGCAACCAGTTGTCAACTAGATGAATTTGAAAACAATTTTAATAATGATTGATCAGTTTAGTCTGAATGTTTTTGGGTCATAAACTTAGGAACCAAATGAGGCATTCAATGAACTCCGGAAAAAGAAAGAAAATATTAATCGGGTTGAAAAACAATTAGCTTCAACTCGAATATTTATTTCGTTTTTAAAGATTAGTCCTTGTTGGTACAACCCAGCGTATTATTCTACTTGTGAATACCTGTAAATATTCAGAAAATGTCTAATGTATCCATCAAATGATTTACCTACGAATCTTTATATCCAGATCTGTTTATTTAATTTGGAGTTTTCTTATCTGTGTGTGTGAAATCTAAATTTACCAGTGCCGAAGACAGAATTAAAGTGTTTATTTCTCCGTGAAACTGTCTGCAGCAGTATTTTCCTCGTCTTGGAACAGATTAGCGGCTGTAATTTCAGAAAAAAAAAAAAAAAAAAAGGAGGAGGCAGGAGGCGCCTTGAACGCAACGTGATGCACCGAAGCACGAGCGATTAATAAACAAACTTGGCAGTGGTCTCGCGCGGCAGATTCCAACGTTTTCACCTTATGCTTCTTTTGTGCCCACGACACCCACTCGTGTGTGATTTGCATAAAACACATTTCCATATCTGATTGAATCATCTCAGATCAGATCACTAAGTCGCTGATAAACACTCGAAGCCAGAGACAAAATGGTAAAAAAGGTAAATATATTTGCCATGGCCGGGACATCGTGCCTCGTCTAAACAGGATTTTAAGGAAGAGGAATAATTTATGCAAATTACAAATAACAGAAGCACAGAAGAGCCTGGAGCTAGTTTTAATTTCTGTACAAGTCTGTTCCTTCCATATGGAGGAAAACTTTACAACACCTGAACTTCGGATGAACTCAGAGTCAGAGGTTGAATTCCCAGCTACACATACCTGGACACTGAATAAGCACCACTAAACACTGAAAACCCAACCATATGTACAATGGTGGAGTCCAGGGTCTACGCCAGTATACCAACTTATTTTTCTGTGGGGGCCCAGAGGTGCAACAGCCCCAAAAATTATCCACTGTAAGAAAAAAACAGAGAACAGCCCCAAAAATTATCCACTAGAAGAAAAAAAAGAGAACAGCCCCAAAAATTATCCACTAGAAGAAAAAAAAGAGAACAGCCCCAAAAATTATCCACTAGAAGAAAAAAAAGAGAACAGCCCCAAAAATTATCCACTAGAAGAAAAAAAGAACAGCCCCAAAAATTATCCACTAGAAGAAAAACGACAACAGCCCCAAAAATTATCCACTAGAAGAAAAAAAAGAGAACAGCCCCAAAAATTATCCACTAGAAGAAAAAAAGAACAGCCCCAAAAATTATCCACTAGAAGAAAAAAAAGAGAACAGCCCCAAAAATTATCCACTAGAAGAAAAAAAAGAGAACAGCCCCAAAAATTATCCACTAGAAGAAAAAAAGAACAGCCCCAAAAATTATCCACTAGAAGAAAAAAAGAACAGCCCCAAAAATTATCCACTAGAAGAAAAAAGAGAACAGCCCCAAAAATTATCCACTAGAAGAAAAAAAGAACAGCCCCAAAAATTATCCACTAGAAGAAAAAAAAGAGAACAGCCCCAAAAATTATCCACTAGAAGAAAAAAAGAGAACAGCCAAAAAAATTATCCACTATAAGAAAAGAAAGAGAACAGCCCCAAAATTATCCACTAGAAGAAAAAAAAAAGAGAACAGCCAAAAAAATTATCCACTATAAGAAAAGAAAGAGAACAGCCCCAACTAGAAGCACTCGGAGAGCGCAGACCTCCGCCAAGGCTGATCAGTGCCCCCCCCCCCCATGGGCCCCCCCACCCCCGATCACCACCAAAATTTAATCATTTCTTCCTTATCCCATTTCCAACAAACCCTGAAAATTTCATCCAATTCTGTCCATAACTTTTTGAGTTATGTTGCACACTAACGGACAAACAAACAAACAAACCCTGGCAAAAACATAACCTCCTTGGCGGAGGTAAAAATGATCCACTACAAGAAAAAAAAAAAAGAGAACAGCCCAAAAAATTATCCACTATAAGAAAAAAAAAGCAGCCCAAAAAATTATCCACTATAAGAAAAAAAAAAAGAGAACAGCCCAAAAAATTATCCACTACAAGAACAAAAAGAGAACAGCCCAAAAAATTATCCACTATAAGAAAAAAAAAGAGAACAGCCCAAAAAATTATCCAGTAGAAGAAAAAAGAGAACAGCCCAAAAAAATTATCTACTATAGGAAAAAAAAGAGAAAAGCCCAAAAAATTATCCACTATAACAAAAAAGAAAAGCCCAAAAAATAATCCAGTAGAAAGAAAAAAGAGAAAAGCCCAAAAAATTATCCACTATAACAAAAAAAGAAAAGCCCAAAAAATTATCCACTATAACAAAAAAAGAAAAGCCCAAAAAATAATCCAGTAGAAAGAAAAAAGAGAAAAGCCCAAAAAATTATCCACTACAAGAAAAAAAGAGAACAGCCCAAAAAATTATCCACTATAAGAAAAAAAGGAACAGCCCAAAAAATAATCCACCAGAAGAAAAAAGACAACAGCCCAAAAAATTATCCACTAGAAGAAAAAAAAAAACAGAACAGCCCAAAAAATTATCCACTAGAAGAAAAAAGAGAACCCAAAAAATTATCCACTACAAGAAAAAAAGAGAACAGCCCAAAAAATTATCCACTATAAGAAAAAAGAGAACAGCCCCAAAAAAATTATCCACTATAAGAAAAAAGAGAACAGCCAAAAAATATTATCTACTATAAGAAAAAAAAGAGAACAGCCCAAAAAATTGTCCACTATAAGAAAAATAAGAACAGCCCAAAAAATTATCCACTATAAGAAAAAAAAAAGAGAGTAGCCCAAAATCTTATCTACTTTTCTACAGCCTTCCCCATGCGGTCAAGTCAAATTATGCGGCCGTGAAAGAGAAGATGGGATCGGCTTTTAATAATGATAATAAATATTAATGGATTGGATTTTATATAGTGCTTTTCTAGACACCCAAAGCGCTTTACATTATTATCCATTATTCATTCACTCTCACATCCTCCCTCTGGTGGTGGTAAACTACATCTGTAGCCACAGCTGTCCTGGGGCAGACTGACAGAGGCGTGGCTGCCACGGTGGTGGGAGGGGCTGCCACGGCCCCTCCCACCACCACCAAACATTCATACACCAGTGTGAGTGGCACTGGAGGCGGGAGGAAGTGTCTTGCCCAAGGACACAACAGACAGACTAGGATACAGCGGGATTCGAACCGCCAACCCTTCAGTTATTGGACGACCCGCTCTACCACCTGAGCCATGGCCGCCCCCCTTTTGGGCAGAGACAGTTAACGGACCGTTTTAGAGCGAACATTTCGGCTCTTTCACGAGTTCCGGGGCAGAACCTGGAGGTGTACGGCTGGTGTGAACCGGCTGGAGCTGGTACTGGTGTTTCTGCCTCTGAGTTGTGCATGCATCACTGTTGTTAGTAAACATGTAAACTCATCTATGGGGCCTTTATCACCAGCAGACATACTCGCAAATAACAAAACACGCAAACACGAGTCCAAAGAAAAACACGATATAAAGCAACAGTTCTGACTTTCTGGATCCAGATAGCGTGCCTACCAATATGACGGTGTAAACAACAGTCACATGACCAGTGACGTCAGCTGTAAGTCTCTGAGTGGAAAGCTGCTAAACAATTGAGTCATAGCAAAAGTAATCTGTTACTGTAATGCATTAATTTTGTAACATGTTACTCCCAACACTGGTTATAATTTCAAGCACTTAAACTAAAATTCAAGCACCTTAAAAACACAAGATTGAATTTCAAGCATTTTCAAGGATTTCAAGCATTCGTACGAACCCTGATCATGGAAAAAAAAAAAAAAAAGACAATCCTGCCTTTGCATCAAATAACTATTCCTTCTTATTCCAGCAGAGAACATCCTGTGAGGTTAAAAAGCTACAGATTGTGTTCTCGTCAGTACACACAACATCTTTGACCCGAGTTAAAACTTCTGCAGAACTTGTGTAAATATTCAGATTTACCTCCACCCAGCAGCGCCATCAGGACATCAGAGTTCCTCCCTCAGAGGATGCTTCTTCTTTGGTCTCCACACGTGGCTTCTTCAAACCGCTCGGGCCTTTAAACCCGCCTCTGGAATCCACCGGAGGGCGTGAGGCGCCATCAGCGGAGGGACCCCCGCTGAGGCAGCGGATGGTCCGGGTTCTGCAGGTGCTACTGAAGACGCCTGGCAGGTATCATCCTCCTGGAGCGACTGTCAAAACACCTTTAACACCGTCAGGTACAGGCCCAAAAAAAAAAAAGTACCGTGAAAGCCTGATGAATGTTTCATGAAGCGGCTGTTTAGTCATTGCACTGCAACAATTTGAATCTTACCAAGTGTATTTTTCTCATTTCTCGTCCAAATATCTCATCACACTTAAAATAAGACATAATCACCTAAAGAGGAACTTTTCAGTGAAATATAAGAACTGATTTTTAGAAAATCTTATTTCAAGAAATCTTACCAAGATAATTTTCACTTGTTCCATTGGCAGATTTTTTACCTTGCTTGAATAAAGCCAAAATAATAATGATAATAATAATAATTTTTGAATTAAGCAAAAACAAAAAGAAAAAAACCCAGGGAATTAAACAAAAAAATCTTGAATTAAGCAAAAAATAAAACTCTTGGAGTTAGCAAAAAAATCTTGTATTAAGCAAAATAATCTTGAATTAAGTAAAAAAAAAAAAAAAAAAAAAAACTACCGAAAAAAATGGAGTTAAGTGAAAAAATCTTGAATTAAGCAAAAAAATTCTTGAATTAAGCAAAAAATATTGCATTAAGCAAAGTAATCTTGAATTAGGTAAAAAAAAAAAAAATTAAATTATGCAAAAAATCTTGAATTAAACAAAAAAAATCTTGAATTAAACAAAAAAAAAAATCTTGAATTAAGCAAAAAATCTTGAATTAGGCAAAAAAAATCTTGAAGGAAAAAAACTTGAAGTAAGCCAAAAAATCTTGAATTAAGTGGAAAAAATCTTGAATTAAAACAAAATTCTTGAATTAAGCAAAAACAATCTTGAATTAAGAAAAAAAAAAATCTTGAATTAAGCAAAAAATCTTGAACGAAGCAAAACAATCTTGAATTAAGCAAAAAAAAAAATCTTGCAGCAAAAAAAAATCTTAAATCAAAGAAAAAAACTTGAGTTAAGTGGAAAAAAATCGTGAATTAAGCCAAAAAATCTTGAAGTAGGCAAAAAAAAAATCTTGAATTACACGAACAGGTGAAAATGATCTTGGTAAGATTTCTTGAAATCAGATTTTCCAGATCTATTGTCTATAAATCGGTTCTTATATCTCACTGAAAGTTTCCTCTTCAGGTGATTCTGTCTTATTTTAAGTGTAATGAGATATTTGGACAGAAATGAGAAAAAGACACTTGGTTAGGTTCAGATGTTTTTTAGTGTGCATCACCTTAGAGCAGACGAAGGCCTCAGACAAACCAAATGATGGGAGACGCCTGGAAAGCAGAGCAGTAGATGTTTCATAGGTTTCAAAGATGGTTGGTGCTTACAACCTTATACAACGTACAACGCTTATATCTATAGAAGTGTACGACTGCAGCCTCCACAATTACACCTTCACACGCCTCCTGGCTGCGATGTATAATTAACTTCGTCAAATGGGTTTGTTTGCTTTGCACTCCCCGACTGCAAACAAAGCCCGCTAACTCACACGAGTCGTGTCATGGAAGGCGAAGGCTGTAATTGTCGTTATCTAAAAAGCAGCTCCGGTCCTGACGAGTCTGTACGGCAGGAGGCGGACGCCGCGAAAGCAATTAGAGTTGAAAGTCATGCAAAATACTTCTCCTCGGCTAATGCTTAAAGCGCTTCTGTGCAGGATCCGTACGTGATTAAAGCATCTCAGACTTTCTCTTACTTCGCATTACGTGTGACTTTCAGCTCATTCCTTCACGTTAGCGCCGCTCGGTCCAAAATTATTCACATCTATTCAGCATAAACCGCTGCATTAAAAAGGATCTGTTTAATTTTCTAAAGCGTTTGGATATTAAGAGACCGACAGAACAAATGTAAGCAACAAGGACACAAACCGGACAGAAAATAAACTGACAAATGAACAAAAACTAACAAAGAGATGTAACGCAGGAAAAATACATAAATTAAAATAAAATCCCAACAATGACTAAACCAACAAGGAAAACAGCAGAAAAAAGCAACGAGGACACAAATCAGACAAATAAACAAAAACTAACAAACAGACATAACACAGGAAAAATAAAAAAATAAAAATAAAATCCCAACAACAGTAAATAAACCAACAAACAAAACAGCAGAAAAAAAGCAACGAGGACACAAACCAGACAGAAAATAAACTGACAAATAAACAAAGACTAACAAACAGACGTAACACAGGAAAAATAAATAAAAAATAAAATCCCAACAACAATGAATAAACCAACAAACAAAACAGCAGAAAAAAAGCAATGAGGACACAAACCAGACAGAAAATAAACTGACAAACAAAAACCGACAAACGGACATAACACAGGAAAAATAAATCAATACAAACATACATAAATAAATACATAAAAAACCAAACAAAACAGCAGAAAAAAACAACAACCAAGACACAAAGCAGCAAACAGACCAACAAATTCAATAAACAACAAAAAGACAAATCAACCAGCCAACAAACAAAAACATGAAATAAATAACAGACAAACCAACAAAGACACAAACCAGACAGAAAATAAACTAATAAACAAAAACCAACAGACAAACGGACATAACACAGGAAAAATAAATAAATAAATATGTAAATAAACTAACAAACAAAAAAGCAGAAAAAAACAACAAGACACAAAGCAGCAAACAGACCAACAAAGAGATCCCCAAATTAAATAAACAACAAAAAGATGAATCAACAAACAAAAAACATGGAAGAAATAACACAAACTAACAAACAGGCAAAACAATAACTTCACTAAAATACACAGAAACAAACCAACCAACCAACCAACAAAAAAAAAAAAAACCTAGCATACAAAAACAAATCAACCAACAAACCAAAAAAGAAAAAGCAGACAAACCAAGAAAAACACAAACCAAAAAACCATATATATAAACCAACAGAAAAAAATAAATAAATCAACAAACATGAGCAGAAGCAGACCAACAAAGGCACAAAGCAGCAAACGAACAAACAAAAAGATGAATCACCCAGCCGACAAACAAACAGACCAAGAAAACAAAAAACAAAGAAACAAAATCAAACCAACAAATAGACAAAAAAACAACAACTACCCAGCCAAAAAACTAATTAAAAACCCAATCAACTGATCGTCAAATCCATCAAACCAAACAAACAGACCAAACTCAGACGACAAACTAAAGCTTTCACATTTCAACTCCAGAATTCTCCTGTTTTTCTTTCACCTGTTGTTTACTTTGGACATCTGGAACTGTTACTTTAACACTATTAATGATGAAAACCTGCATCATGTGACCTTTCAGAAATAGTTCGAAGTTTCTGGAACAACTGTAGCTGGTTGGATCCAGGTACGTACAAAAAAAAAAAAAAAACAGGAACACAACACAAACTAAAAGACCAGATTTAAGAATAAGGACAGTTTGAGTTGTGAAGAAACTATGAAGGAACTAAATTTGAGCAGCCAGAGAAGAGTCCTTATCTGCGTTTACACCCAATCAAACAGATTCAAGTTTTAACACGTGTTCAGAGAACGCAAACCTCCGCCAAGCACCCCCAACGGTGTGCATGTGTGGATCGACTATTTCTTTTTAAACAGTTTCAGAGTTGTTCCATACAGCAGAAAAAGTTGAAGCTTGGTGCCAGTCATGTGTATGTCAAATTAGATTCAATTATTTGTTGAGTTATAATGAAAAATGTGTGGTAAATGGGATTTTCAATGTTAAATGTAAATGTCCACAGAGTCCACATTCCACAGTGGATGTGGACAATTTTGTGCCAGATACAAGATATTGGTCTAAGCCAGGGGTGTCCAAACTTTTTTTAAAGAGGGCCAGATCTGATAATGTGGAGATTGACAGGGGCCAGTTATCCCTTCGGACGTTTTTTAAACAGTAAAAATTACATATAAAAGCGATAATTTTAAAAACAACTTTATTTTCATTGTCAAAATATAATTTTTTTTAAATGGCAATGTAACCAAATCTAAGCCACTCAGGTGTGAACAAATTAAAAAAAAAAAAAAAAAAACATTTCTGCCTTCCTTTCACATCTGGAGTCAGATAACATAGAACAAACTGTATAGAGTATCTTAAACTTCCAAAAAGTTGATAAAAATCTTAACCCCACATTCATTTTAAACATGACTTATATGAGTAATCATTACTCATATTTTACTCAGTAATGTAAAGTCTGTTAACGTTTAAGATGAAAACATATGACTCTTACTCTTGTCTTTCACAAAATCATTCAGAAAGTAATATTTTGTGTCACATCTACAAGTACATAACACCAGCAGTTAGAGGCAACTAACCTGGCAACTTGGTAGCCTGCCTTGATGGTGAATTCATTGAACTCCCAGGTTCACATGAAGAGTCACTGTTGTGAGTTTAAAGCAGCTTGAATTTGCTTCACTTTTTCAGAACGCTCACTCCCTGCTAGCTTGTCGTATGCATTAGCATGTTTTGTCTGCTCGTGTCTCTTTACATTGAATTCCTTAAACAAGACAACAGTCTCTTGACAAATTAGGCAAACACAATCACCTCGATTTTCAGTGAAAAAAGTTTGTAATTCCCATCTCTCCTGGAAGCGGCGGCCCTCACTGTCAACTTCCGTTTTTTTAATTTACAGGCGCCATGGTTAGAAATTAGCGAAAATGGTTCATGGCAAAGTCACAGAGCCAGATAGAGTTAGAGTGGTGCTGCCACCATGAGGTGAAAGGAGAAACTGCATTTGGAACCTTTTATGATTCATGTACTCGGATCAACAGTCCAAGCGGGCCATAAAGAATACAGTATAAAACCGAAGCTGGGGGCCGTATAAAATCTGACCGCGGGCCGTGATTGGCCCCCGGGCCGGACTTTGGACATGCCTGGTCTAAGCTATGGGTGTATTAAATTGGAGGCTAATCGGAGTCGTTTTGAATTTTTTATGAATTTTCGAAAATTGCTCAATGACGAGAGATAGGAAAATGGTAGATTTTGTGACCTTGCTGTGACCTTGAACTTTGGCCTACTTGGCCTAAAATTTAATGGGTTGGTCCCAGGGCCTAGGCCTATGTGAGGGTAAAATTTGGTAAAGATGGTTGGAATAGTTTTCCCGTAAAGTTGCTAACAAACAAACACACAAAGCACAGTGATCACAATACCTCCTGGCAGAGGTAAAAATGGCTCATATGCAGGGATAACAGTATGTTGCAGGACATTGGATAAAAAATAACTTACCAAGTTTTCAAACAATGCAAAAAAATATATAATTTGGAAAAAAAGTTTTTTTTTTTTTTTTTTTTTTTTTTTTTTTTTTAGGTATTTACAATTACGACAATACCTTTCTTCAAACCTATTAACACTGTGTAATTCAGACACCAGTGAGATAATTCAACTACAGTCTACTGTCGTTATACCGCTAACTTCCGTTCACGGCCAAATTGGCGGTATAGCGAAAATGGCGTTACAACGGGTTGCGTCCATAATGTGCATGTCTTTACTATATGATGTCTATGCTGCCTCCGTTAACCCGTTCTAATTGCGTTTCTAAATAAATCTTGATTCTGTTATGTTGTAAGGGATCATTTAAAGTGGGGAAACATTTTAAGCATTATTATACCGTGTCGGGAAATGACACCCCATCATCTTGAGGCTTTGGCTTAATCCCACGTCCTCTTCCCGACATCCTGACCTACTGAGTGTTCTGCGATAAATGAACGGTGGCCGTTCCGTAGACCTACTTGTAGCTTGTCGCGATCAGCGTCTGGCGCGTTTGTTTCAGTGCATTGTTAAAATTTATGTGTACTCGATGGCAATCACGCTGGCGGTATAACGGTCGGGAAATCAATGGTATAAGTGTTGTTTGTGCATGGAACTGGGCTGGCGGATGGCGATAGGTGGAAATGGCGGTAGCTAATGGAATAATGCATTGGGGATTTTTGTGCAATGGTTTTGGTCGGCGGTGAGTGAAAATGGCGGTATAACGGCGGGCGGTTTAACGAGAGTAGACTGTAGTTTCACAAGATTACTCCAAACAATGTACGTCTACTATTTCTAAATTCTATCAAGGCTTGTTGAAAAGCAAAGGAAACTCAACAGATTATATTAAAAAAAATGGGAGAAAAGAAAAAAATAAGGGAAAAAAAAGGAAAAAATTAGAAAAAAAAAAGGGGAAAAAAAGAATAAGGGGGCGACACGGTGGTGCAGTGGTTAGCACTTGTGCCTCAGCGCAAGAAGGTCCTGGGTTCGATTCCAACACCAGTCGACGGGGGGTGGGACCTTTCTGTGTGGAGTTTGCATGTTCTCCCGTGTCTGCGTGGGTTCTCTCCAGGTACTCCGGCTTCCTCCCACCATCCAAACACATGCACTGACAGGTTAAGTGGTTAATCTAAATTGCCCATAGGTGTGAATGTGAGAGTGATTGTTTGTCTCTGTATGTTCAGGCCTGTGATGAACTGGCGACTTGTCCAGGGTGTACCCCGCCTTTGCCCTTATGTAGCTGGGATAGGCTCCAAGTGACCCCCGTGACCCTAGTGAGGATAAAGCGGGTTCAGAAAATGAACGAATGAAATGAATGAAAAGAAAAAGGACAGTTTGCATTGAAACGGTGTGAACATAGTCACTGTTACAGCCTTTTTACACAGACTTTCGTTCCACATTTACATCTAAAAATGACATTTTGATGCATTTAGCTCTGCAGACAGTGGCAATAAATAAAACAGACATTATATAAACAAAATAGAATAAATATGTGTATACAAAACTGTGGTTTCAGTGATAAAAACAGTCAGTAGTGAAAGTCATGATCAATAATAGAAACTATTGGTCAAGTAAAAGGATTTATATTGCAGTTCCAGTTTTTTTTTTTTATTACACTGGGTTACAAAAAAATGTTTTTTGTAAGTTGTCCAGGTTTTTTCAGCTGAATTAGGACCATTTTGCACCGCTAAATCCAAAAATGACATGTTTTTCTCAGTCAAGTCAGGTTTTTTTTGCTAATTTGATTTTGAAAAATTTGATCTTCTCACAAAATTGATTACATTTTTGTGACTTTATCAGTTGATTTTTTTTACATAGTTCTCACCCAAAATAGGTTTTAAGAGAAAAAAAATCATTTTCTAACAGGATTCCTGTTAGGTACAATGGTGTATTCACCGCAGATGTAGCAGAATACATCAGGCTTATTTTTGCAAGATCTTCTAGTCGAAGCCATTTCATTCACCTGTAATATTAAAAAAAAAAACATGAATCATAAATTGGCAAAAGTAAAATCTTCAGAACTCGTTTATTGCAAGAAATATGAAAGAATTTTTTATCATATGATGTGAAAACGCCCATAAATGTAAGCAAAAATGTTAAAAAGCCAATATGTAGCATAGTTCAGAAAGTTGACCTGATTGAGCAAAATTAATGTGATTTTTGGATTCAGCACACCAAAATTATCCTAAATCAGCTCAAAAAACTTAAACAATAAATTTGTTGTTGACCAGTGTTATTATTTTTTAAATTTTATAGTTTGCTTTTGCACTATCCTTTCTGCATGTACACTTTTTTTTTCTTGCACTTTCTTCTGTTGCTGCCTCAACCGTTAAATTTCTACAATGTGGGATCAATAAAATCTAATAAAATCTAATCTAATATTGCACACTGGAACAGTCCTGGGTAGGGGGAGGGTGTGTGTGTGTGTGTGTGTGTGTGTGTGTGTGTGTGTGTGTGTGTGTGGGGGGGGGGTACAATTAAAAGGTACGCTGCAAAAAAAGAGCAAAAGCAAGATAAAAACACTAAGTCTGAGTGAAAAGTTACTCAAAACAAGTGAAATATCTGTTCATGCAGTAAGAGAATTTCACTGGACAAGTTTTGTTGAATTCAGATTACATCTAAAAATAAACCTGTCTACAAATGTACGAACACTTAAAAGAAGACATTAAGTCTTAAAACAAGATAAATTATCTCGGTAAGAACTAAATATTTTGCAGTTTAGTCTTTTTTGTCACTGAGCACAAATTCCACATTAATCTTTCTACACATTGTAACAGAAGCTTTGAGATGAACCGACACTTGCTCCTCCTTTTGTCTCCACGTTCAGACTTTAGAAAACCTAAACTGCTGTGCTTTTATTACTTTACCCTTTCTTTACTTCTGCTACTACAGCTTTAACTTTTTCATGAACACATTTTCGTCTTTTTTTCGAGCCAAAAGACAGAAGCAAAAATGTCGACCAAGTCTTTTAGTCACACAACTTTCACTGCTCGGTTTGCTGCATTTAGAACAGGGTTTGTACACATTTTTCAAGGAAATTCAAGCACTTTTAAGGGTCATTTTCAATTTTTTCTGTTCCTGATATTATGACAGTCAACATTAATCTATGTTTTTAGGAATATCTACATTAAATATAGGAAAAAAAAACAGATTTTCACCGAAAAAATAAAAAATACAGAGGATAATATTAGAATAAATGGTGATAAATCACTTAAGGAAGGTTAAACAGAGAAAGATTTGTTTGGGAACCGATATAAAAGTAACATCGGGTCTTTATGGATTAAACTAAAATTCAAACACTTTCCAGACCTTGCAAACACAACATTGAAATTCATGCATTTTCAAGGATTTGAAGCACCCGTATGAACCCTGGTAGAATTCTTGACAAAATGAAGATTATCTTTGAGTCATATCCAGTTGTAGTTCAGTCAATAGTAAAGATGTAAAATAAAGACCAAGACACCAGACTGATATTTTCATTTGGATCTTTAATAAAAAACATCCTTCATTTGATGGATGTCATGATAAACGTATGGATGTGAACCTTTACAGTCCTGTGAGCGTCCACAGTTTGGATTTGTAATATGAACTCTTATCTCCACGTCTGGTGACATCACATCCTCTGGACGGGGTTGATGCCGAGGATGTCGAAGCCTTTGGCCATGACGGTTGCCGTGGCGTCGCAGAGCAGCATCCTCCACATGTTCACCTTGACCACCTCACCTGCACCGACACAACATTAAGGTTATATGAACAGAGTGTTAACGCTGGAGAAGAAGTTTGAAAACTGACTCGGTTTCAGCTAGGGATGGGAATCGAGAACCGGTTCTTTTTGAGAACCGGATCCCAGTAGCTCGATTCCTTGGAATCGTTTGCCTGCCTGCTTAACGATTCTGTTTATCGATTCCGCCTTCGTTGCACATGCGCGATGACGTCAAACGTACGCTGCATTGTTTTGGTCAGAACGTAGCCAACATGGTGAAACGGTCTAAACAGACGACAGCAGGTCCACTGGAACACTGTCAGAGCTTCCATGTCTTCAAAAGGGTGGAATCCCTCCAATCTGCTCAAACATTCGTCCACAGCATGTGAATCATTTGATTCACTACTTAGCGGTGCTTGTGAATCTAGCGGCAGAGTAAACGCCAGGACGTCATCTGGGCCCAGTTCCGGTTCCGGTTCTGGTGTGGGCAACAAACATCGTATCCCCCAAATACAAGTTTCCGAAGGTAGGGGAAAGGAAATGAAGTGCACAACAACAGGAGACGGGCAGAGTCGAACCGGTTCCATGTATTAGAAATGTGGCAATAGAGGAATTAGTAAAGCATGTTTAGTTTCACTTTCACTGTACGCCCCCCCACCCACCTACCCACCCACCAAACCGGGCCTGGCGTCATCTGTTCTTATTATTTGTACATACTGTATATGTTCTATTTTCTGTGCAGATGGAAATATAAAAGACAGTTAATGCAAACACACCCGTTTGTACTCTTTTATTCCCTCACCCAATGACAATCGATAAGGAATTGGATCGATAAGCAAAATCGATGATGGAATCAGAATCGTTAAATTCTTATCGATTCCCATCCTTAGTTTCAGCTGTTCAGCGACTTTTCCGGTTGCACTAAAACTTTTGAGGCTTTATCTGCTTCCGTTGCTGCAAAAAAGCTGCACGTTTACATGTTTTCTGAAAAAAAAAGACAAAAAAAAGTAAATTACTACGGAAACATAGTGCATTCCCATGAAAAACTAAAAATCGGCTTTGTTTTTCTGAATTAACAAGAGAATTATCTCATAATTATGAAATAATTAAAACCCATGGAGATGGATCAGTGACAGAGGATGGATACACTTATTTTATGTTCAGTTAATCATATATTTTGCAGAAAAATTGATCTTTTTCTTCATTTTTCTCTGTTCTTAATATAAGAATGCTCTGAGCTTTAATGAACATCTACGTGATTAGTGAATGAAATATAGGAAAATACTGGATTTTCACTGAAAAATGCAAAATACAAAACATAATATTAGAGTAAATGGTGATAAATATTTTAGGAAAGGTTAAAATAGAGAAAAAAAATCATTTGGGAACTGCCACAAAAGCAGCACTGGGTCTTTACGGATTAATAATCGTCATAAGAAGTAACACGACGAATGTTTTTGACCATTTACGTCGGCACCATACAGCTATTTCATGATGCAATTTTTTTCGCAGGGTTAAAAAAAAATAAAAAATTGCAATGTCAGTTTTTTCCAGTATTGTGCAGCCCTAACTGTATCTGTGTTATCCATTTGTATTTGATTGTTCTTTTGTGAAGCACTGTGCGACTCCTTTTGTCTGTGAAAGGTGCGAGATAAATAAACTTTGCTTATTTCATATTCTCCTGCTGCAGAGATGATGAAGTATTAAATATGAAATGAATGAAACAGAGGAACAGACAAAAGGAAGAACTACAGAGGTAGATGGAGTGATGAGAAAAGGGCAAAGGTGAAAACCGGGAACAACAACAACAATAATAACAATAATAACAACCACTGAAAGGTCAGATGAGCGGACACTGTGACGTCGAATTAAAACCACCGAGCTGGACATCTGCATCTGCACGCCCATCAGGGCAAACGGCAACACGGAGCAGAAACCCAGCAGAAATGAAGGCGGTAATGAGCGGCAGAGGGTGCATTAAACAGGCGGCTCGTTAAAGGGGCGGGGACGTCGATGGGCGGAGACGGACATGAAATGAACGGCGATTTACGCAAACAAACCCATGAAAGGTCAAAAGAAAACAACTTTAACCTTCCGGTATGTGTTGTATGCTTTTAGTGTTTTTTTAATTATCGATGGTGTTTTATCTGCATGTTGTCAGTGTTTCATGTCTGGTTTTAGAACGGACTTTTATTGTGTTTTACGTATATTTTTAGTGTGAACGTACAGCTCTGATTTCTATTTTGTGTGACTTCTCCTGCTGCTTTTTCATCTCTTAGCTGTTTTTTTTTTCAGGTTAAAGGTTCAATAAATACATAAATAAAATCTGGGTGAGCAAATTATGCACACTTTGCACTTTAAGTTATAAAAGGTCATATTTATCAAACTTTGTATGACGTCAGAATTCAAAAAGTGTTCATTTTTGCCTCATTTTTACAATTCTGACTACCATGTGCCACTAAAATCAGCACATAGTAAACAATTACTACAAGAGCACCCTCCTCTGAACTGAGTAAAAAATGTGCATTAACACATTTTACAACATTTGGCCTAACACAAAAAAATAATAATGCACATTAACCAATGTTTGTGTGAATCATTAACACATTTCAGGCCATATATGGGTGCTTCTATGAAAGTGGGTTTATTTTAGTATCTGACACTTTTCCAGCTTTTTAGACCCAATAATAAAAGGTAAATGTGGACATATTTCCCCCCAGGATGGACCTAATGATGACCTCAGATAAATACAAAAAAAAGATTACACTCTTACTCTGAGTCATCCTGTAATTAATGAATTTTTAATAAATTATTGGGACCACAATTGGGACAGGAAAAACTACCTAAATGTCAGTGCATTAGGTCTGAAAACATGGCTGTAAATGGTCTTATATAGACTAGAAATAAAGACAATGTGTTAAATGTGTCGATCTTAGCGGTTTTTCTAATCCAGACATGTGGATTTGTCATGCATTTCGGTCTCATTTCAGGTTTTGTATGTAACCCTTCGTGTCCACGTGCGTTACATACAGAACTTGCCCAGTTAAACGCAAATACATTGTGACTAAATTTGCAACAGCAGCCATTTTTGTGAAACGGTCTGCCTTTCATATTTACTTCGATTCCCAAAATGTACCAGTGAGAGAATAAAAAGATATTCAAAAGAGTAGTAGCTCATAATTTTCGTGTCCTTTTGACCATGTTACATGCTAAATACATTTTATCTGAAAAATGGGTTTATTTTAGTATCGGACACTTTTCCAGCTTTTTAGACCCAATAATAAAAGAGAAATTTAGACATATTTCCCCCCAGGATGGACCTAATGATGACCTCAGATAAAAGCAAAAAAAAAAAAAAAAATTGTACTTTTACTCTGAGCCATCCTGTAATTAATGAATTTTTTAATCAATTATTGGGACCAAAATTGGGACAGGAAAAACTACCTAAATGTCAGTGCATTAGGTCTGAAAACATGGCTGTAAATGGTCTTATATAGACTAGAAATAAAGACAATGTGTTAAATGTGTCGATCTTAGCGGTTTTTCTAATCCAGACATGTGGATTTGTCATGCATTTCGGTCTCATTTCAGGTTTTGTATGTAACCCTTCGTGTCCACGTGCGTTACATACAGAACTTGCCCAGTTAAACGCAAATACATTGTGACTAAATTTGCAACAGCAGCCATTTTTGTGAAACGGTCTGCCTTTCATATTTACTTCGATTCCCAAAATGTACCAGTGAGAGAATAAAAAGATATTCAAAAGAGTAGTAGCTCATAATTTTCGTGTCCTTTTGACCATGTTACATGCTAAATACATTTTATCTGAAAAATGGGTTTATTTTAGTATCGGACACTTTTCCAGCTTTTTAGACCCAATAATAAAAGAGAAATTTAGACATATTTCCCCCCAGGATGGACCTAATGATGACCTCAGATAAAAGCAAAAAAAAAAAAAAAAAATTGTACTTTTACTCTGAGCCATCCTGTAATTAATGAATTTTTAATCAATTATTGGGACCAAAATTGGGACAGGAAAAACTACCTAAATGTCAGTGCATTAGGTCTGAAAACATGGCTGTAAATGGTCTTATATAGACTAGAAATAAAGACAATGTGTTAAATGTGTCGATCTTAGCGGTTTTTCTAATCCAGACATGTGGGTTTGTCATGCATTTCGGTCTCATTTCAGGTTTTGTATGTAACCCTTCGTGTCCACGTGCGTTACATACAGAACTTGCCCAGTTAAACGCAAATACATTGTGACTAAATTTGCAACAGCAGCCATTTTTGTGAAACGCTCTGCCTTTCATATTTACTTCGATTCCCAAAATGTACCAGTGAGAGAATAAAAAGATATTCAAAAGAGTAGTAGCTCATAATTTTCGTGTCCTTTTGACCATGTTACATGCTAAATACATTTTATCTGAAAAATGGGTTTATTTTAGTATCTGACGCTTTTCCAGCTTTTTAGACCCAATAATAAAAGAGAAATTTAGACATATTTCCCCCCAGGATGGACCTAATGATGACCTCAGATAAAAGCAAAAAAAAAAAAAAAATTGTACTTTTACTCTGAGCCATCCTGTAATTAATGAATTTTTTAATCAATTATTGGGACCAAAATTGGGACAGGAAAAACTACCTAAATGTCAGTGCATTAGGTCTGAAAACATGGCTGTAAATGGTCTTATATAGACTAGAAATAAAGACAATGTGTTAAATGTGTTGATCTTAGCGGTTTTTCTAATCCAGACATGTGGGTTTGTCATGCATTTCGGTCTCATTTCAGGTTTTGTATGTAACCCTTCGTGTCCACGTGCGTTACATACAGAACCTGCCCAGTTAAACGCAAATAAATTGTGACTAAATTTGCAACAGCAGCCATTTTTGTGAAACGCTCTGCCTTTCATATTTACTTCGATTCCCAAAATGTACCTGTGAGAGAATAAAAAGATATTCAAAAGAATAGTAGCTCATAATTTTCGTGTCCTTTTGACCGTGTTACATGTTAAATACCTTTTATCTGAAAAAGTGGGTTTATTTTAGTATCGGACACTTTTCCAGCTTTTTAGACCCAATAATAAAAGGTAAATGTGGACATATTTCCCCCCAGGATGGACCTAATGATGACCTCAGATAAATACAAAAAAAAGATTACACTCTTACTCTGAGTCATCCTGTAATTAATGAATTTTTAATAAATTATTGGGACCACAATTGGGACAGGAAAAACTACCTAAATGTCAGTGCATTAGGTCTGAAAACATGGCTGTAAATGGTCTTATATAGACTAGAAATAAAGACAATGTGTTAAATGTGTCGATCTTAGCGGTTTTTCTAATCCAGACATGTGGATTTGTCATGCATTTCGGTCTCATTTCAGGTTTTGTATGTAACCCTTCGTGTCCACGTGCGTTACATACAGAACTTGCCCAGTTAAACGCAAATACATTGTGACTAAATTTGCAACAGCAGCCATTTTTGTGAAACGGTCTGCCTTTCATATTTACTTCGATTCCCAAAATGTACCAGTGAGAGAATAAAAAGATATTCAAAAGAGTAGTAGCTCATAATTTTCGTGTCCTTTGACCATGTTACATGCTAAATACATTTTATCTGAAAAATGGGTTTATTTTAGTATCGGACACTTTTCCAGCTTTTTAGACCCAATAATAAAAGAGAAATTTAGACATATTTCCCCCCAGGATGGACCTAATGATGACCTCAGATAAAAGCAAAAAAAAAAAAAAAATTGTACTTTTACTCTGAGCCATCCTGTAATTAATGAATTTTTTAATCAATTATTGGGACCAAAATTGGGACAGGAAAAACTACCTAAATGTCAGTGCATTAGGTCTGAAAACATGGCTGTAAATGGTCTTATATAGACTAGAAATAAAGACAATGTGTTAAATGTGTCGATCTTAGCGGTTTTTCTAATCCAGACATGTGGGTTTGTCATGCATTTCGGTCTCATTTCAGGTTTTGTATGTAACCCTTCGTGTCCACGTGCGTTACATACAGAACTTGCCCAGTTAAACGCAAATACATTGTGACTAAATTTGCAACAGCAGCCATTTTTGTGAAACGGTCTGCCTTTCATATTTACTTCGATTCCCAAAATGTACCAGTGAGAGAATAAAAAGATATTCAAAAGAGTAGTAGCTCATAATTTTCGTGTCCTTTTGACCATGTTACATGCTAAATACATTTTATCTGAAAAATGGGTTTATTTTAGTATCTGACGCTTTTCCAGCTTTTTAGACCCAATAATAAAAGAGAAATTTAGACATATTTCCCCCCAGGATGGACCTAATGATGACCTCAGATAAAAGCAAAAAAAAAAAAAAAAATTGTACTTTTACTCTGAGCCATCCTGTAATGAATGAATTTTTAATAAATTATTGGGACCACAATTGGGACAGGAAAAACTACCTAAATGTCAGTGCATTAGGTCTGAAAACATGGCTGTAAATGGTCTTATATAGACTAGAAATAAAGACAATGTGTTAAATGTGTCGATCTTAGCGGTTTTTCTAATCCAGACATGTGGGTTTGTCATGCATTTCGGTCTCATTTCAGGTTTTGTATGTAACCCTTCGTGTCCACGTGCGTTACATACAGAACTTGCCCAGTTAAACGCAAATACATTGTGACTAAATTTGCAACAGCAGCCATTTTTGTGAAACGCTCTGCCTTTCATATTTACTTCGATTCCCAAAATGTACCAGTGAGAGAATAAAAAGATATTCAAAAGAGTAGTAGCTCATAATTTTCGTGTCCTTTTGACCATGTTACATGCTAAATACATTTTATCTGAAAAATGGGTTTATTTTAGTATCTGACGCTTTTCCAGCTTTTTAGACCCAATAATAAAAGAGAAATTTAGACATATTTCCCCCCAGGATGGACCTAATGATGACCTCAGATAAAAGCAAAAAAAAAAAAAAAAATTGTACTTTTACTCTGAGCCATCCTGTAATTAATGAATTTTTTAATCAATTATTGGGACCAAAATTGGGACAGGAAAAACTACCTAAATGTCAGTGCATTAGGTCTGAAAACATGGCTGTAAATGGTCTTATATAGACTAGAAATAAAGACAATGTGTTAAATGTGTTGATCTTAGCGGTTTTTCTAATCCAGACATGTGGGTTTGTCATGCATTTCGGTCTCATTTCAGGTTTTGTATGTAACCCTTCGTGTCCACGTGCGTTACATACAGAACCTGCCCAGTTAAACGCAAATAAATTGTGACTAAATTTGCAACAGCAGCCATTTTTGTGAAACGCTCTGCCTTTCATATTTACTTCGATTCCCAAAATGTACCTGTGAGAGAATAAAAAGATATTCAAAAGAATAGTAGCTCATAATTTTCGTGTCCTTTTGACCGTGTTACATGTTAAATACCTTTTATCTGAAAAAGTGGGTTTATTTTAGTATCGGACACTTTTCCAGCTTTTTAGACCCAATAATAAAAGAGAAATTTAGACATATTTCCCCCCAGGATGGACCTAATGATGACCTCAGATAAAAGCAAAAAAAATTGTACTTTTACTCTGAGCCATCCTGTAATGAATGAATTCTTAATAAATTATTGGGACCACAGTTGGGACAGGAAAAACTACCTAAATGTCAGTGCATTTGCTCTGAAAACATGGCTGTAAATGGTCTTATATAGACTAGAAATAAAGACAATGTGTTAAATGTGTCGATCTTAGCGTTTTTCTAATCCAGACGTGGGTTTTTCATGCATTTCGGTCTCATTTCAGGTTTTGTATGTAACCCTTCGTGTCCACTTGCGTTACATACAACAACCTGCCCAGTTAAACGCAAATAAATCGTGACTAAATTTGCAACAGCGGCCATTTTTGTGAAACGCTCTGCCTTTCATATTTACTTCGATTCCCAAAATGTACCTGTGAGAGAATAAAAAGATATTCAAAAGAATAGTAGCTCATAATTTTCGTGTCCTTTTGACCGTGTTACATGCTAAATGTGTTTTATCTGAAAAATAGTTTCTCTTTTATCTCAGTAAATATTTATTTTTCAAATAGACCCAAAGTGCTTCCAAACTTGCTTCCTAACATTCGTCTACATCTGGTTTGAATTTTTAGCCCCATGTCCTGTTTTTAGGACCAGTTTCATAGAAGCACCTACATAATTTTTTTTTTTTAAACCAAATTTTTATGTAGAATATTGGGGAGAAACAAAAAATTTTGGTGGTTTTTGCATCAAAAAATAAGGTTTGTTATAATTACAAATATGAGATTTAAAAAAGGGCTGAAAAATATGATAATTATTGAGCATTAGGTTTTTTGGTTTATGGCTTAAGTTGACAAAATACAAAAAAAAAAAAACAATTTAAAACAGTTCAGCACAAACTATGAAAATGTTTTGACATGACTACGGACTGTGCAGATTATGCTCTTTGAGTGGTTAGGAAGAGTTTATATATAAATCATAAGAGAGTGACTGAATAAACACAGGCCTGAATATATGACTTATTGACATCACTTTCCAATCACCTGTTTTGTTGTTTATCTCAAATCTATTTACACAAGCTCGAAGTTAAAGACATTTTCATATTTCCTTCCACTCTCTCCCTTCGTCTAAACTGTAAATCCTCTAAAAAGCAGGAATGACAGAAAATAATCACCTCCAGCTGAGAGGTTTCCGCTGTAGCCTTGCAGCGCTAACTGAGAATTAGCATAATTAAACAGGCCTCTAGCGCACCGCGGGGAGAAAACGCCAACAGACTGGAGCGAAGGGCTAACGGGCTGTGTGCGAAAAACCCTCTCGGTGTCAAACTTCTGCTAATAATCGGTCGACTCCCACTGAGAGCTGCATATTTTCTGTTTTCATCCCATTCTCGAACTTTTGACCTCGAGATCATCCGCAGCAATTAGAGAAAAGACACAAGTACGCGACGAAAGGGCTGTTTGGGATGATGAAGTTGTCCAGTGAGCTCCGAGTAAATCCTTTACCTGACTGTGTCGAAAGTAATAAAGTGTTGGTAAAGTTCAGAGCGATAGTTTTGGATCTGCACGTCATCACTGGTAAAATAACGTCAGGAATTTTTGAGGATTACCGTGTTTTTCAATGTATTACTCATTGTGGTTCTAGTCTACTTTACACTAAAGTTAAAGAGACTATATGTAGCATGTCTAATTTCAGATATTAAAGGAGTGATATTTAGCTTTTTTAAATGGAATTCTTCATTTTCCAACATTTCCCTGTGGTCTACATAAACTGTAAATGCTCTGCTTGGGTCTGAATTCGTCATTAATTCATTAACTCCACAGGTCCATCTTCAACAATATTTCTGAGTACCGTATTTTCCGGACTATAAGCCGCCATTTTTTTTCCTCCACGCTTTGACCCCTGCGGCTTATGCAACAATGCGGCTCAAATATAGATTTTTACGGGCTAACAGCCTCCAGGGGGTGCTCTAGCAGGAAGCACAAAAGCGAGACAGACAGGTGGAAGAGGTGATGAAGAGGAGAAGTTTTAAGCTTAACTTTTAACAATCATTTTGCGTGCCATGCACAAACCCTCATCATGGAAAACACACAAAGAAATGCATATGATGCAGCTTTTAAGTTAAAAGCAATTGATGCGCCTGTAAAGAAGGAAATAGAGCTGCAGCATGGAAGTGACAATGAGAGCGACAACGGAATAGAGACTGAGAAGGTGTGTGACAGAGCCTTTCTGAAGCTGTTCAACTCCAACACTGAAGACAACGACTGCAGTGGTTTCAATGAGCAGAAGGAAGATGAAGATAGAGATCAATGACTTTTCTGGGTTTTTGAACCAGCCGTGTTACAGCTGTTTCACTGCCGTGTTACAGGCACTGTTTGGAAAAAAGCAGTTAAGGTATGGAAATAAATATTTAAATAATCTGTCTGTTTACCATTTTTCTGTGTAAATATCTCATGTTACATCGTGCACACCTACGGCTTATAGTCAGGTGGGGCCTATATATGTACAAATATTTTCTTTTAAAATTTGGTGGGTGTGGCTTATATTCAGGTGTGGCTTATAGTCAGGTGCGCTCTATAGAGCGGAAAGTACGGTAAGGACACCAGAAAGGTGGTTTTGACTAGGAAAAGGAAATGTCTGTGTGGTCGCTGAAGATTTTGTGATAAAAACGAGATACGTATACTATCCCACTATAAATATCCATGAGTGTGTTAATTTTACAGGATGTTGCTGCAATAATAAAAGAAAGAGTTTGACCACAGCGTAAAAAGGAATGAGGGCAAAATATTTTAGCAGCAGAGAAAATGGTCATACATGAACATTTCTTGAAACTTATTGGATCATTTCAACTTAAGTCACTTTCACTTAACTCATTTCAACTTAAAGGAGGGATATTTTGCTTTTTTTAAATGGAATTCTGCATTTTCCAACATTTCCCTGTGGTCTCCGTAAACTGTAAATGCTCTGCTTGGGTCTGAATTCTTCATTAATTCAACTCCACAGATCCATCTTCAACCCTACTTCTGAGTAATGACACCAGAAAGGAGGTTTGGAGCACTGGCCCTTTAAATGCACATGACCCCGCCCCCTCCAGGTTGTTGGCTGTGCTGCTCTGTCCCGTTCAACCAACGACTGAACATTTTAGGTAATCGGCTCAAAGTTTGGACATATTTTCAGTTTTTACTACAACCACTGCTGCTGACAAACAATTATGTCGTACTCAGAGAAATGTTCGTCAGAAGTCTGGACCTTAAAATAACTATCTGTCTAGCAGATAAACACCCATCGTACCCGTTTGTCGGTCCTTCTCCACGCAGTAGCAGCTGTCGTAGAACTCAGTGAAGGTGGTGGCCAGTTCGTACAGGTAGTCGCACAGCGTGTGGAGCAGCAGGTCGTCCAGGATCTTCTGAAGGATCTCTGGGAAGCGCAGGATGCACTTTCCCAGTTTCCACTCCTTCTCGTGGTCCAGGAGGACTTCAGTGGTCTCTGCTGCTTTCTTCAGTGTGGCCTCGTCAATGTTCGCCAGACGAGCGATCGACCTGCAGGACGACCACGAGATGGTGAATATCACAAACCTGGCAATTTGAGCAACTTCAACATAGTTAAAACAGGTTTATTTCAGACAGAAGTGATGATTGTTAAGAGGTCATGGCTCTTACGACAAGCTAGTGCTGCATGCGATCTATAAAATCTGATGGTACGTTCCAAATATACCCACACAAGCAGAAAGTGAAGTGAATTACAATTACTCTCATTATTGTACTGTATGTTTAACCCTATAACACCAAATGTATCATATTTGATACATGAGTTTTGAAGCCCTGTACATGATCAGTGTGATATTTAAAAAAAAAAAAAAAAAAAGATGTAAACAATTAGATACACTACAAACAAAAAGTTATGGATATTTTTAGTTTTTTGGCTTTTTTTTTTTTTTTTTTTTGAGTTGGGATTCTTGCACATCGCTTTTTACTTTTTGGGTGTGAACTGAATTGAAACACATTTTTTTAAATGACCAGACATAGTTTTATTTACAAATGGCAACAATGACAAAAAAATAATAATAATAAAAAAAAAAAGAAATATCCTTAACTTTTTGTTTGTAGTGTACATGCAATACACAGATAATCCACCAGGGGGGAGGAATTCACCAGAGGCCTTTCCAGTGACACTACAAGACTGTCATTAATGAGAAAGGAGGAAGAACTTTGACAATTTTGAAAAGGAATTACCAATTTGTTAGACAACTTTGTGTTATATTATGTTTTTGTTTGTTCAAAAATAATATTTGAGCACTGAGACCCGATGGATCAAATATAATACAAAACTGAAACTCATACATGGAAATTGATATTTGAAAAAAAAAAAAATTGAGGTTCTTCAGAAGGACCAATAAAGGCTCCGGTTTCAAAGAACTGGAATGTTCTGTCAATGATTTAATGGTTCAGGCTTTACAGAGAGTGATTTGCAATCTTGGGATTGGGACCCCATGTAGGGTCACCTGGAATTCAAATGGGGTCACCTGAAATTTCTATTAATTGATAAAAAATTTAAAAACTTACAAATAAGAAATACATGTTGAGTTGACAGAGACAATCCCAATCCATAAAAGACATGACAAACTGTGAGTCTGAAACTGAAGCACTGTGGGACTGTTTATCTGTCAAATGTTCATTGTGATCGGTTTCAGATGCTGCAGCTCTTTCATAATTCACAGTTTGAGTTCTTGTTTGTTCAGTATTAATTGTCAGCCTTGTAAATCCAAGCTGGACTGACTGTACATATCCTGACCAAGGAAAATCAAATTCTCCCTTTGTGCAGTAATCTACACCTGGCTTTACTGCCTCCGTCCATAATAATATACATTATATAGACTAAATGTCGTCTAAAATTAACGTTTATTTGCAACATAGTAAAGCAAACTATTACATGATCAAAAACAAATTAATTTTAGCAAAAAAAATGTCTGTTTTGAATGTCTGGGGTCGCCAGAAATTTGTGATGTTAAAATGGGGTCATGAGACAAAAAAGGTTGGAACCACTGCTTTACAGGGTCCCTTTAGCCTATGTGTTGTATTTCTACTTTCAAATATTAATAAAATGACCTAAAATCTTAGTAGCTGGTGACCTGTGAACCCCTCTGTGGACCATTTGTACGTCCTTCTGTCCATCCTAACACCTACTTTGAACCCTCCATCGACCGAAAGCAGGAACATCAAGTCCCCCCTTCCTCTCAAACTCCACAGATGAGATCAATGTGAGTCGGGCGCTGTGCCACCCCGAATCTAACCCCCCAGGGAATCCAACAGGGAGGGAATGAACACAGCAGACTGAAGCCAGGAGGCAGTGACACGATACAGGGATAAGAGGTGAGGACAGACTGGAGCTCACCGACTGAAAACACCCCCAAGACTAATCCCTTTCCCACGAAAACCAGCGAGCCAGATCTGATACGGGTAATGAACGTATACTGGTTCAGGTGGGAGGGACTGAGAGGTAGAGGTAGAGAGAGAGGTAGAGAGAGAGAGAGAGAGAGAGAGAGAGAGATGGAGCTCAGAACTCAATTTAACTTTAGTCTAAGTGTCCTAATGTGAGCTGGTTCTGTTATCAGTGTTCTGCACTCGTTGACCTCCGTGTGAAACCCATGAAAGCAGGTATCCTCCTACCTATTTTTAAAAAGTGGCTCCAACAAACTATTTTTTTTTCCCCTAGTAGTGATTAATCAGAAAGTTACTTTAAGCAGTAAAATTAGAGCTGGGTGATTGTTAAGACCAGCAGAAAAATGGCAAGAGTTTGGGGAGTTGGGGCGGCCATGGCTCAGATGGTAGAGCGGGTCGTCCAATAACTGAAGGGTTGGCGGTTCGAATCCCGCTCTGTCCATGTGCTGTTGTGTCCTTGGGCAAGACACTTCACCCCCCTTGCCTCAAGTGCTGCTACTCACACTGGTGTATGAATGCGTGTGGATGTTTGGTGGCGGTGGGAGGGGCCATAGGCGCGAATTAGTAGCCACGCTTCTGTCAGTCTGTCCCAGGGCAGCTGTAGCTACAGATGTAGTTTACCACCACCAGAGGGAGAATGTGAGAGTGAATGAATAATGGATCCTCTGTACGTGCTTTGAGTATGCGTTCATAGAAAAGTGCTATATAAATCTAATCCATTATTATTATTACATTTTGCACTGTTGGATCTTAAGAAGGTTCTAAGCAGGGATGCAAATTATCGATTAATCCATTAATTATTAGTTGGTTGACCTTATCGATCGATTAATGATTAATTGATGAGCGGTGATTTTCCTGAGACCCAGAATTTCTCTTTCGATCGGTCTATAAGAATAAAAGCCAAATATTGTTTATGTATTTATGAAAAAAGCATGTCATATTCCTTAAGGATTGATTTATTGAACCACTGGATACAGTACAGGCAATGGCATTTATGGAGTAGAACTAAAGAAATTCAACAGAGAAATTCAATAAAATAAATGGATCTGAAAAAAGGGGTAGTTTAGGAGAAATTGGTATTTCTGACTTTGCATCATTGACACAATGGAGCCAGATTTCAGCAGAGATGCCAAGATTGCTCCACCGTGTCCCTAAAGCCATTCTAACTCATCAACACCATGATCCGGTTCAATGACCAGCTATCCAAGCCGTGACATCACAGCGCGGACAAACCGTCAGGCTTCGGACAGGACGTGGAAAAGGGCAATTAACCGACAATTAATAATTTAAATTGAGCAAATTCTTATCAATAATTAATTGACAGTCGATTAACTGTTTACATCCCTAGTTCTAAGAGTGTCAAAATGCAAAAAGAAGAAACAATTTAACTAAAATAGGCTCTTCATCAGTCCACCAATCTGACCACGTTCAAAGAGAGAAAGATTTTTAGCCTTTTCCATCAGGAGGTCATAAAAGTGTGAATACCTGACACTGAATGACATTGAATCCACATTTTTGTGCAGATTTTGTCTTTTAAAGGCTGTGGTCTTAAACTTTTGATCAGCTGATGAACAGCCTATTTCAGTTGAATTATTTTTAATCATTTTTTATTATTATTATTTAATCAAGTAATACAAACTGACACCTTTGAAGTGCAGCGTCAGATATACAGTAGATGCAATAAAATGTTATATTTATAACTAGAAAAGCACTCGGAGAGCGCAGACCTCTGCCAAGGCAGATCACCCCCCCCCCCCCCCCCCGCCCCCATCACCACTAAAATTTAATCATTTGTTCCTTGTGCCAGTATCAACATTTCCTGAAAATTTCATCCAAATCCGTCCGTAACTTTTTGAATTATCTTGCTAACAGACAAACAAACGGTCAGACAAGCTAATAAACTGCAAAGAAAACATAACCTCCGCTGTCCCTTGGCAGAGGTAATAACGTCTTAGGCATATCATCTACTCCTAATTAACATCTATATCCATATTATATATTCTTTAAATATCAAAAAACGATGCATCTTTTTCAACGTACGTCTTTAAGCCACAGTGTAGAATTTCCTTTAACCATGAGTGTGAGAGTCTGCAGCCCTGAGGGAAACATCCACACTATCAAAGTCCTATTATGCTACATTATACAACATTTATTTGGAGGAAAATCTTTAACACATTATTTAAGAAAAGAAAACCCTAAAGCAAAGTATTAGCTGGGGAGGAAGAATTAACTGGTACAGTTTTAATAGCGTCCTTTATAAATGTTCACATGACTAATGTATTAATCCATTAATACAGACCCAGTGTTACGTTTGTATCAGTTCCCATATGACTTTTTTCCTCTAAATTGCACCTTTCTTAAGTGATTTATCACCATTTATTGTAATATGATCCTCTGCGTTTTGCATTGCTTGAGTGTAACTCACGTATTTTCCTATATTTAATTCACTGACCACGTAGATGTTCATAAAAGCTCAGAATGAAGTAAACTGAACAGAAAAACAAGTGTCTCCATCCACCGTCATTTATCAGAGAACATGGGTTTTACTGGGGAATCACTGAGTCTGTTTCCATGACAATAGAAGTCCGATATCTGGGAGTAATCGGATAATTGTAATAATCAGAGCTAAGACATTTACATGCACTTAAGAAATGCAATAATCAATAAACCCTGGTTTAGTCGCTCCTGTTCATTATCGGATTTCTTTCGGAGTATGTATGTCCTAAGGATGCACCGATCTGACTTTTTCAGTTACAGTGGTGATACCCATGCTGGGGCCTTAACCAACACCGATCTGATATCATTGTTGATTGAGAACAGAGCACATGGTGGGAGGTCGCAAGTGACATCATCGTGGGTGTGTGCGTTAGTGATTACTGTTGTACATCACAACAGTATAAATCACTGGGCACCTACAATTTTGGCTGTTTTGAGTACTTTTGATTTTGCCTTTACATACTATATATACTATATAAAGAAATGTTTACTATACCCATTTTTTTCAGCACAACTTCATCTATCTCATCTGCCTATAATTTTTTCACTTTAACCTAATATGTCAACACAAAAGGCCAAAAAACGCACAAAAAATGTAAAATCCGATTTGAAAAATTTATAGAATTTATTGCATAAACAACACAAAGGTGCTTAACAAATCCTTACCTGTAATGCTAATGCAGTCTGTGGATTAGAATCCACAGATTCAACCAGTTTTTTCCATTTTGAAAAAGGACAAAAAATTATGAAGATGTTATAAAAAAAAAAAAATATATATATATATATATATATATATATATATATATATATATATATATATATATAATTTGATTGTTTGAGTGATTTAATTGGTTTTCCCCTGTAAGTCGCTTTGGAAACTAGAAGCACTCGGAGAGCGCAGACCTCCGCCAAGGCTGATCAGTGGCCCCCCCCCCGTGGGCCCCCCCACGCCAAGGAGGTTATGTTTTTGCCAGGGTTTGTTTGTCTGTCTGTTTGTCTGTCCGTTAGTGTGCAACATAACTCAAAAAAGTTATGGACAGATTTTGATGAAATTTTCTGGTCTGCGCCCCCCCACCCCCCCGTGGGCCCCCCCACCCCCCCGTGGGCCCCCCCACCCCTGATCACCACCAAAATTTTATCACTTCTTCCTTATCCCATTTCCAACAAACCCTGAAAATTTCATCAAAATCTGTCTATAACTTTTTGAGTTATGTTGCACACTAACGGACAAACAGACAAACAAACAAACCCTGGCAAAAACATAACCTTCTTGGCGGAGGTAAAAAGCGTCTGCCAAATGCATATACATATATATACATATATATATATATATATATATATATATATATATATATATATATATATATATATATATATATATTTATTTATTTATTTATTTATTTATTTATTTTTTCCTTACAACATCTTCATAATTTTTTGAAAATGCTTGCTTTTCACCCCTCCCTCGTTCTCCCTATCCCTCTTGAATTCAGCTTCAGTTTTGCACAGTTGATAAAGCTGGAGCATCATCCCCTATAGCGGCCATGTCAGCATGCATGTCCTTGGGGGCTAACCCCTTTTTCTGCAGACATTTGATAAGACCACGGTGCCACAGATGCTTCACCAAATGTCTCTGCTACCACTTTTCAAAGTCCTAAATTATTTATCCAATGTGGGTTTATCTGGAAGGAAACCATGCAATTAGTGTCAGGAGAGGTTGAATTTAATGTATGCTAAGTTTCATTGCTGTGGAATAACTCCTTCTTCGTCAGGCTATGAACTTTTCGGTCCCCCCTCGTATATATTATATGGTAACCAATATAACGCTCGCCCAGCTCATTTTCATACTTTTATTCTTGTTTGTTTGCTTTGGTTTCAAAACGTCATATCTCCGGTTATATTTGCTCTATCAACATCAAATAAAAAGTGAGAGAGTGATTGTCTTCATAATAGACTTCCGACACTACAATGTGTTGAAAATGTCATGTGATTCAGTCACAGGGCCGTGACCGCAGACCCCTAAGGGTTAAACCCTCACCTGATGCGGGTGAAGGCGTAGAGCAGGTACGCCGCCGTGTTGCCTCGGTCGTCAAGCATCTTGTCGAAGGAGAAGACATAGTCATTGATGCGGTTGTGGGACAGGTCGGCGTATTTGATGCAGCCGAAAGCAACGGATCTCTGCGCTTTAATCAGCTCATCTGGAGTCAGGACCTTCACATGGAGGGAAAATAAAAAGGCCCAGCCATCAGCACCTTCTTTCAGTGAATCTGCCACCATGTTCAACAAAACTCTTTGTTCAAACCCTTCCAATAACCTTTTTTTTTTTCTCCAAAACTCTTTGAGGCATTAAAAAGCAATTCAGATAACTCCGCCACTTTTATCAGCTTGTAATTACTGCAGGCAGTACTTCACCTTATGCCTCCGACAGTAACATGAGTGAGATGAAATTAATCCAGATAATAAATCTAATTTACCAACTTCAGGCAGAGATTAAATTGACTTATTAAGTCATAGCCTGTTCCTGAATGTGACGTGTTACTCCAGGGAGCGAGCGGCGCTGTGAGGAGGGGGTTTATAAAGGAGATTTTATGATAATTATTCAGCGGGAAAAAACAACGGGACAGGGTGAAAAGAGCGATGAGATGTGTGAAAACAAAACAAAACAAAACAAAAGCACAGCCACAGTGGAAACCATTAGAGGGAGGTTATGATGAAGAATGACTGGAAAAAAGAAAGAAAAGCAAAGAAAAACTGGGGAAATATCATGAAAAGTCACAAAATGATGAGAGAAAATAGTAATGCATGTCCATTTAACCCATCAATTACATTTTTATAGTGAGCAAACAATAAATAAAAACCACACTCTGATTTTTACGACCTTTGAAATGTTCACCGAGGCCCTGTCATTCTGAAGAAGAAAATTCCAAACAAGTAATTTACAAAGATGAATATTCCTCTAATATTTTTGTCGATGCTCTGATTAAAAATAGGACCAGTGGTTCTGTATGTCACTGGCATGTTCTACCAAGAATCAGTAACAAGTTGAATTTGTGAGGTTGTCAGGTTCTGTCTGTTAGTCATGTGGTCTGGATGCAGGAGACCAACCTCCCAATAGAAGTGGATGGTACTTTCACTGGAGGAGAACTCAACTAATTCAATCCAAGTCCATATATGACTTCATATCAGTGCTCAATAGTAACTAGATTGATGTCTCTGACCATTTCTGTTATAAACCATCAAAGTATGACCCATGTTTAACCCATAAAGACCCAGTGCTACTTTTGTGTCAGTTCCCAAATTAATTTTTCTCTTTATTTAATCTTTCTTAAGGGATTTATCACCATTTAATATAATATTATCCTTTGTGTTTTGCATTTTTTCAGACAAAATCATAGATAGATAGACAGATGCTTTATTGTCATCAGACTGAATGAATGCCTCATAGGATTATTGAATTGTATGGTATTATTGTTTTAAATCACAGGTGTCAAACATGTGGCCCAGGGGCCAAATCCGGCCTTCCAAAGGGTCCAGTCCGGCCCTTGGGATGAAGTTGTGAAATGCAAAAGCTAAGATATTAACAATCCTTTTAGTTCAAGTTTCACATTCAGACCAATTCAATCTCAAGTGGGCAGGATTCAGTAAAATATTACCATAATAACACATAAATAATGACAACTCCAAATTTTTCTCTTTGTAAATGTAAATATTTTCATGTATTTACACTAAAACAAAGTATAATTTCACAAAAAGTGTGAATAACCTGAGCATATATGATCAACCTGAAATGTCATAAGAGAAGTAAGTAGAATTTTAACAATATTCTGCATATTATTAAATGTTTAATGAATTTGTTGACACACTGTGATCTGTAAGTTATAATGTACATGTGTAAATGATAAACTGAGGCAGAATATTGTTAGAATTACACTTACTTTTTCAGTTTGTTCATGTTATTCACATCTTTTGAAAGGATAGTTTGCAGATGTGTAAAGCTTTTCATAATGTAACTTTACTTTTTTCGCTCTTAAATATAGAGAAAAGTTTGGAGTTGACATTATTTATATATTATTATGTTATTATTTTACTGATTCGGCCCACTTCAGATCAAATTTAGTTGAATGTGGCCCCTGAACTAAAATGAGTTTGACACCCCTGTTTTAAATGATGTATATTTTATCCTTTTACTGCAATGTTGTGGAAGAGCCCAACCGGGAACTAGAGTTGAGAATTAGCCCTAGCTATAAACTCTATATGCATCACATCAGCTGCAACTATGTTTGACTGCATAGTCCCTGTCAAATAAATAGAAAAATTAAAAAATATTAGCACAAGTCATCAACATGAATCAACATGAAATTCAAGGTGCTCTTCAGATCAGTGCAATGAAGCTAGACATAAAAGAGGACATATACTACACCTAAAATAGAGGTAGATAAAAACAAGTAAAAGCAGCTAAAACTAAGCTAAAAACAAGTAAAGACAGCTAAAAAAAAAAAAAAAGTATGTTATAAATTATAAGTAAAGGCACATTTTTAATATTTTAAAAATTCGTCAAAAATCTCAGTTTCTTAAAACTGTCAACAAACTTTGTAGACATTGTCCACAGGAAGCTACATAAAAAAAATAGAAATTAATCTGACCAGTAATTTCAGAGAAGATTGTTGAAATGTAGACACTTGTGACCTTGAGTTTGACCCTTCAAGGTCATTCAAGGTCAAAGGTCATGGACCCAAATGAAAGTCCATACATGACTTCCTATCAGTGCTCAATAGTAATTATATTAATATCTGTAACCATTTACATGACATAAACCATCAAAATATGGACCATTATAAGGAAAAGCACATTTTTAATATTCAAAAGATGTATTAAAAAATAAATAAATCTAAATTTCTCAAAACTATGAACAAACTTTGTAAACATGGTCCCAAGGAAGCTACATTAAAAATTCTAAATAAATCCAACCAGTAGTTTCATTCAGTTTCGTTTGCTTGAAAAAAATTGCTAATAAAGATGACGAGGACACTGATTTCAGAGTCTTCCACTAGTAAATATTTTATAAAAGTTCAGCTTTTTGATATTTGTCCAAAAACATACTGAATTTTTCTTTCATAATGTGTAAAAGTAGATGTGCTTTCTGACAACAGACGCACTGACTTCATTGAATGGGGTCATTTGTTTTTAAAACTGCAATAAATTCCACTAATGAGATGCATTTCCCAGATATACTATGGACATGTCAAAAGAATCCCCATAAAACTGGAAAAATATTGGATTAACATAATAAAATCTGACTTGTCTTAGTTGGAAAATGTTGCATTCAGAAAAAAAAAGCCTAATTCTGAATATTCTGTCATATTCCTGAAAAACAGTGGAACATTAGTGAACATGTGAATGAAATGACCGGAGTGTTTCCTGAAGTGCAGCAGTCATGGGAACAGGTAAAGGGAGAGAAACGGAAATGTAACATTGGAATAGTTTAATGGACATTTAAAGGAATGTGCGACTGGACTGTGAGAATGAAAACACTTGAATTATTATTTTTTACCATATATGAAGAAAAAAAAATAATTCAGGAGCTAATTTTCTGCACTTCCCACTCGTCTGATATCAGTGTAGCGCAGACATTTCACACCGAAAGCCAAAGTTAAAAGATCAACTTGTTTCGTTTTGCTAATTTGGTACAAATTTGACAGACCTGAACTTTAACTGAACTTTAATTACTGTTCTCTGCTGCTTTATACTTCGACTCTACTACACCATAGAGGTATAAATATTGTACTTTTTACTCCATTTCATTTATCTGACTGCTTTAATTTCAGTTCTTCATCCCTTTTCTGTGCAGTGAAAATTATAAATCTGTCTTTTTTTGTGTGTGTTTGTGATAAACTGAAACATGTATTGAGTTTAAACATCTACTTGTTGTTGAGGTAAATAAATACTTTAAAATAATGGCATCATGTCTCACATGTAGGACTGCACCATTATTGTATATATGCAGAGTTATCTTTATAATTCGAAGTTTTTCTTGTTTTCCTTTATTTTTCTTTTTTTAAGACTTTACTTCTGAATTTTCAAATAAGCATCTACATCAGCATAGGACATATGAACGAGTCCAAGGCAGAACAACACACAAACACCAAACCCCTATCTACCCACCCACCCAAAGGCTCTGAGAGAAGGAAAAATAAAAAAAAATAAAATAAAGAGAAAAGGGGTCACATAGTTAGACTGTCGTTTACCATGAAAAAAGAAAAAAATTAAATAAAGATTACAGTCTGATGCATAATGGTTGTGTTAATAGTCTGGTTTTTTTGTAAAAAGTTATATGATACTAAGGGTCACTGCAAAAATGAGGACCGAAATGAAAGAAAGAGAAGGAATGAAGAAGTCTACTGGAAGAATATGCCTTGGTTTGAATGAAATTTACAAAGGGGTTCCAAGTTCAAGAAAAATCCCTACGCTTTGTATACATTCTGTTGACCATGCTTTCTGTCCCATTCAGCCACTTGTGTTCGTTAATACAATCAACAACTGAACATTTTAGGTAATCGGCTCAAAGTTTGGACATATTTTCAGAACGGACTACAACTGCTGCTGCTGACAAACAATTATGTCGGAGAAATGTTCGTTGGAAGTCTTGACCTTATATGTGCAAATGTCATGACGTACCTAGCTATAAAACCTAACAAATTAAGCAGGAATTCAAACAGGTTGTAGAAATCCACTCGATTTTTGTCGGAATTAATATGAAGATAGTTTTGCAGCACCTGGAGGGTTCAAATTCAAACTGTATGAACTATTAGGGTCCAAATACTCAAATAAATGAACCAAAGACTAATCTCGCATTTCCACTACATGGTAACGGCTGGACTCAACTCGACCTTTTTGCGTTTCCATTACAAAAAGGACCTGGAATCTGGTACCCGATACGAGTTTTTTGGTATCACCTCCGTCGAGGTTCCAAGACTGGGGACCAGATACTAAAACATGACGTGTAAACACTGCAGAACATTGATTGGTCAGAGAGTTGTCTCTGTGACCTGCCGTTTTACAAAAAATAGGACCGATGGCCCTGTAGCTTACCGGCCAAATTAAAAGCTTTAGGAAATGTATCCAGATGCCATTTATTATCACCCAGTTCTGTGTATTTATTCTATTACAGAAATAGCCCATGTTTTGGTCATATTCCAATCAGATCTGTAAAAAATTCAAATTCCAACTTGATATCATTGATACTGATTTATTGGATCAATCCACTTCCTATCTCTTATAATGGGAAAATTTCAAAGTCGCACCAAATCCAGAATCAGATCCGGATTGAAATAATTTCAATACCTTGTGTTGACATCATCATACAGAAGCTGTATACCAAGTTTGAAGTCAATCAGAACTGGAGTTTGGGAGAAGAAGACGATTGAAATTTTTTTCCCCATAAGAGCCTGTGTTAAATTTTCCGTAAGTTCCCAGATCCAGAAGAAGATCCTGATCAGCATGTGGACATTATGTTTTGGTCATCTCCCCATCAGGGCTGGACTGTAGAAATTTACACTGGATATCATTTATATTTACTGAGTTATTGCATTGATCCACTTCCTATCTCTTATAATGGGGAAATTTTTCAAAGTTGCACCAAATCCAGAATCAGATCCGGATCCAAATAATTTCACTAACTTTTGTTGACATCATCATAAAGAAGCTGTATACCAAGTTTGAAGACAATTGGAATTGTAGTTTCGGAGAAGAAGACGATTGAAATTTTTGTAACGGACGACAGACGACGATAACAGATGACGACGACATCGGATGTCGCATAACGACAATAGCTTACGGCCTGTCAGCCGGTAAGCTAAAAACAGATGCGGAAGTTGACAGTACATATAGCGGTAGGTTAATCCACATGATGACAGCCCGCAAAACTACACCACGGTCGGTCGAGGAGATTCAGTCTTTGGTGGCCGATGTAAAAATTCAGCATGAGTTTGACGAGACAACACGCAACGAGTGAGTTTATCAGTGACTCTGAGCAGACGACATGAAAGTAACGTGCCGCATCGCTATGACGACCAGGTACTGTAAAGTCTGTAGTATCCTGTAATGGAAACGGTCTCCAGGAATAGTACCTGGTACCTGAGTCGAGTCGAGCCGAGTCAAGTCGAACCGGTTCCATCAATTTCTTTATTAAACTTTTCATACATAGTTTAAGAAAGAACACAAACTCACAGACAAGAGCTTGCGACAAGAATGTTCAAGGATCAATAACACCGTAAAGCTATTGAAATAAAATAACACACAGAAAAAAACATACACAAAAAATAAAAAAGGCATATAAAACAACACAAAACATGATATATGTATTACAAGCTGCTAGTGAAGCGATATTGGGTTGTTAACACAAGATTGGAAAAAAAGATTAAAAGTTAAAAAACAAAAAAATCAATCAGAGTTTACAGGGAAGTCCAGCTTCCGAACATATTAAAAAAAAGGGTCCCATATTTTAGAGAATTGTTGTTGTGAGCCCCTCAACAAGTATCTGATTTTTTCCAAATTGGCAAAATGAAGTACATCCCTGACCCAATGAGAGTGAGACGGTGGAGTGACCGATTTCCATTTCAGAAGAATCAATCGTCGCGCCAACAAACTGACAAAGGCTATAAAAGATCTGTTTCCTGAAGACGATGATACAACATTTGAAGTTGCACCAAACAGAGCAATAGTAGAGCTTGGTGCAATACTTTCCCCAGTGACCTCACTCGAAGTGTCGAAAATTTTGGACCAATAAGAGAATAATGTTGGGCGTGTCCAGAACATGTAAATAAGTGATGCATCAGCTTGGTGACACCGATCACAAGTTGGATCTATATTTGGATACGTTCTTGAAATCCTGACCTTCGTCAAGTGGGAGTCGAACCGGTTCCATGTAGTGGAAACGCGGCATAATACAGGGTGACACAAAAAAACGGGAACTTTTTAACAATCCAATAAAACCAAGAGTGATGGAAGAAAAATATTTTGTTCATAGTAATTGAAACCTTAAACCATGCCATTTAAGAAACAATGATGGAATTTTCATTTTTTTAAAAAGTCGTGTACACTTTACTCTTGAGATAGCCCCACAAGAAAAAATCACAAACGGACAAATCTGGCGATCTAGGGGGCCAGGGAACGTTACCGAATCTTGAGATCACACCGTTACCAAAAAATTCTCGCACAAGCTGCCAATGGTTACTATGGTCACCCTGTACTTGTACAAAAAAACGGGAATTTTGAAGTGCGTATTGGCAGACATGAGCAAGTGGCAGCACTGCGAGACAGTGACCTTGAGCAAGTAAACACACCCCCATTTTAGTAATCATTGGCGGGTGTGCGAGAATTGTTCGGTAACCGTGTGATCTCAAGATTCGGTAACGTTCCCTGGCCCCCTAGATCGCCAGATTTGTCCGTTTGTGATTTTTTCTTGTGGGGCTATCTCAAGAGTAAAGTGTACACGACTCGACCAAGAACTCTGGATGAGTTAAAACAGAGAATTCAGGATGAAATTCACAGTATCCCAGCTGAGATGTTGCAGCGGTCAATGAGGAATCTCAACAGCAGATTTCAAGAATGCATTCGTACAGGAGGACGCCATCTACAGGAAGTAATTTAAAAAAAAATGAAAATTCCATCATTGTTTCTTAAATGGCATGTTTTAAGGTTTTAAATTACTATGAATAAAATATTTTTCTTCCATCACTCTTGGTTTTATTGGATTGTTAAAAAGTTCCCGTTTTTTTGTCACCCTGTATAAGTGGGTTTAGATAAATACGACCCCTTTAAGTCTGAGGATTTCTAAAATAAATTTAAGTAATTTATGTGCCTGTTTCAAGAGCGAAACACCCCAAACAAAAACCACAAAAGATGACATTTGTATGAAAAAAAAAAAAAATCAGTCTACAGTAGTTTACAAAAAGTCTTTGGCTTAAAAAACAAAACAGAGCAGGGAATAAAAGATGAGGGAGTATTGCACAACACAAATGAAAAAAAACAAAACAAATGTTAGCAGCAGTGTTAGCGGTGCAGACTAAGGTTCAGGTTGGGTGTTGGTTTTAATGAGGCTGGGTTAGCAGATGGTAGACGTGGGCACAGACCCAGACAGAGAGCCCAGTGCCAGACCACCACGGCCTGCAGGGAAACAGCGCTGACATGCCTTTCCCACCACCTCCTCAGCATTAAAATCATTGTAGTCCAAGTGGAAGGCGCTGACTGTTTACACGGCGTCGAGAGCTGCAGATCATACTTAACCAGGTCAGGTTCTCTTTCCTCCGTATTTATTCCCCTTCAAGTTGGAGTTCAAACACCTCGACATCAGGACGCGCTAACGCTTACAGTCAAATTAGCAGAAAAGTCTGATGTTTGCTGTGAAAACAACAGCTAACGATAGCCTGGGGAGGCAGGAAAGGGCTGGTAAACAGAGATTTTGGGTAGGAGCTGGAGACTCAAGAGGTAATCTGAGGTCAGGAGGTGAAAAATAGGAAAATAAAATAAAAAAAAAATCCTTCCAGTTCCTTAAAAAACAACTTCCTAAAACAAGGTCTAGACAAGCTGAACATGAGCCAGTGATGGAGCTGTAGGCGAGTCAGAGATGGGAACTGGTGTATATTCGAAGGGCGATCGGCAGCTTTAGTGAGATGATGGTACAGGCAGAGAAAAAACATGAGTCATACGCAACTAGACTTTTACTTTTAGGAGGTAAAAATGACTGAAATGAAAACCAGTGTCCAATCCAGTCCAGTCCAGTCTGAGACCTTAACCCATAAAGACCCAAACATCCATCACCAACCAAAACCATCTACTGATCTAAACTGTTTAATACCTGCTGATCCACTAATCCTATTAATACATGTAAATAATTGGTGTAAAATGCAGTTTGTCATCTTTTCATGGTCATCAGATATGACCTGTTTTTACGTTCAGAGGCTCCGTAGTTACCGTGGCAACACCATCATCTTCTACAACATCGATTCACCAGTAAAACTCATGGAGTTGGATCAATGACAGTGGAAAGAAATGTTTGTTTTATGTTTTATCAATAAAAGATTTTACTGAAAAAGTGAATAAAGCGGGGGGAATAATACATAACGGGGGGGGGGGGGGGGTAATTCTAAGAGCAGAGGGAGGGACTTCTCCATAAGTACCTCAACGTACACTACAAACAAAAAGTTAAGGATATTTTTAATTTTTGGGCTTTTTTTTTTTTTTTAGTTGGGATTCTTGCACAGCGCTTTTTACTTTTTTGTGTGTGAATTGAAACATTTTTTTAATGAGCAGACATAGTTTTATTTACAAATGGCAAAAATGACAAAAAAAAAAAGAAATATCAACTTTTTGTTTGTAGTGTATGTTTCTTTCTCTCTCTCTGATGACTTCACAACTAATGAGCAACGGAAAATTCAAGCTTGACAAAAAATAGTGATTTGATTTATATCGTCTGATATGAAAAAAAATTATCGTGATATGATTTTTTTTCCGTATCGTCCAGCCCTACCCCTGGGATTAATAAATTATTCTGATTCCGATATCATACGCGAGTTTCCCTAAAGGCATCCATAAAGTTCACCTGTATCTGTATATCTATGACATTATAAGACCTAAAATTCTGATTATTGATTCTTAAGTATCCACAGAAACCCTGAATAAATCTGAATCGATCTGCACTGTAGTTCAGTTTGCATGCATTTTCCCTCTGATTTAAAAAACATGAACATGAGCCAAACACATACGTCCCAGGGTTCTCACTAGGATTTTTTCACAGCGTAGGGGCACCATGTACGCAGGCACACGCCATGTACAGGGTGGGGAAGCAAAATTTACAATGAACATTTAGTTGTTTTTTCTCAGCAGGCACTACGTCAATTGTTTTGAAACCAAACATATATTGATGTCATAATCATACCTAACACTATTATCCATACCTTTTCACAAACTTTTGCCCATATGAGTAATCAGGAAAGCAAACGTCAAAGAGTGTGTGATTTGCTGAATGCACTCGTCACACCAAAGGAGATTTCAAAAATAGTTGGAGTGTCCATAAAGACTGTTTATAATGGAAAGAAGAGAATGACTATGAGCAAAACTATTACGAGAAAGTCTGGAAGTGGAGGAAGCAACAAAAAACGTACCAAAGCTTTTATTAAAGCTCTCAAATCCAAAATCCTAAAGGATCCAACCAAATCCATGAGAAAAATGGCAATTGAACTTGAGGTAGACAACAAGACCGTTAGAAATGCAGTGAAATATGATTTGAAGATTTAAATTCTCATGACTTTCAATAAACTAATTGGTCATACACTGTCTTTCAATCCCTGCCTCAAAATATTGTAAATTTTGCTTCCCCACCCTGTATATGCTACTGAAAAAGTCACGTTTTCTTCAGTTTTCTCTGTTTTTGATATCATAACCTTCAACTTTAATCTGAGCTTTTATGAACAGCTACATGATCAGTACATTGAATATAGGAAAATATATAATTTCTACTTGAAAATGCAAAATACAGAGGATAATATGAGTATAAATGGTGATAAATCAGTTCAAAAAGGTTAAATAGAAAGAAACTATTGGCAGAGTTGGATCAATGACAGTGGATGGAGAAGCTTGGATGATGTTCAGTTCGTGATAGGTTTTATAGAAGAAGTCTTTTTTTTTTCTCAGGTTTTCTCTGTTTTTGATATAATAACCTTTAAATGTGACATCGGCATGATGATTAAAGTGCATGATCAATAAAAGTATAGTAGGAGTGTCCATAAAGACTGTTTATAATGTAAAGAAGACAATGACTATGAGCAAAACTATTACGAGAAAGTCTGGAAGATACTATTAAAGAAGAATGGGAGAAGTTGTCACCCGAATATTTGAGGAACACTTGCACAAGTTTCAGGAAGCATGTGAAGGCAGTTATTGAGAAAGAAGGAGGACACACAGAATAAAACATTTTCTATTATGTAAATTTTCTTGTGGCAAATAAATTCTCATGACTTTCAATAAACTAATTAGTCATACACTGTCTTTCAATCCCTGCCTCAAAATATTGTAAATTTTGCTTCCCCACCCTGTACATGGCGTGAGTTTTGTACGGGGGTCTGGGGACATCCTCCCCCAGAAAATTTTGAAATTTATAACTCTCTGAAACACCATTTCCTGCATTTTGAGGGGCAAATTTTGAGGAATGAAGCCAAAAAATGATGCGATATTACCCTTGTGTTTGGCGTTGCTCCCACGCTTCGATGCAGACATGATCGTAGAAAAATATTCACTTGCACGAAATTAGGGACCCCCCAGGGACAGCGTGGGGGGCCCCGACGTTCAATGACGCTAGCGAGAACCCTGCATCCTAAATACAAACTCATCCCACCACAGACTGTAAAAACATCGCTGTGTCTGCTGTTACTGATGGAACGTTTCCCTAAAAAAAAAAAAAAAACCTACACCGATGATGGAGATGATGAAAAGATGGAGGAGAGGAGCGGAGGAACAAAAAGAACAGGAGACCACACACACTCCGTTCGGCCTCTGAGCTCAGCAGATGAGAAGTTAAATGTCCACCAGTGTGGTTGCAGATTTCGTCTCAGGATGTGATCAAAAAGATCCGGATAAGAATTACCGGCGAATGTGGAGCAAAGGCGAGTCGTCACGCTGCTGCAGATAATGAGCCGCTCCCAGGACACTCTACCCTACGATACATGACTGATTTAATGCAGGAAAAACAGGGAAAAAAAGAATATGGGCAAAAATAAAGTGGAATATTCTGACAAAAGCTATTCCCAAAATTTCAATTCTCCTAGGTTTAATAGGGTCTCAGTCGTACTTGACGTGAGCCCTGACATATTGCACATGAAGACACTAAAATAATAAGAATGACATAGAGTTTGACTCAAAGGGCTGCACTACATCGCACACATGGGAGCGCCATGTTGGAAAAAAACATAATAATTTAAGCCGAGGAAAAACAGCAGTGCACTGGAGTAAAATTTTCCTGATTTTCGTTGGAACGTACACAATGAAGCCTTTATTTTGCCTTTTTTTCTAAAATGTGCTGCTCTTCAGTGTATTCTTGTAGCCGATTTATTTTTCATTTCTTCATTTTTAATAAGGTTTTTCTCAGTTTATAGTTCTATTCTATTTTTTTTTGTATTTTTGTATTCTGTACTAGTTCACCACCATGTGAGAGTGAATGTGAGAATGAATGAATAATGGATCGATGATGTAAAGCTCTTTGGATGCCTTGAAAAGCTCTATAGAAATCCAATCCATTATTATTATTATTATTATTACTATTTTTTTTTCTACTATGTTCATTTTGCACCGTGCGGCCATAGACTTTTTAAATTCCAGTTTTCTGTATGCATTGTACGTATGGCAAAAACGACAAAAATGTAAATAATATAAAATGAATACACTAATACTGAATATAAAACAGAATATACTTTATAAATTACTATAGTATTGAAAATTAAACAAAATATACTATATTAAATTAAGATAGTACAAAATATTAAACAGAATATACTATATTAAATATAGTATAGCATTTTAAATGGAATATACTTTATTAAATTTATATATAAAAACTTAGACAGAATATACTATATTAAAATAATATAGTATAGAAAATTAAACAGAACATTCTATATTAAATTATTACAGTCTAAGATATTAAACAGAATATACTATATTAAATATAGTATAGAATATTAAACAGAACATAGTAAACAAAACATTAAACAGAATATACTAAAAAATATTAAACAGATTATACTATATTAAATTAATATGGTTTCGAGTATTAAACAGAATATTCCTCTATTAAACATAATATACTACATTAAATTAATATAGTACAGAATATAACACAGGATATACTATATTAAATCAATATGGTATAGAATATTAAACAGAATATACTAAACAGAATATTTCTCTTTATTTTATTTTAATCTTTTTTTCTGTGTTTTTCTTTTATAAAATCAGTTGTTTATCGGAGGATGTCCAACATCAGGTATTTTTTAGCAGTTTTCACACCGTCTTTCAAAGCTCGTTGGATGCAGAGTTTACATGCAACAACAGTAAAACCGTCTCATATCTGAGGTCAGACGTAGATAATGTGTCGTGCAGGATCGTCATAAACAGTTACCTGCAGAATAACTCTAAACTCAGTGACACGGCGTCGGGGCGGGGCCATCTGGCCACGACATCATAGTTCTTCAAAGAAGTGTCTGAAAAGATTAATGAGGCCGGAGAAGTTGGGACAAACTTCTTCTTGTTCTTTGTCTGTTATGTTTCCAGCAGACTAGGCTGTTTGCAGCTGGTGGAACCACTTTGCACACGTCCAAAAGCTCTGTTGTGATTAAATGCTTTGGGGTAAATGCGCAGCTTTTGAAACCACCTCATTAAACCATCTGTGATTTTCTATAGAAATTCAATACAACAGGCCCTCGAGTGACCTTCTGACATTATTGTTATTCAAATATTAATTGTTTCCAGATGGTTTTTCAACATTAGATGTTCTTAATTTATGTTACTTGTCACTTATTTTAGCAGAGTTTATTTTTTTTATTAAATCTGAGAAGATGGAAAAAAGCTGCGTATGACTTTCATCACCAATTTTTCATCAAATCTGTAAAACCTGAATCATATCCTAACTATCACCAATCCGTAAGTGTTTCTGTGATTACGCACCTGAATCTCTTCCGTCATGGTGAACAATTTCAAAGTGTACTCCACCATAAACAATCCATGTGTTTACAAACACATTGGTCACTCGGGCCTTTTCAGAAATTTGTCACAACGTGCATTATGGGAAGCGGAACTGCAGTAGCAAGAGGCAAAAAAAAAAAAATTTCTGTGTTTGTTTCCGCTGCGGCCATAATGTGGCTGTGTGGAACTCCACTTCCTACAATGCATGTCATGACGAATTTCTGAAAATCCATTTTTGGTTCAGTTTAACACTTTAGCAGCAGAACTGTTTCTGTTTTTGAGTTAGTTATATTTGTTTACTTATTCACCAGCACAACTAAGAAACACAGGTAAAAGATTATATGTGTATTTGTATGCATGTATGTGCACTTGCATGTTGTGTGTATATGTATAAATGTATGTGTATGTATATGTATACGAATGAAAGAGTGTGTGTGTGTGTGTGTGTGTGTGTGTGTGTGTGTGTGTGTGTGTGTGAATAGATATATAAATATAAAAGAGTAATGTAAAAGGAAGAGGGACATGTATATTATTAATAATATTTTAGAAAGAGGGGGTAGGATTAAATAACTCGCACATCTTCCCACCCCTTTTCGGGCATGTAAATGGAACTATTGTGCTGTTCTTCTGTCTAAGATTGTTATGATTGTTGATGTTGTATATTAAATTTCATTGCATGTTCGGAATAAATCACTAAATCACAAATTCATACCAAATTGGGTTTATAGATTGCCAGTGACCAGAATAGATGTGATTACATTTTGGCAAAAGTAGGTCAAAGTTAAAATTTTTTGTGAATTTTTAAAATCTTTTTTTGTTCCATTTACTTATAATGGGCGAAATTTCAAATGTCTATAAAAAACATCAACTTAGTTTCAGTTTACTTTAAACTTGGCACATATATCATTTTTATATTTAACCAATATTGAACATGGATCAAAGAGTTGATCGATGCCAAAATAAGCTACAATACGTGCAAGGGGCGGGGTTTGTTGTAGGGGTGTGTATTGGCAAGAATCTGGCGATACGATAGAAATCACAATACGATATATCGCGATATATCATGACACTGTTAAAAAGGTGATTTTTTGTTTCTTTTTTTTAGATTAGTATTTCCTTGAAGAATTGAATTACACCAGAAATATGCGCAAATATTAAACACATTTCTATTTGATCACAACAGGATCTAATGCTATATCACAAACTGTTCCTGTGTTCAAACTGAAATTCTGTTTTACAGACATTACAGTTTAAGATCCTGTTCAAATGTTCATATTCTATTAGTTCAGAACTAACATCATGACATTATGTTTGTGCAATCCCAACAAAGGAACTAACATTATTTAATAAAAGAGTGTTAAATAATAATAAATAAAATATAAACAAAAAACAAAAATGAACCTCCACAATATTTCCATTTGAATAAATACCTAAAAATATCAGTACAGTACTTTTTAATATCGATACAGTATTGTGAAATGAAATATCACAATATATTGCAGAACTGATATTTTCTTACACCCCTAATTTGTTGTACCAGGAACCACTGGTTCAGTGAGTGATACAGTCTGTATTTTAATTACCTCCGCCAAGGAGGTTATGTTTTTGCCAGAGTTTGTTTGTTTGTTTGTCTGTTTGTTTGTTTGTTTGTTTGTCTGTCCGTTAGTGTGCAACATAACTCAAAAAGTTATGGACAGATTTGGATGAAATTTTCAGGGTTTGTTGGAAATGGGATAAGGAAGAAATGATTAAATTTTGGTGGTGATCGGGGGTGGGGGGGCCCACGGGGGGGGGCCACTGATCAGCCTTGGCGGAGGTCTGCGCTCTCCCAGTGCTTCTAGTTATCTATTTAACCTTTATTTAACCAGGTAGGTTAGTTGAGAACTGATTCTCATTTACAATAACGACCTGACCAAGAGGCAGCACACAAACCGAATGAATAATAGCACAGGACACATATTGCTGATTTGTTGGTGGTTTCAGTCCTAAGTGTGTTCTGGTTTGCGATTTCCCCTACTGTTGAATGCCTGGAATGTCAATCGGCTAAAATTTTCTTAGAGGTCTTATTTCTGTCTTTGTGCATAAGAAATCAATATAAGTGAATCCCCAAAGGAACTTTGTGTTGGTAAATGCAAGTTATGGAAATTTACAGGATTTCAGTTCTGTTACAACATGTTGATGCTCATATGAACTATGTTTTCAGCTCAAAAATGTCCAATTTCATCACAATTAATGCTATATTTTCATGTCACAAATGGCCAAGTTATATTTGAACTGAATTTACCTGAAAAACAAATATTCTATTCTTTTAGATTCCCCAGTTTTTCTTACAAGATTCTCTCCTACATATCACATGTTTTATTTTTACAGGTTCAATATGGAGTATGGTGCTGATCCATCCTGCTTATGTTACGCCAATACATACATTAAGAATGTCACACGTCACTTTTTAAGTCAAGTTTTCTAATAATAAGCATTTTTATAAAGAAATAACAATTCTATATTGTTATTTACTCTTTAGTATGATGATAAACTATACAATAAATAATTCTGATCCTAGTTTTTGCACAGGGATCATTTGTGGAAACGGTGACATGGCTGCCGAGCATCAGTATGATGGGATCTGGAACAACCATGTCACATCCGTCCACTGCCACATTTTGTGTTTTTGTGTCAGCTGTTATTGTTTTAGATCCACAATACTAACATTTATGAATAAGAGGACAATTAGCAATAGTAAGTATATAAGTTTATTACTAATAAAGTACTAGTACTGACAAGATCATCATGGGTAATGTCACGTCCGTCCACCAGCAAAAGTTTTCACATACACGTGCTATTGAAAATCCAATATTTCTGAAAATAGAGCTTCCACTGTCAAATAATATCAGTAGTCTGTGCACAAATGGATTAGCATTATTTCAACACAGTTCTATGTATCTTACAACTTTTTTTTTGGACAAAAATGGCCACTCATTTGACCCCCTAAGTAAATTTTAGCCGCAACACTATCCATACAACACTTATAATTTCTTACCTTGTCTCTCTCCTTCTCTTGCAGTTTGTCCATGGACCTCTTCAGTCCTTCCTCCAGCAGGTCCATCAGCCTCACCGTGTCTCCTGATCGGGTCTTAAACTTCTTCCTGAGCAGGAAACAAGAGGCAGAAAAGTCTTATGCGAGGCCTTGAAGCACTAAAGTCGTATTAATATGTAAAAACAGAAATTTGAAAGAGCTCAGACTACTCAGCATCTCCCAAAAAATTAACTTTGTGATTAAAGTTTCAGTCTGCGCTAATCGTCATGACAACGCTCCACTCCATTACTCCTGCCTGCCGACGCCTGCGGGGCAAAATATTTTGTACAATCAAGCAAATCAGATGAGCGCTACGAGCAGAACACGAGCCAACTTTTTAATAAGCCCCTTTTCTTTTGCTGTTTACTCGCAGCTATAACAGCTCCCCCCGTGGCTGCGTTAAGCTCTTATTGTCTAGATGAGTGATAAAAAGAGCAGCGTGATCCATTTCTAATGCAGTTTTGAGTAGTTCAGACATTCAGTGGCCAATTTACACCCCCTCAGGTTACTGCGGGGCGTTTAGCAGCACTTAGTTATGGCCTCTGTCAAGCGTAACGCTGACCCCCCCTGCCCGGGTTCGCCTCTTCTTCTCTGGACAATTGATTGGCAGGAAACAACGGAGCGAGAGATCAGCAGCACGGTAAGCACTGCTGAGAACAAATGCACATACAGAATCCACAGAACATCTACCGTAAGTACAAAAAAATGTGGAAATCAAAGGTTAGCAAACTCTAAATCTTGTGCAGTATCATCAGAGTAACATAGTATCTGTGCATTATGAATTAAAAATAGTCCTTTTTTTTGGTGGCTATGTGTTTTCAGGGTATCTGCAGGTTTGAGGAGCTGAATTTATGAATTTTAGACATTTTTCAAGGCATTTTTGGTCAAACTGAAACCCATACATTCACATTAGCAGTACAGTAAGCATCATAGTAATTGTGTTGAATCAGTCTTAACCAGGTTTCCATCCAGCTAACGTTCCATTTCCATTTGTCCATGACTAATGTGTGATACTGCTGAAGTAGTAGTAAGCTATTACACACCAACATGCACAAAAACTACAGTAAATATACAAAAAAATGCACTAAAATATACAAAACAATGTTAAAAATACACAAAAAAATACACAAAATACTAATAAAATATACTAAAATACACTGAAGTACACAAAATACACTAAAATACAAACATAAATAAATAATAAAATAAAAAATACACAAACAGGGTATCGGCAGATTTGCTGAAGCCAACATTACATTTCCATTTGTCCATGACTAATGTTTGTGCTAATGACAATCACGCTGCTTAAGCTCATACCTGAACCCCTCCACCCATGAATGACTGTTAGGTATTATACACCAACATGCACAAAAACTGTACTTAAAAAAAAAGCACTAAAATATACATAAAAATGCTAAAAACACATAAACAAATGCACTAAAATACACCAAAAACAACAAGATAAAAAGATCAACACTAATCACACATTTGGTTAATTCTTTATAATGATTTACAAAGCAAAAACAGTAATATCGTTTATTGTGTCTGTGGAAGTTTTCAGACCTTTGAGGGTCAAATGTAAGGATAAATGATCAGTTTTCAGGATAATTAAGAACTCAAATTAAGAAAGTCATATTTAAGAATTTTTATGGATCCACAGACACGATTGTGAGGTTTTATTTACTGATTGTTGGTTTCTATTTAATAATTGTTTCCTTTGCTTATTAATCAATGCCTTACTCACAGTAATGCCTGCAGCACTGCTGAGCCCAAATCAAATGCCCTCACCGATACAATAATCTATATCGTATTATATTAAAGACAAAAAAAGAAGATAATAGGCTAAAAAAAACCTGACCAACAGGAAGAACAAGAAGGAAAAAAAAACAAGGTGGAAGAGGAGGAGGGAAAAGAAGAGTGAAAAATTAGGAAAAAACACAATGAAATAATAACAGGTAACCAAAATAACCAAATAGAGAAAACAAAGAAAGACGACGACAAAGATAGAAAAAATAACAAGTGTTCAGAGAACGCAAACCTCCGCCAAGCACCCCAAACAGTGTGCATGTGTGGATCGACTATTTCTTTTTAAATTAAAAAGTTTCATGGTTGTTCCATACAGCAGAAAAAGTTGAAGCTTGGTACCAGTCATGTGTATGTCAAATTATATTCAATTCCAATCAATATTTGTTGAGTTATAATGAAAAATGTGTGGTAAATGGGATTGTCAATGTTAAATTGAAATATCCACAGAGTCCACATTCCACAGTGGATGTGGACAATTTTGTGTCAGATACAAGATATTGTTATAAGCTACGAGTGGATCAAATTGGAGGCTAATTGGAGTCGTTTTGAATTTTTTATGAATTTTCGAAAATTGCTCGATGATGAGAGATAGGAAAATTTGAGTTTAATTTTGTGACCTTGCTGTGACCTTGAACTTTGGCCTACTTGGCCCAAAATTTAACGGGTTTGTAAGTAAGTAAGTAAGTGAATTTTATTTATAGAGCACTTTTTACAGACAGAGTCACAAAGTGCTTTATCAATTCAAATCAGAATCAAATTAAGTTTACAGAGACCCAACAGAATCCTGCAGGAGCAAACACTTGTGATTGGTGACAGTGGCGAGGAAAAACTTCCCTTTAACGGGCAGAAACCTCGAGCAGACCCAGACTCCTGAAGGATGGCTGTCTGCCTTGACCAGTTGGGGTTAAAGAGAGAGAGTAAAGGAGGAGAAAAGAGAGAGCAATAGAGATATAGAGAGATGGGGGGGGGGGGGGAAGAGACACATGGAGTACTTTATGATGAATACATAAAGTGTAATTAGTTTGTGGTGGCCCTGGGTCAGGTGGGAACTAAAAAGCCTTTTTGAACAGGAGGGTTTTGAGGTGTTTTTTAAAGCTCTGTCCCAGGGCCTAGGCCAGGGGTCAGCAATCCTGGTTCTAGAGAGCCACTATCCTGCATGTTTTAGATGTTTCCCTCTTCCAGCACACCTGATGGTCATTATCAGGCTTCTGCAGAGCTTGATGATAGGCTTATCATTTGAATCAGGTGTGTTGGAAGAGGGATACATCTAAAACATGCAGGATAGCGGCTCTCTAGAACCAGGATTGCTGACCCCTGGCCTAGGCCTATCTGTGCGTAAAATTTGGTAAAGATGGTTGTAATAGTTTTCCTGTAAAGTTGCTAACAAACAAACACACAAACACACAAAGCAAAGTGATCACAATACCTCCTGGCAGAGATAATGAAACAGAGACACAAAACATTCCATCTGTACAACTCAAACTCTACTCTTCTGATCGTGTCTTTTAACAAGTGGTTCCGGGCACAACAAGCCCCGCCCCTCGCACGTATTGTAGCTTATTTGGGCATCAATCCAGCTGATGTCATCACGTCTATGCGTGTGCTGATGTCAGTATATCAACAGCCTCTATAGATGTGCCAAGTCTGAAGTAAACTGAAACAAAATTGATGTCTTTATAGACATGTGAGATTTTGGCCATTATAAGTAAATGGGAAAAAAAAGATTTAAAAATTCATACAAATTTGAATTTTGACCTACTTTTCCCAAAATGTAATCACATCTATTCTGGGTCACTGGCAATCTATAAACCCAATCTGGTACGAATTCAACCAATAGTTTTGCTGCTAGAGTGTCAGTTAACCCCTTTAACCCTATCAGCCTGCTCAAAGTTTAGACCCTAATGTTAATAAAAGTACATCAAAAGTGTATTTTAGTGCAAACTTTAATGTTCAAACATGATTTTTAATCTTTGTGGGGTGAAATACAGGAGGTCCTCGGGTTACGCGGTACTTGACCTATGCTGTTTTGACTTTACGACGCCTGAGTCTCGTCCGCAGAGGATCCCAATATGGAACGATTTTCGAAAGCTTCAAGGGGAGTGATGGACAGTGTACGGTGCTACCGTGAGATCTGGGAGGAAAAGAGGATGATTTCCTTCCAGACGGACATCTCCAAGTACTTCACCAAGGTGGAGAGGCCAGTAGAACCCGTACCTTCAACGTCTACAGAAGATCCTGCACCTGCTACCCCTCCAGATAATCCAGATTCCCCAGCAGCAGCTCTCACAGCCTCCCCTCCTTCTTCTCTAGCCACCTAGTATTAGGTATTTAGGGGGTGTCAAAGGGTTAATTCCGACTTACGCGGAAATTCAGGTTACATCGCCAGTGTAGGAACGGAACTTGTTCGTAACCCGAGGACCTCCTGTATACGCTATTAAAAATCTCCGACACGAACAATTAATTTATGCATATCATCGTCAATCCAGCCGAAAAAAACAGGCGAGGATAAAAAATTCTAATTTCTCTGTTAGTTTGTTACAGTTTACTCAGGCATAGTAATAGATACAATATTTAGACAATGGGAATAGATTCTGTGAGGTCTCCAAATGTCCACAGACATCAAGAACATCCATATGAACCTTATTATTGTGAAGTAATTCATTTACTTTGGGTATGTCTTTTTAGGCGTTTCTCCCCTGAAAATATGGTCAGGGTTAAACAGGTTAGCAAACAAACAAACAAACAAACCAAACCAAAAACAATACCCCTTGCCTCTCCTTCAGGGGGCGGGGTAATAATTGATCATGTTGAAACCTTTATCAGTCTTTTAATTACCACCGTCAACCTCCGTTTCCTAATATTCCTTCACCTGCCAACTCGACCGCTTGTACATCTGCTGATTTATACTCTTCGATGTGGCCGTGGAGTAAAACTGCTTTTATGTGCAATTGTAAACGTGGTAAAACATGACGCCGACGCTGTGAAGGACACTCTGACGGTTAGAATGCGGAGGTGGAGACGTTTCATAGAAGCAGCTGTTTTCTGCTGCAGAGACCGGACCGGGTTCCAACTGTTATCAATCTGCTACGGGTCAGATTTGGACAAAAAGCAGCAGCAGATTTATCTACTGTAGGTGAACGCAAAAGGTGAAACGCAAAAATCAAACTGCACGGCTTCCAACTTCAGCACAAGTTTGGAAAACACCAGTTTCCACATACACTATATGGACAAAAGTATGTGGACACGTTGGATTCAGGTGTTTCTTTTCTAACAGGGGTCTGGGATACAAAACAATGACGACAAATGTTATAATATTGTTTCATATTGGGATAAATATCATTGCCTTGCATCTGTTAGTTTTGTTTAAATTGTTATCATTAAGGAAGCTAAAGTAATGTGTTCTGTCGTATAAATGTGAGATGGGGGTGGGATTTAATACGTTTTCTTCTTCCCACTTTTTTTGAGCAGTACATATTGATTTTATTTTGTTATTACTAGTGTACATGGCAATTGCTATTTTGTCTTGATCACCTTTGTTTATTAATGAATTTGCGCTGATATTAGTTCCTTGCACATGAAAGATGTTTGATTTTTTTTCTTCTGCTCGAAACAAAGAAATTAATGAAGGACAATAATGAATGAATCTTTTTCGAATCACTGTTTCTAAAAACCAAAGACCAAGTATGCAATCTTAGTGTGCAGATAGACTCAGATCTGACCTCATATCAAATCAATCATCAAAACAGCCTTCTATCAGCTGAAGAACATATCTAGAGTAAAAGGTTTTATGTCCTGAACAGATCAAGAGAAACCAATTCATGCTTTCATCTCCAGTAGACTCGAATACTGTAACGCTCTTCTGACTGGACTCCCCCAAAAGAGCGTTGAACAACTGCAGCTCATTCAGAATGCCACAGCTCAAGTTTGGACCAGAACTAGGAGATCAGAGCCAGAGTCTTATGCTGGGACGGGTACCTGTGGATACCTGACGGGTAACCCACAAAAACATGCAGGGGCGGGTAAAAAAAAAAAAAAAAAAAGAATTTTCAAGTAGCGTGAAAGGAAGTGAAAAAAATAAAAGCAGATTCATGGATGAAAATAATTTGCAGGACATTTAATGATGATGATCATCTAATCTGGTTTGTTTTATTTTGAAGTGAGCTTCACCTCTGTTTACATCCGGCCAACGACGTCATTGAGCAGTGCAGACAGGTAGCCTGCACTGGCGGGGAAAAGTAAAAATAGGACCAATGGCCCTGTAGCTTACCGGCCAAATTAAAAGCTTTGGGAAATGTATCCAGATGCCATTTATTATCACACAGTTCTGTGTATTTATTATATTACAGAAATAGCCCATGTTTTGGTCATATTCCAATCAGATCTGTAAAAAATTCAAATTCCAACTTGATATCATTGATACTTACTCATTTATCGTATCAATCCACTTCCTATCTCTTATAATGGGAAAATTTTTCAAAGTCGCACCAAATCCAGAATCAGATCCAGTTCAAAATAATTTCACTAACTTTGTTGAAATCATCATAAAGAAGCTGTATACCAAGTTTGAAGTCAATCGAAATTGTAGTTTCAGAGAAGAAGACGATTGAAATTTTTGTAACGGATGGCAGACGATGACGCCACATGACGACAATAGCTTACGGCCTATCGGCCAGTAAGCTAAAAAACACTGAAAAGGTTGTGACTCAGAGCCAGAGCATCACAATGGATGATATAAAGAGAAAGATAGCCAGCGGTGAATCTGCAGTTGTGGACAATACCTCCTCAAAGGCAAAGTCGGACGTTTGGTAGGCAGGTAGGCTGCTGCATATAGGTTATGTCATTCAATCAGAAGGATGTTTTTGACCGAACCATTTTAACCTTGTTTAATCGTTCCTTTATTGAGTCTGTTTTATCTTTTTGCCTGGTGGCGTGGTTCGGTCAGACCTCAGCTGCAGAGAGAAACTCACTGAATCAAATAGTCAGATGGTCCAGTCGCCTGATTGGTGAGTCCCAGTCTTGTCCCGCCTCCCTGTACACTAAACAGGTACAGAGGATGGCTTCATCAATTCTTAATAATGCCTCCCATTCTTTACGAGGTGAATTTCAGCTCCTGTCCTCTGGACGGAGGTTTTTAGTCCCCAGGTGCAGGACACAGCATTATAAAAACAGCTTTGTTCCTGTTGTTGTCTCTGAGCTCAATAAGAAATAGAGACATTGCACTTTATTAACTTATTTTAGTTATTTATTCGATTTCTTTATTTATTATTATTGTGACTTCAAATTTTTAAATTTTATGTTCTTATCCTGGATTTTGTCCCAGACTGTTTTTATCTTCTCTGGGTTTTTATCGTGTTTTATTGCCGCTATACTGATGAATGGTAGAACACTGAGCACTTTCCGTCCTGTCTTTTTGTCCTGTCTGGAAGCTCGGTCAAGTACCTGCCGAACAGGTTCAATGTATGTCTGGTTGTGATGCCAAAAGCAATCACCTCGTCTGCAAAACAAATCTACCCAAAGGTAGAAATAAAGTAATCTTGAACCTTTTTAGTTCTGATTCAATCCTGAACACTTAGTGACAACGTTCCCTCTGTAATGAGCACACTGTTCTGTGACAAAATGTGTTGATCAAGACCGATATTTTTTCTTTTACTTTATTGTTGCACTTTTGGACTGTGTATCGCCACTTGGGCATTTTTAAAAATGCTTTTATTGCCAAGTGCGTGCTTGCACGTGTTTGTGAGCGATGTATATATAACATATTAAAGATTTAATGATGCCGTACATTTTAGCCATAAATAAGCCCTTCAAGTGAGTTACTGTGTAGACGATATGTTTAATCACGGGTCGGGTCGGGTTGTGGGTAGTGATGGCCGAACGAGGCTTTGCTGGAGCTTCGACACTTTTTACGAAACCTGGTTCATTGCTCGGGGCTCCAATGACACAGTGCTCGAGGAAGACATCTAGTGGTCATTAAAATGAAGTGCAACCGAGACGTGTCAAAGAGTCAAACTTCTTTCCATTCTGCAGCAGACCTATTTAATGCACAACACACCCCAGTGGTTCATGGATTGTTTTGGATTTGATTGTCCACGCACATTCCTGTTTGACTACACTAGATGATTGTATGTCTATAGTGGACACAATAATGATATTATTAGTAATAACGACAATAATTATTGAAAACCATGATCCTAATTTGGAATATCTATATGTAACCCTAAATAGATCTTTTAAATGGACTTTTTTTTAATGTCTTGCTTTACTCTATTTTAATTTTAATGTATGATTTTAATATAATTAATGCCTTTCTTTTATTCTGTGAATGCATTTTAAAATCATGTTTTATCTCTGATGATTTTAATGTCTTTTTTTTTCTTTTTTTGATTTTAATGTAATTTCAATGTCTTGCTTTTGCCGTAATATATCTTATGCCTTTGTAAAGCACTTTGAGTTACCCTGTGTATTAATAATGCTATACAAATAAACTTGCCTTTGCTTCTAAAATGCCTCAGATTGTTTTTACTTCTTAACATTGACTTTTTACCTCCGCCAAGTGAAACGGTGGAGGTTATGTTTTCATCGGGGTTCGTCTGTCTGTCTGTTAGCTAGATAACTCAAAAAGTTATGGTTTCATGAAATTTTCAGGAAATGTTGATAGTGGCACAAGGAACAAATGATAAAATTTTGGTGGTGATCGGGGGGGGGGCTGATCTGCCTTGGTGGAGGTCTGCGCTCTCCAAGTGCTTTTCTAGTTTTTTTTTATCCATCACTATGATTTTAAATGCTGTGTAATGCATATGGCTTTAGGATTATGGTCTGTTCATTCAGTTATGTTGCTTGTCACAATATTGCGACATTGGCACTTAAAGGGTTAATTTGACTAAATGAGGTTTTTGTTTTCTGAAAATCAGGCAAAACATTTAATTTGCAGTGACTTCATGTTTTATCGAGTTCATGGGGAAGAAGTTACAATTCTGAGTCATGCACAACACGAGGAAATGAAAAGGATTCCACTTTTCGGCCATATTTCTCGGCCCTACTTCAAATTAAAAACCAACTCAACAGCTGTTTCCAAAATCAGATGGTTTAGTTGAATTTCTCTAGTTATTACAATGTCTAGATCACTGTGAAATTAATGAACCTCCCTGGAAGATATTTTAACGTTTTTAAAGTCAGACTTTAGCTACAGTCTACTAAAAGAAAATAAAAAGCTGTAGTCTTTGATGTATCAACAGCTTTTAGTTGAAGTTTCTGTGTCTAAAAAGTGAAATGTTGGTGGCAGTAATAGGGTGGAAGGTGTTTTGAAGCGTACTTGTCCTCTCCCAGCACCACTCCGAAGCCGGCGTGCTCCACCCGGGTCACCTGAGGGTCGTACCAACCAATCATCTGAGCCGCAGCGAACACCACCTGGAAGTGTGTGCCCTGGAAACGAGAAGGCATTGGGTCAGTGACACGGAACATAAAGAGAACGTAGAGTCAGAAATGTAACAGATCACAATTTAGACTAAAAATAGAACAAGTGATGATACAAGTGATGAATTAACGGCATTGAATTAATGGAACTACTTTTTTTTTTTTTTTTACTTATATTTTATTGTTTCATTTTTGAGATTTTACAACAAAAACATTTAGAACATAGCGTCAAACTCACATTTTCTTTTACGACTTCAACAAGAGAAATTTAAAAATTGTTGGGCGCCTTGGATTACATACATAACTTTAGCAAATCTGGCTTTGACTGAACATAGAAGATGGTACTAACTCACTTCCCTCAAGCATGAAAGATATATATCTCTAATTTTGAAAAATTTGAACCTGAATTACAACTGAAAATATATGACATACGAACAGTAAAGGTTGTAAATGAATGCGTACAGCATAAATTCAGAGTGTAAATAGCAATGTGTAAGTAAATATGTTCTAAATATATGCCTGTGTCTAGTCTTGTATTTCATAATAATCAAATACTACAATGGGTTTGAATGTTATTTATTATAAAAAAAAAAAAAAAAAACTGCAGAAAATACCCACATATTATGGACGTGTCCACAGATCAGACCTTTCTGGGACGATATATTTGTCGCTGTGAACACAGTTTTCAACCTAACATTTTCTAAAGAATTAAAGTTTGCTATTTTAGGTGTAATCCCAGAAAGTTTAGAGGGAAATAACCAAAAATACCTTTTGCGAATTTTACGAACGGCAGCCATTAAATGCATCACTATCAAGTGGTTGAAACCTGAACCTCCTACATTTAACATTTGGAGAGAGAAAATGATGGAAATCTAACAGATGGAGCAAATTACTTACATACCGTATTTTCCGCACTATAAGGCGCGCCGGGTTATAAGGCGCACCTTCAATGAATGGCTCATTTTAAAACTTTATTCATATACAAGGCACACCGCATTACAAGGCGCATAGAAGCTACAGTAGTGGCTGGGATTGCGTTATGCATCCACTAGATGGAGCTGCGCTAAAGGGAATGTCAACAAAACAGTCAGATAAGTCAGTCAAACTTTATTAATAGAATACAAACCAGCATTCTGACACCTCCGTTCACTCCTAAAATGAATAAACAGCTGTTTTATTATTCTCCCAAGGTAATGTCAGTGACATAGTATTTTCGCGACAGCAAGGTATAACCGGTAGTGCAAGATTTTAATCACGTAAAAGAAACAGTCTGATACCGTTACGGTAAATCAAACATTAGTGCAATCACAATATAATAACTCTCGAAATAGTGCAAAGAAATAATAATATAACAATAACTCAACGTTGTTCATACGTTAATGTCCATATTCACAATATGACCAACCTTGTTCAGCTGTAAACACACAAAAGAAACACGTAAAAATGGAGTGGGTGGCTCCGTAGTTCACATATAAGGGTTATAAGGCGCACTGTCGGCTTTTGAGAAAATTGAAGGCTTTTAGGTGCGCCTTATAGTGCGGAAAATACGGTACTTAGAATTCAGGGAGAGATATTTATGAAGAGTTGAGTCCCATGATTAACCTTTTAATGCAATAAGCATGCAGAAGCGGTCATATACAATACATGTATTTTTTTTGTTTTTTCTTTGGGTTTTTTGTTTGGGGGGGGCTCTCTTTATGGCGTCATTCAAGTTCCATTTGTGATTAATAGTAATCAATATCTACTGCAGATATCCATATTTTTTCATATATGCCATTTAGGGATGTTTGATTAGATATGTTTATCTATGTAAAAATCTTGTGTATCTGTATGAGTAAAACTAAACAAAAAAAGTAAGTTAAAAAAAAAAACAGTATATAGTAATGAAACATATGTGGTCAAAGAGTGATAATTTTATCAGTATCTTAATAAAATCTTTGATTATTTTTCTGGTGCATCACACTGAACAAACACCTCATGCCATTACTTTTTTGAGTTCTCACTCCGTTACTGTGGATTAATGTCTTTTAAAACTAAAATAAAAATGGTATCAATTTCATTTTTTGGATATAATGTACTCTTATATATTAAGAAAAGTGTGGTATGCTAAATATTTACACTTTCCTAGACGAACAGCACTTTTTGGCATTTTTTCCAAACCTTGAATAACTGCTGTATATTTTCCCTCACTCTGTTACTTTGTCAATGATGATAAATTCATGTTTTTATTAAATATTTGGTAATTGTTCCTTAATGGCATGTTTAAGTACTTGCTTAGACCTACAATTTGAGCTATTATGGCTGCTACTAAATTACTTTTTAAAGACAGATATGGACTGATTAGTATGGCTGCACAGAAGAGCTGCACAATATATCGTTTGAGCATCGTCATCGCAATGTACATGTGCGCAACAGTTACATCGCAGATTCAGCCATGTAGGAGGCAAATGAACTCAAAGTGTTCTCATCTAATTTTAACCTGGGTACCTGACACACTGCGCGCAACCATCCACCAATCGCAATTGTTCTTTATCAGTTTGCCGAAGCAGACCACGCCCCTGCACATGGAGTGAGTCGCTGGCAACAACATTGAAAAATGAGCAACAAACAGAGGTGTGACCAGAATGTCATGTGCAGGTGGGCATTTTGCATGTTTTATGTGGGAGTGTGTGTGTGTGTGTGTGTGTGTGTGGTGGTGGTGGGGGGTTGTCTGTGATTGTCAGAGGAGGTGGGGGCAAGCATCCATCTGTCTGTCATTGTCAGACCGGTGTGGGGAGTGGGGGCGTCCGTGATTGTCAAGCTCCGTTCAGGTCTGGTAGGCTGGGCAGGGCATTTCACAGGGGAGCAGAGCTTGTCCCTGGCCACACCCCAGCAACGAACAAGAGAAAATCACAGAAAACGAAGACTTGGTGCCAAAAAGAAAAGCAGCGTCAGTTATCTGTAATTATTTCAGCTACGAAAAGAATGATATTGAAACACGTGTTCTGGGTCAACAGTGTCTTGCACTTGTCGCCACAACGAGAGGAAACACAACTAATTTGTTTGACCGTTTACGTCAGCACCACACAGCTATTATATCCTAATGAGTAGTTTTTCATATTGGAATATACAGGGTGGGGAAGCAAAATTTACAATGAACATTTAGTTGTTTTTTCTCAGCAGGCACTACGTCAATTGTTTTGAAACCAAACATATATTGATGTCATAATCATACCTAACACTATTATCCATACCTTTTCAGAAACTTTTGCCCATATGAGTAATCAGGAAAGCAAATGTCAAAGAGTGTGTGATTTGCTGAATGCACTCGTCACACCAAAGGAGATTTCAAAAATAGCTGGAGTGTCCATAAAGACTGTTTATAATGGAAAGAAGAGAATGACTATGAGCAGAACTATTACGAGAAAGTCTGGAAGATACTATTAAAGAAGAATGGGAGAAGTTGTCACCCGAATATTTCAAGAACACTTGCGCAAGTTTCAGGAAGCGTGTGAAGGCAGTTATTGAGAAAGAAGGAGGACACATAGAATAAAAACATTTTCTATTATGTCAGTTTTTCTTGTGGCAAATAAATTCTCATGACTTTCAATAAACTAATTGGTCATACACTGTCTTTCAATCCCTGCCTCAAAATATTGTAAATTTTGCTTCCCCACCCTGTATATCGCAGGGTTAAAAAAATTGCAATGTCAGTTTTTTCCGATATCATGCAGCCCTACTCCACAGTACTTTCTCACTCCATTACTCGCTTGGCCACGCCCTTCTATGTTACACTCCTGTGGTCCTGATGCAGCAGAACAACCTCCCAATAGAACTGGATGGTACTTTCACTGGAGAAGAACTCCACTAATTCAAATGAAAGTCCATATATGACTTCTTGTCAGTGCTCTGTAGTAACTATATTGATATATCTGACCACTTCCATGTAATAAGCCATCAAAATACGGTCCTTTATAAGTAAAGGCACTTTTTTTAATCATTTAAAATTTCATCAAGAAATTCAAAAATCTAAATTTCTCCACTAACTCCACTACTTATATTAAAGTCCATATGTCTTAAAACTTTTGCCTGGTTCTTCTTGCTGTCTCTACTGCTGTAAACTCATCCTGCTAGCCTCACCTGTCCGCTGTCTGTGACGTAAATGATGATGTCCGCCTTCTCCTCAAAGAGTCTGTGATGCAGAGCGGCCAGATCCGACGTATCGTAGGTGTAACCGCCGTCCGATTTGACCACAGTGAGAGGGATGGACTGGCCCGGGACGAAGACCAGCTTCCGGCCTTCGTCCAGCTGTACAAAGCCTGAAGGAGGGAAAAGAAAGAAGAGAGGAATGAAAGAAAGGAAATGAGAGGAAGAAGAGGAGAGGAGTAGAGAGAGAGAGAGAGAGAGAGGGAGGAGGAAGAGGAGAAAAAAGGAGGAAACAAAAAGGAGAAATTTAGCAAAAAGGATATCGATGGGAAGTGACGAGGGAGAAGGAGGATGGAAAAAATAGAGGAAAGAATGAAGGAGAGAAGAGAAAATTAGAGAAATAAAATCAAAAGAGAGAGGGCAAACAAAACAGAGAAGACAGGGGAGAAAAGAAAGAGATGGAAAGACACAAAATGACAGGAAAGACAAGAGAAAGACAAAGAAAAGAAACAAAAAAGTGGAGTGCAGATGGAAAATGGGGATAAAAAAGACATAAACAAGGAAAATAAAAATAGATGAGGGGAGACGAAGGAAAGGAGGGTGAAGAGAGCAAAAGAGAAGTAAAAAAAAAAAAAAGGGACAAAATGATAAAAGAGAAAAACCCCAAAAAATAAATCACAGATAATAAAAGAGGTGATGCAGAAAAAGGAGAAAAGAAAGTTAAAGCAAAAAGCTAAAACAACTGAAAGTGGAGAAAATAATAAATAAATGATTAAAAGAAAAAACAAAGAGGCAATAATGAGAAACAATGACATGAAGAAAATAATCTTAAAAAAAGAACAGACAGAATTTAACATTTATGATACTATACTGCCCCCCTGTGCCTGCATCACGATACTACAACCCACATGTTTACATCATACTGGATATTTAGTAAAAGGTTCAAGAGATTCTAGTGCTGAAATACTTCACTGCTCTAATTAATCTACATAATTAAACCTTGTAGAAGCCAATAATGTAAAAAAAAACTGATGATATAATAATGGCCGATAACGTAATAAAAGTCCTGAACCGATAACGTAATAACTTTTGGCTGGTTATTATGTTATTGGCCAGGTAAAAAAAATGATTTACAAATGTAATAACTGAGCCAATAACGTAATAATATACTAATATCACTTTTTATTATTGGATATAATTGTAAAAATGCACTGTCTCTGTCTGTCTCTTTGTCTGTGTCTGGCCAAAAGTTATTACGTTATCGGTTCAGGAGTTTTATTCTGTTATTGGCCAGTTATTGCGTTATTGGCTTATTACATTTTAAAAATGGCAAATTTATTACGTTATCGGTTGTTATTACGTTATTGGCTTCTACAAACCTCACTTTACTTTTAATTAAATCTCATAATAGAACGTATAATTCAATGTAAAAGATATTTTTTTAAACCTGTAATGAATAAGCTCACTGATTTTCTACTTTAGGGTGGTATAGCCCCCCAGGGGGCACTGGGGCACCATCGAAGGGGGGCGTTTGGAATGAGAAACCTGAGAGGGTGGTGCTGAAACCAAATAGGGGCGCTAGTCTGTATAATATCATTTTCAAGCAGCACAGCCTGTTATGTTGATGGTGAATTTACGTGCCCCCCCCATCTCCCCGTTCCTCTGCAATAAGGTACGTTCCCCGCACCCCCCGTGTTCGGTAGTAATGTCATAGTAAGTCGTGAGGGGGGCACTATCTGCAATGTATATAAGGTCTGTCAAAACAACCCCCCCCCCACACACACACACACACACACAACTTCTTATGTTGCACTATAACCCCCCCCCCCCCCCCCCCCCCCCCCCCGCGTGCTCGATAATGTGTTACAGATCACTATTACCCCTCCCCAGCAAAAAAAAAAAAAAAAAGAAAAGGGGGGGGGGGGTAGGAGGCTCATGATGTTGAAAATGGCCATTTCTTAAAACAAATAAATTTTAAAAATTTAAAAAAGGGTTGAGAAACACTGCCGTAACATAAACCCAGGCTTTCTGTTTGACCCTTTGACCTTTGACCCACACTGACCTTTCTCCTCAAACTTTTTCACCACCTCTGTCATCAGGTCCTGGTAGAACGACTCTCCTCTCTCGATGATGCTGACGTCCAGGCAGTCGTAAACCTTCTGGAACTCTGATTAAATACGACAAACACAATTAGCATCAAACGTACACGGGGTCGACAAAGTTGAAGAAATTATCTGCCTCAGATTAAATGTGATCAATCTTACTTTAATAAGATGAACTAATTTGTTTGACCATTTACGTCAGCACCACACAGATATTATAGCCTCCTGAGTAGTTTTTCATATCGCAATATATCGCCAGGTTAAAAAAATAAATATCGCAATGTCAGTTTTTTCCAATACCATGCAGCTCTAGCGCCAACGCAAAATCAATTGCAAAACCGAAATCATTAATGGCGAATTGTCCCCTGCAGGATGGACCAAACTGTACCATTGCATCCCCAATACATATACACACCAAATATACATATTAAAACACAATTAGAACAGTTACTTGTACAATATGTACTTAACAATATATTATCAATATGATAATATATTTAAATAATTGTGCAAAAATGTGTATTTATTCATTATGTTCAAGTATAAAGAATCTGTAAAGTGAATGTATTGTCATGTGCAGACAGTGTTTTGCTCTGGAAGGAAAACCCATTCTCATTAATTCTCACAATTTCACATTTTGACCTATGACTATATGTTATAAACTACAGCAGGAGTCTCAAACTCACCTTACCTGGAGGCAGCTGGAGCCTGGGTCCGGCTGGACCACATTAAGTATTTCACAAAAAAGGGTTTCTTTACTTTACTCGCAGCTGGTAACATGCTGGTAACCTCTTTGAATGATTTTCCAGCCCTTGCAATCATCTCACTCACCATGCAGTAGGGTGGTCCAAAAAATTTTTTTTTTAAGATTCTCTGGATTAGAACCCTGCATTTGGTTCCATATCTGGCCAAATGACTTCGGTCCAAATTTTATGCAAATTAATTAATATTTAGAGGTTGCACAAGACACATGAAGATTGCTCTATATACTATAACATAACTAGCCAAATGAATAAGGCATATTAGAATAATTTGTAATTTTATTCTCAAAATCAAACAGCAACTCGCATAAAAATGTTACGTAGAAAGTCCAGCAACCACTGTTGCTTTATTGAAATGACAAAAAATGTTCCTGTGTTCTTTGACAACTTGTACTGTTTGTGATCTTCATTTTTTGTTCGGCTACAGTTGAAGTCTTGACTAAGCCCCCCCCCCCCCTTTCAGCAACATCATTGACAACTTTTCTGGAATGCACAGTTTTATCAGCCTTCTGAAAGTCTGCATCATCAGCCCAGTCTTCTGGAGGAATTCTGAAGAATGTTTGTGGCAGATCCAAAGTTTCAAAGAAACGCATGGTGCTGGTGGTGACAAAACCACTGATCTGCTTCCCTTCATAATCTGCTGGATTAAGGGCATCCCAACGCTTTAGTGGAACCATTTTCCATCATTTCGTGAACCATCAGCTGCTTCTGCTCTTGTGTCACACAGGAGTCACAGAATGCCAGGACAACCAGTTCTTCACTCCAGTACCACAGATGTGGGCGGCCTTACTTCATACATATTTTGCTAGATGAAGCACTCAAACCTTGGTTTTGATAGTACTGCTGTTTCTCTTAGCAGGTCAGCTCGGCTATGCTGAAAATGAACAATTAGTTAATTTTCAGGAAACTTCCAGCAACTTGTGCAACCTCTAAAACATCTCCTTTTTCTTCCAAATTTTTTCCTAAATCATTTTTTGAATGCCAAAACCTAATGTGGGGTTCTAATTGAGGTTATCTGAAACTGTATTTTTTACCAGGATTGTTGGACCACCCTACCATGCAGCTAGCTTCGACTGCTGCTTCATTCTCTTTCTTGCTTTCTTGAATAAATCTTGTTTCCTCGATAGACATTTTTTAAGACTGGCGACCTCCCTGGTATTCTGTAAACTCCTCAGCATGTCTAGTTGAGTAATGACGTCAGACGTTGTATTCCTTAAACACCGCAACTTTCTCTGTGCATATCAAACACGCAGGGGTGAACCTGTGCTCCACAAATATTTTGTCTCCCACTTTTCCCGAAATTGCCTTTTGCTCATTGCCAACCTTTCTCCTCACAGCACGTTTTGAGAGAGACATGACTGGAACTGGGGGATGGCAGATATTTTTCGTCCACTTGGTGTCACTCCGGAATATGTTTCAACTAAGTGACTAACGCTCTTACTTCCCCTGGTACTTCGCGGTTGGCTAGCTTGACAACAAATGCCATCAGAAGCTGTCACAAGACTATCTATGGTAGCCCATAAGTGACAAAAATAAATAAAATAAAAGCGTGACAAGACTCAGCAAAAAGGTGCGTTTGAGAACTACGTGTGGGCCGCACTAACACTAAACTTTGATGTCAAGTAGGGGGCCATAAAATATCATCCTGCGGACCGCAATTGGCCCCCAGGCCATGAGTTTGAGACCCCTGAACTACAGCATCAGAATTTTTGACTTTCCCTCCTTTTATTCCTGAGTCATTTTACTTGTAGACCAGTGTGATCCGAAGCAGAAACATCATGCATTCCATAGGGTTGATCTTTGTTCCCATTTGGACACAGATGCATTATGGGTCGGCGTACCGTTTCTGGAGACGTCGCAGATGAGTTTCCAGGCTTTGATGAAGTCTGGCTCTTTGCTCTGGAGCCTGACGACGCACTGGTACGCTCGCTTCTTAAAGTCCTCCTCCGAGTCGAACCGCTTCTTTGACTCCTGAAGACGAAAAGAAGGGAAGAAACGTCCAGGTGACGATAAGACAAGAACAGAAACAAAGACGACAGCTTTGAGAAATGACACAAAGACAGATAAGTGTTAGCCTGCTCTAATCGTCTACATTTGATCAGTTATTGACAGGTACAGATGAGTTTGCACTGACTTTGTAGAAGGCCTGCAGGTCGCCGATGGGCGGGGACACGGTCAGGTAGTCTGGGAACTGGTCCTGCAGGTGGGCGATGAGCATCCCGAACTGAGTCCCCCAGTCTCCCACATGGTTCAACCTGAAACCACACAACATTATTCTACATGATCTGGGAAAGAAAACTATTTCAGACAAACTCGGATAATTACCCCCACCAAGGAGGTTATGTTTCCATCAGGATTTGTCTGTTTGTCTGTCTGTTAGCAAGATAACTCAAAAAGTTATGGAACGATTTTGATGAAATTTTCAGGAAATGCTGATACTGGCACAAGGAACACATGATTATTAAATTTTTGAGGTGATGAGGGGGGATGAGACAGGACTGATCTGCCTTGGTGGAGGTCTGCGCTCTCTGAGTGCTTTTCTAGTTTGTTATATTAAACCTTTAAGCACCAAAGTGGAAACATAACTGAATGAAACAGACCATAACTACAGGTAGCGTTGCCAATTTTTGACATGTGTCCCTTCAATCCTAACACCAGTTCAGGGCATGTTTCTATTCAAAGTGAATATATTTTTTCATGTTTTCTTGATATCTGTTTTGTTCCTGGACACTAAGGTAGGTTAATTACCCTGCCCCCTGAAGGGAAGGCAAGGGGTACTGTTGTATTGTTTTTGGTTTGGTTTCTTCTTTTGTTTTTTAACACTTTAGCAGCAAAACTATTGGTTGAATTCATACCAAATTGGGTTTATAGATTGCTAGTGACTCAGAATAGATGTGGTTACATTTTGGGAAAAGTAGGTCAAAGTTAAAATTTTTTATGAATTTTTTTACATCTTTTTCCTCCATTTACTTATAATGGGCAAAATTCCAAATGTCTATAAAAACATCAATTTTGTTTCAATTTACATCAAACTTGGCACATATATAGAGGCAATTGATATGATGACATCAGCTGGATCACAGCCAAAATAAGCTACAATACGTGCGAGGGGAGGGGTTTGTTGTGCCTGGAACCACTTGTTTTGCTTGTTTTTGTGGCATATTCAAAGTAAAATGAACTGAACAGAATAAGTAGGTAGTGTTAACTCATCCGACCAAATATTCCTTTGTGTCACCATATCCATTGTAGAAAGGATGCAGTAATAGAATGCGCTACGTCTACTGTTTATTAAAGCCATGTGTGGTGACTGTAGCACCACCATCTGACCGCACACAGCTGAGTTCAGTGACTGGAAATGCCAAATTTGTCAGTTTTTCTTTTTTTGCAACTTCTTAAAAGTTCACTTGACAAACGCAGCTCATTACATTATCCTGGTCCAGTGTGTTCAAAGCTGCGTATGACTTTCATCACCGATTTTTCATCAGATCTGTAAAACCTGAGTCATAGCCTAAGTATCAGGAATTCATAGGTCTGTCCATGATTACTCACCTGAATCTCTTCTCTCACAGTGAACAATTTCGTAGTGTACTACATCATAAACTATCCATTTATTTACAAACAGAGCCAGTAGGTCACTCGGGCATTTTTGGAAATTTGTCGCAACATGCAATGAGCTCCATGCAGCTGCACTATGGCCACAGCGGCAACAAACATGGAAACAGCTTCATTGCCTCTTGCTGCTGCAGCTGCATGGAGCTCTGCTTCCCACCATACATGTCATGACAAACTTCCAAAAATGCCCGAGTTACCTACTGGCTCTGTCTGTAAACAAATGGATTGTTTATGGTAGAGTACACTTTGAAATTGTTCACCGTGAGGGAAGAGATTCAGGTGAGTAATCACAGAAAGACTTACAGATTCGTGATACTTTGGCTATGACTGAGGTTTTACAGGTTTTTATGGGCGGCTGTGGCTCAGTTGGTAAAGCGGGTCGTCGGTTCGAATCCTGGCTCCGACTGTCCACGTGTCGAAGTGTCCTTGAGCAAGACACTGAACCCTAAATTGCTCCCAGTAGTGCCAGGCAGCTGGTGTATGAGTATGTGTGTGAATGGGTGAACGTGAGAAATTGTAAAGCGCTTTGGGCACCATGAAGGTGTAGAAAATGCACTATACAAGTTCAGTCCATTTACCATTTTACCATTTACAGGTGACAAAAGTCATATGCAGCTTTAAAGTGAAGGTTTAATGACATTAACACTGACCTGAGGACGTCGTAGCCCAGAAACTCAAACAGGCGACACATGCTTTCCCCGATGATGGTGGAGCGCAGGTGACCCACGTGCATCTCTTTGGCGATGTTTGGAGATGAGAAATCCACCACCACCTGGAAAACACCAACACATTTATGACATTTAGAGACAGAGAGTTTTTCAAAAGTGGATGCAATCTGAGTTTATAATATCTGTTTGTGAAGTTTTACCACAAGTGGTTAAATGTAGGGATGTCCTGATTTGATCTATCTAAAGTAAAAAGTATCGGTATCGGCAAAACTAATCATGAAAAAAATCGGATCGGAAGCAAAAAAAAATAAAATACAGATCAGATAACCCCCCCCACTGACTGAACAACTACCTCCAACAGTCAAATGGACAATGTGACACTCACCCTCCCTCAGAGCATTAATCACAACCCATGCACCTTGTTTTGAATTTTACCTTTTATACATCCTTTATTACCTGTATATATCCTTATATGTTGTGTATATTTCTTTTATGTGTGATATAGAGTTAGATTTATGTATATTTTAGTAGTATTTGTATATTAATATCCCTCAACCTCCATCTCATAGCAGGTGGGTGGAAGAACTGTTACTATCCATTAGACTTGAGAAGCTTAGATTTTCCCCTCAATGGCTCCTTAAAGTTATTCGAAAAAACTTGGTGACCTCTCTTAAATTATATTGAAACCTTGACATCTCTGCCAGATCGTAATGACTGAGCCCCCCCTTTTATTTTTGTTTTTTGTTCATTTGTTTTGTTTTATTTTAGTTACACTTTTTTTTTTGTTTTGTTTTATTTTGTTAATTAGACAATTGTTGAACCTATTCTGTACCGATTACTTGTCAATATTGGATTTACATGAAGGATTGTCTTCTTTTGAGTAGGGTGGGACTGTGGGAGGGATAAAAGAAAAATGAAAGAGACACTGCACTGTCATGTCATGCCTGTGAAATTACTTCCAATAAAGAAAGTTAATTAAAAAAATAATAATAATATTTTATCTCTGTAGTTTTTGTACATTGCCGATATTTTTCGGTATTTCGTGTGATATTTTTGTTCCGTTTTTTTGCACATTAAGTATTTGCTGCTGAACAGATTTTCATTGTTCCTGTAAAAGTGACAATAAAGATCTATTCTATTCTATTCTCTGACAATGACTGTGACTAACCTTCTTCCTGGAGGCCAGAGGGGGGGGCACCACACCGTTGACCAGCAGGTTACTCAACAGCTGAGACACAAACGTCCTCTTCAGGTGGATGTTGATGAAGCCTGAACAGACACATCATCACAAATCTGTCCTGGAGGTTACAGCATCATCATTACGAACATGCGACACTATTTAAAAAAAAAAAACCCTGTTTCCCACCTGGTCCTGCGATCTCAGTTTTCTGGATGAGTTCGTTGTCTGGAAGGTTCTGGATGATCTTCTCCGCGATTTCTCTCGGGTTTACTTTGACTCCTTTCGCCTTCAGCATCTGAAACGTAACCGCTCAGTTTAAGACACAGAATGCGACACAAACATTGTTTTTTTTAAACTTATCAGAAAACAGGAGGAAATACCAGTCCAATACATCTTATATTTCATTTATATATTATATTTTGTCTCAGGTTTAGGTGAATCTTTGCATAAATGTTCTCTGTAAATAACACTAAAGTCAAATTAGAGTACACACCTTATTTGTCGAATATGTAATCTTATGATACGTACTGTTACATGGGTAAAAATAGACTTAAAGGGGTAAGATTTGTCTAAAGTCACTTTTATTAGTTTGTGGTTCATTTATTTGTGTATTTGGACCCTAATAGTTCATACAGTTTGAATTAGAACCCTCCAGGTGCTGCAAAACTATCTTCATATTCATTTTGGCAAAAATCCAGTGGATTTCTACAACGTGTTTTAATTCCTGCTTAATTTGTTACGTTTTATAACTAGTTATGTCATGACATTTGCACATATAAGGTCCAGACTTCAGACGAACATTTCTCTAGTATGACATAATTGTTTGTCAGCAGCAGCGGTTGTAGTCCATACTGAAAATATGTCCAAACTTGGAGCCCATTACCTAAAATGTTCAGTTGTTGGTTGAATGGAACAGATCAGCACAGTCAACAACCTGGAGGGGGCGTGGTCATATGCATTTAAAGGGCCAGCGCTCCAAACCACCTTTCTGGTGTCATTTCTCAGAAATAGGGTTGAAGATGGACCTGTGGAGTTGAATTAATGAAGAATTCACACCCAAGCAGAGCATTTACAGTTTATGGAGACCACAGGGACATGTTGGAAAATGAAGAATTCCATTTAAAAATAAAGCAAAATATCACTCCTTTAACGATTTTGTTGCCTGGTTTAATCAGATGCCCATTGCTAAGACTTAAAGGAGTGATATTTTGCTTTTTTTTTTTTAATGGAATTCTTCATTTTCCAACATTTCCCTGTGGTCTACATAAACTATAAATGCTCTGCTTGGGTCTGAATTCTTCATTAATTTAACTCCACAGGTCCATCTTCAACCCTATTTCTGAGTAATGACACCAGAAAGGTGGTTTGGAGCGCTGGCCCTTTAAATCCACATGAGCCACTTCAGGCCCCGCCCCCTCCAGGTTGTTGGCTGTGCTGCTCTGTCCCGTTCAACCAACAACTGAACATTTTAGGTCATGGGCTCCAAGTTTGGACATATTTTCAGTATGGACTACAACCGCTGCTGCTGATAAACAATTACGTCGTACTCGGAGAAATGTTCGTTTGACGTCTGGACCTTATTTGTGCAAATGTGGAGACATAACTAGTTATAAAACGTAACAAATTAAGCAGAAATTAAAATAGGTTGTAGAAATCCATCTGATTTTCGCCCAAATGAATATAAAGATAACTTCGCAGCACTTGGAGGGTTCAAATTCAAACTGTATAAACTATTAGGGTCCAAATACACAAATAAATGAACCGCAGACTAATAAAAGTGGGTTTACATAAATATGAGCCCTTTAAAAGTTAAAAAGTTAGTTTGCTTTATAATCCATGTGGGGAAATTCGGTCTCTGCATTTTACCCATCCTGATACACACAAAGTAGCTAGCATTAGCATTAGCATTAACATTAACATTAACAAGTGGCACATTAGACCAACTCTGGGACCAACTCCAGATCTTCATCAGTACCGTGGTCAGGGGCAGAGACAAGAGAATTAACCTAAACGTACCTGTCTTCTGTATAAATATGACATAAAACATAGTATTGTGAGAGTGGTTTTAAACTGTTAAACTGTGTCTTTAACAATCTAGCCTGAAAATGTGAGCATTTACATTCAAATGCAGTTGAAAAACAATGAAAGGAAATAATGATGCTCATTGAGCGACAAGAGAATTAACCTAAACGTAACTATTTTCTGTATAAATATGATATAAAACATAGCATTGTGAGAGTGTTTTTACACCGTTAAACTGTCTGTAACAATCTAGCCTGAAAATGTGAGTATTTATATTCGAATGCAGTTGAAAAAAAAAAAGAAAGGAAATAATGATGCTCATTAAGCGACAAGAGAATTAACCTAAGTGTACCTGTCTTCTGTACAAATATGACATAAAATGTGGCATTGTGAGGGTGTTTTTAAACCGTTAAACTGTGTCTTTAAGGATCTAGTCTGAAAATGTGTGTTTATATTCGAATGCAGTTGAAAAACAATGACAGGAAATAATGACGCTCATTAAGTGACAAGAGAATTAACCCAAATGCAACTATTTTCTGTATAAATATGATATAAAACGTAGCATTGTGAGAGTGTTTTTAAACCGTTAAACTGTGTCTTTAATAATCTAGTCTGAAAATGTGTGTATATATTTGAATGCAGTTGAAAAACAATGAAAGGAAATAATGATGCTCATTAAGCGACAAGAGAATTAACCTAAATGTACCTGTCTTCTGTATAAATATGATATAAAACGTAGCATTGTGAGAGTGTTCTTAAACCGTTAAACTGTCTTTAATGATCTAGTCTGAAAATATGAGTATTTATATTCAAATGCAGTTGAAAAACAATGAAAGAAAATAATGATGCTCATTAATAGTCATTTTCTGTGATCTGCACACATCTGGCTGTCTCACCTGGGCCATGGCCATGGCGCTGTTGCACTGGTAGTCTCCGAACTTGGCCTGCTGGTTGGGTGTGACGGCCAGCGGAGGGTTGTCCAGCTCAGGGCAGGATGCCCGGATGGCCTCGCCAAAAACCTCCTGCAGCCGCTGGTTGATGTTCAGCATGGATTTAGAGCAGAGTGTGCGCTCCTCCTGCATGCTCTGTGTACACAACATGACCCCGGTTTAATCGGTGTTCAGCAAATATGACAACAGACAAAAAGTGTGTAAAAGAAACAGCAGAAAAAAAGGGTCTGAGAAAAGCAAATGTTGAGGCCACAGGTTCATCTGTGTTTGTCATCAGAGGTGGAAGAAGCTCACACATTCTTTACTGCAATAAAAGTACAGATGATTACCGGCTAAAATTTACTTAGGGGGTCAAATGAGTGGCCATTTTTGTCAAAAAATAAAGTTGTAAGAAATGCATAGAACTGTGTCGAAATACTGCTAATACATCTGTGCACAGACTACTGATATTATTTGACAGTGGAAGCTATATTTTCAGAAATATTGGATTTTCAATAGCACGTGTATGTGAAAACTTTTGCTGGTGGACGGACGTGACATTACCCATGATGCTCTGGTCAGTACCAGTACTTTACTAGGAATACACTTATATACTTACTATTGCTAATTCTCCTCTTATTCATAAATGTTAGTATTGTGGATCTAAAACAATAACAGCTGACACAAAAACTCAAAATGTGGCAGTGGACGGATGTGACATGGTTGTTACAGATCCCATCATACTGATGCTCGGCAGCCATGTCACCGTTTCCAGAAATGATCTCTGCGCAAAAACTAGGATCAGAATTATTTATTGTACAGTTTATCATCATACTAAAGAGTAAATAATATAGAATTGTTATTTCTTCATAAAAATGCTTATTATTAGAAAACTGTTGATTTAAAAAGTGATGTGTGACATTCTTAATGTATGTATTGGTGTAACATAAGCAGGATGGATCAGCACCATACTCCATATTGAACCTGTAAAAATAAAACATCCGATATGTAGGATATAAACTTGTAAGAAAAACTGGGGAATCTAAGAGAATAGAATATTTGTTTTTCAGGTAAATTCAGTTAAAATACAACTTGGCCATTTGTGACATGAAAATATAGCTTTAATTGTGATGAAATTGGACATTTTTGTCCTGAAAACATAGTTCATATGAGCATCAACATGCTGCAACAGAACTAAAATCCTGTACATTTGCAGAACTTGCATTTACCAACACAAAGTTCCTTTGGGGATTCACTTATATTGATTTCTTATGCACAAAGACAGAAATAAGACCTCTAAGCAAATTTTAGCTGTTATTTAAAGAAAAACAAATAAAAAGAATGAGTATGCTCTAGAGAATGGACTTTTTACTGCAGTAACAAGTCAGCCCTTTTACTTTTATAAAATAATTGGGGCCAGTAGAGGATGTCATGTCCCCCAGCCCCCCCCACAAAATCTAAAAGTGGTACTTGTTAGTGAAGTTAGCTTATTTTCATTGACTTTGTTTGACACCAGAAGAGTCAAGCAGAGTAATTACTGGAAAAATATTGAACAGTTTTCTAGCTATTCTCCAAAAATGAAACAATGACAAACAGTATGATGGAAACACAGACAAACAACAACAAAACAGCCAAAAACACATGGCTGATGAAACTCAAGCAAACGTTTTCGTCTCGTGGTCTGGAAACTAAGGCTACGTTCAGACTGCAGGCAGATGTGGCCCAAAGCCGATTTTTTTGCCCATATATGACCTGTATCCGATCTGTTAAAGACAGTTTGAACGGCACTAAATCTCATTTTTTTCAAATCCGACCCAGGCCACTTTCATAAGTGGTCCTAAATGCGATATGTATCTGATATTTTGCAATGCGACTTCAGTCTGAACAGCCAGGTTGCATTTATCCGACTTTTACGGTATTGAAATACGACAAACGTCACAATTCTGCATCCCAGGAGTGTTAAATGCGTAAACACAGCGCGTACCTGCTTGGTCATGTATTACGTCAGGACCTCTTTTGCGCATGCGGGTCATTTAGGGTTGCATTCAGGTCATACTCAAAACTGATAGAAGTCGCACTTAACCCTTTCATGCACTATTTATGTGAAATTAGACAAGATATTTTTCTGCAGTGTTTTTATTCCTCTTTAGACATTAAAAAAAAACAATGTGATCAAGTTAAAAAAAAAAAAAAAAAGTTACAAAAATTTCCACTCAGCTGGACACCATGTATTTAATTTTTGAAGCAAAGAAGCATGTATTTAAAATCTAATATCAGAAAATGATATGGAAAACTATGCAATAAAAACACTTTTAATGCTGCTAATCAGATGTTTTCTCACATTTGAACATACACATTTTTTCGATTGCACTATTTCTACTTTGTCTCTTTTAATATTTGTTGCACTGATATGAAGAAGCTCCCCAATTTCGTTGTACAATGTATAATGACAATAAAGAGCATTCTATTCTATTCTATACTCTAATACTAGGTATTATTCACTGCATGGAGATAATATGCAAAAAAAAAAAAAAAAAGTTTAAAAAATACCTGTCAATTACAGTCTAATAACAATTAGCAATTGATTTACACTAAAACATGTCACTGCAGATCAGGTTTATCAAGAACAGCAAAGTTACAGTAATGGTATGAATGTCAGTGTATTATGGGATGGTGCATAAGTGTCTACTGTGTTGGCTGATATGGAACTAAAACAACCAAAACCCTGAATATACAAGAGAACAGCTGTAGAAGAACTGCCCACTGGAGTGACCACTGTGCATGAAAGGGTTAATGTGTAATATGAACGAGCACACAAAAAAATTGGATTTCACCCAAAAATCCAAATTGCGCATTAAGACCTGCTGTCTGAACATAGCCTAAATGACAGAGAAGCAAATTGCACCTCAGGTCATGTTACTATAATGTGAAGATGATTAACCCTTTCATGCATAGTGGTCACTACAGTGGACAGTTCTTCTCCAGCTGTTCTCTTGTATATTCATGGATTTTGTTGTTTTAGTTCCATATCAGCCAACACAGTGGGCACTTATGCATCATCCCAAACACTGAAATTCACACTATTCCTGTAACTTTGCTGTTCTTAATAAACCTGATCTGCAGTAACCTGTTTGAGTGTAAAAAAAAATTGCTAATTGTTATTTGACTGTAATTAACAGTTTATTTTTCTTTTTTAACCCATTAAGACCCAAACATCCACCATCTACCAAAATCATCTACTGATATAAACTGTTTAATCCCTGATGATCGACTAATCTATGTTAATAATTGGTATAAAATACAGTTCTTCATCTTTTCATGGTCATCAGATATGACCCATTTGGACGTTCAGAGGCTCTTTAGTTACCGTGGAAACACCGTCATCTTCTACAACATTGATTCACCAGTAAAACTCATGGAGTTCGATCAATGACAGTGGATAGAGACACTGGGTTTATGTTCAATTAATGATATATTTGCTGAAAAAGTAGCTTTTTCTTCAGTTTTCTCTATTTTTGAAATAGTAATTCTCAACTTTTCTCTGAGCTTTCATGAACATCTACATGATTAGTAAATTAAATGTCAGAAAATACCTGATTTTCACTGAAAAAAAAAACACAAAATACAATAAATAATATTACAATAATTGGTGATAAACCACTTAAGGATGGTTAAATATGGAGAACAATTCATTTGGGAACTGCCACAAATGTCACACTGGGTGCTTATGGGTTAAACAAAAAGTTGCTTCTTTTTTTGCATATTATCTCCATGAAGTGAGTAATAACTAATATTAGAGTATGTAAAAATGTGAGAAAGCATCAGATTAGTAGCATTAAACATGTTTTTATTTCATAGTTTTCACACAGTATATCAATAAATGCATGTTTCTTTGCTTCTAAAATTAAACACATGGTGTCTAGCTGAGTGGATATTTTTGTGACTCCACGAAAAATAGGTTCAGAAAAAAATTCAATCGCACTGTTTTTTGTTGTTGTTTTTTTTTTTTTTTTCATGCCTAAAGAGAAATAAAAACCACTCGGGAAAAAAAAAATCTTGATTAATGTTCTCATAATTCATGCATGAAAGGGTTAAACTATTCTAGAAGAACATTAACGTTACCAAGATTCGGAAAACAGAAAAACAGATTGGACAAAGGAAGAGACTGAACTATTCACCCAGTGGCAGGATTATTCCAGCTGATTACATCCTGTGAGCCAGAACATTATAATACGCTGAAATACATTCCTGTTTTTATTCTGGTTTAACATGCTGCTAATTTTTTTAATCCTGCGCTGTAGTATTTATTTATGTATATTTATTCATTATTATTTTTTACATTTTTACTGTTATTATCAGATTTTATTATTATTATCTTTAATATAGGATTCATTTTATAGGATTTTACCATGTACATTGCTGGACCTGAGTACTGATTTCGTTTCATGTATACACTACATGTAATGACAACAAAGTGAACCTTGAACATTACTGGTATATAAACCAATCCCAACTGATCAAAATCAGCAGTAAATAGAGTTTAGAGCGCCACCTGCTGGACTCTGGTGTCAACACTCACTTTTTTGAGGATGTTGAGGCGGTATTTGAGTTTGGCGTTTTCCTCCCGCAGCTCGTCCAGACGTGGCGTTGAACTTAAGTTTTGCGGGTTCTTCAAACTCTCAATTTCTGCAGAGAGGCTCTTGATCTCGTTCTCCTGAAAAGACACAAACATTGAAAAGTATATTTCATGTTTCCTGTTTGATTCTTCCCAAAAAAGTTACAAATAAAGTAATCTGTAAGCAATCACAAGAAACAAATGAATCATTACAGAGACACTCAGTTATTTTTAAAACCTTTGGTGCTCTTTTCTGAGAAGAGGATAAACATTTATTCCAAGATAATCGAGTGAAGATGAGTTTCATCGTAAGGCACATCCGGTCTAGAAAGGTGTATTAATAGATGTTTAAAAGAACATTTAATTACCTGCAGTTGAGTGAAGAAAAAAAAAGAAGACAAACTTGTTTTTGAGATATTTGTTTTTAAAATGTAGTCATTTGACCAGAAACAAATCTGTTGACACAACACACTATAAATGCAGTCACTGGTCTGTCATGGGTTGAATTCACAGAAGTCACATCAGTGGAAATGTCTCAAAATGAAACCAAAAGCTGTGTCCACATTATCTGATGCAATAAATCAAAAACTTACAGGAATGTAAGATAAATGACTTCCAGTAACACACACCCCGTGATCCAGACTTCAAAAATGAGACCTATAAACTTTTCAGGAAGCAAATATTTATTAGACTGACTTTACTATCCTAAAATTGATTTATAATATCATTTAGATTTCCATTTTTTGTTTTTCACTGTGTTATGCAGGAAGCTAATCAATGTTTTAAACCAGTAAAACATCAAAATATTAACAGATTTCACTTTCATTACTTATATTAAACTCTTAATTTTGTCTTTCAGGAATCCACAGTCACTGAGTGCAGTTTTAACCCTTTCATGCATGAATTATGAGAACCTTAATCAAGATTTTTTTCCTGAGTGTTTTTATTCCTCTTTAGGCATGAAAAAAAAAACAAAAACAATGTGACTGATTTTTTTTTTTTTTTAAAAAACCTGTTTTTCATAGTTACAAAAATGTCCACTCAGCTACACCATGAATTTTATTCTTGAAGCAAAGAAACATGTATTTAAAACCCAATATCATAAAGTGATACGAAAACAGTGAAATGAAACCATGTTTAATGCAGCTAATCTGATGTTTTCTCACATTTTAACATATTCTAATACTAGTTATAATTCACTTCATGGAGATAATATGCAAAAAATAAATAGTAACAACTGATTTCCACTCAAGAACAGCAAAGTTACAATAATGGTATGAATTGCAGTTTATGAGATGATGCATAAGTGTCCACTGTGTTGGTTGATATGGAACTAAAACAACAAAACCCAAGAATATACAAGAGAACAGCTGTAGAGCAACTGTCCACTGTAGTGACCTATGCATGAAAGGGTTAAATAAACTTTTAGGAGGCAAATATTGACATATTTACCAGTTTTCTCAAACAATTTCATCAGTGTCTCTACATTACAGAGGTGAAGTGAACAAAGAGGGGTTTAAATCACTGTATGGCTAAAATAATAAGTAAACAAAACTGGATAGGTTAAATGTATTTTATTCTTCTACTTTGCAGTTTTGAGTTTTTCAGTCACTCTGATACAGACTAAAAATTCTATAAAATGCATAATATAAACACAAGCTTAGTTTGGTTCATAGTTACTATAAAATGCTGTCAAATGAAAAGAAGGAACCAGCATGAAACTCCACTAAAATATCCATAAATTTTATTTCAACAGGGCCCTAAATGCAGTCCGACCACCAATAGGGGATACTTTATAGCTTCAGTAAATATCCTGAGTATTATCGTATATCCGGCATTAAAATAAAACATGTAAACATGCTAATACGCCTTGTATCAGTCAAATTATTTGAAAACCTTGTAGCGTTTTGTCGTTAATATGACACCTGACGCAGCAACGCAGTAAGGACAAATCAACACATTAACAGGAAACCAAACACCAACAATACTTAAATATAACCAAAAAAATATGTGTATATATCAGCCGATTGTCAGGGCGTGGGCTTCAAAATCAAAATATAACGTTAAACTTGTTGATGAATGTATGGTTTGTGATTAATAAGCAGATCCGCATTAGATTATCAGTTTCTTTTATGGTGTTCGGCGCGGCGGTGAAATTTCAAACCACTAGCGGTCCTTCAGCCTCTTTGCTAACATTAGCATATTTTTCCACGTAAACCGGCCGCTTACCTGTTCCTGCAGTCGGGCCTGATACTCGGTTACAGGGTCTCCCATCTTTGTGGACTCTGTGGGTGAATTCTACCGGCAGCTAGAGGTGGACCAGTGGAAACTCGTGGCTGATGAAACAAACAGAGAGAAGGAAGAAGTCCACGCAACTTTCACTTCCGGTGCCTTACGTCATCAAACCGCGCCCCGCTTGTTTTTTTTTTTTTTGTTTGTTTGTTTTTAAACAGATTTTTTTATGTTATTTTTAATGTAAAAAGAGTTATTTTACCAGTGAACTACCTCTGTTTTCATATAAATATTTTTTGGTAAATGTTATTTTAACATTGTGTTGATTTGTACATTATATTTTACTCTATGTACAGTTAGGGAAAAAATATTAGACCACCCTTATTTTCTTCAATTTCTTGTTCATTTTCATGCCTGGTCCAATTAAAGGTACATGTGTTTGGACAAATACAATAAGAACAACAAAAAATAGCTCATAGTAGTTTAATCTAAGAACTGATATCTAGCCATTTTCCATGTTTTCTTGATAATAACCAAAATCACTTCGGTTCTTCCATCAATATCTATGTCATTGTACTGACAAAAACAGTGCTTTTAGACATTTCATGTTTTCTTTTCTGTCTGTTTTAGTCACAGGATACACACAGGAGTTAATACTTGATTACGTACCATTGTTTTTGATGACTTTTGATGGTCTAATCATTTTTTCCACGACTGATTGTTTCATTTAACAGATCTAATGCCACATTTCAAAATCTGTATTAAAAATAATTTACGTAAATTCTTCAATGTTAAACCAATTTCAATAAATCTCTGGAGTAGATTTATATTATCAAGAGTACTTACATTGGCAAATATTGTGCTTAATTTCCTCAAACAATCCTTAGTCTCTTTGGGGAAATATTTAATTAAAATGAAACACACAAAACACTTTAAAAGTCAATTCAAAATATTTGTTTATTATAAGGCTACAGAGATGCTAAATACAAAAGCAGCAATATATAATGAGATGTACACTATTTGAACTCAATAACCTAATACAATATTAAATAGGGTTTTAATTTGTGAGTTTAAGTTATTTTTTAAATCAGATTTGATCAGAATTAATATCATTTCAAAGTCCTTGGTTTCAATGATTTTGAATTTGCACCTAATTTAACATTAATATCATCACTCTAAACCTGTCTTATATTAATTACACTGTAATCAGAAAAAGTTTCTTTTTTTAAATGAATAAAATTTTGATTATTAGACCTTTATTTAACCAGATAAAATACAGAAGTTACTTTGGATACATTTTATGGCATTTAACAGAAAAATAAACAATGTCTAGGAGACAATACTGGCTGTAACATTAATCTGAAAATGGTATTTACTTAATGCAGATGCTGAGAAACTTTCTTCATTGTCATTGAAACAGTTTGAATATTAATAGTTGTTTCATTAAATATGCATACAGTAATTACATTCAACACAGTAAATGTTAGAAAAAAAAAAACCCAATGACATCAACGTAGAAGAGAAGAACATTTTTATTTGTTGTGAAACTACAAAACATATTGTTTGTTTTATTTTTTTGTGCTGGTGAAATATTTACAACTCTGGTCGACAGTACAATGTCTGAGAATAAAATTCACAGCTTTTCGGGACTCTCGCAATAAAAAGGAAAAAAAAAAAAAAAAACAGGAAAAGCACACCCAAATCACAAAGTGCAATAAATACATGCTGTATGTTTGTCAAAGCCGCCTCCATACAAATACCAGGTTCATCACCAGTCGTAATACAAACAGATTCATTAGAAAAAAAAATATATAATCAAACGAGGAAAAAAAAAATGCACTTTAAAATCAAAAAAAACAAACAAGAATTATATCACAACCTACATGATGAAAAAATAATCATTTGTGACTAACAGCATTTGTTTGTTTTTTTTTTCTCTGAATGATCGTGATTTCTCGTAGCAAAAACCTACATTCCTTCATCCAGACGTTACATAAACGAGTGATTGCGTTAAATATTCGTCAATCAAGACATCGGACTTTTAAAAAAAAAAAAAAAAGATAACAGACGGAGCTGCTCGACAGACTACAGAGATATGTCTAATATTTAAAACTTCTCTACGCAGGAGGAAAACGGGATTGATGTGGTGAGAAAATGTTCGTGATGTGGTACGTTTGCGGGTTCTTTCAGGCCACGCGACGACGGACGAACAGAAAAAGGAACGAAATAAAATAACATCGGTTGCTTCCAAAAGGCACGATCACTCACATAACGCTGAGTCCTTTCATTAAACTCACAGCTCCAGTGTTGTTTACAGCTGCATTCACGCTACGGGGGGGGGGGGGGGGGGTGCTTTATTACATACGAATATGTAAAAATCGGATAATTTCTCACATTCTGGACGCTGACGTTCACTTCACAATCGCAAAACCAACAGCCTGACTGGCTTCTGTAGGACTTCTTAGCTGTTTTTTTTTGGCGCTGGTATTTATTTATTTATTTAATTTAACTGAGGGACAGTCTGTCAGACTTCATCACCATGAAAAATAATAAAAGGGGTGTCAAATATACGGTCTGCGGACCAAAACCGGTCCACCACACGGTCTAGTCCGGCCCGTCAGTGCAAAAAAGTTCCACTGAGGATATAAACAGAAAAGGGTGTTGAAGTCATTTTAGTTGAGGGACCACCTACAGACTAAATAATAACAGAATAACCTATAAAGAAAATAAATAATCAGATTTTCTCGTTGTTTTAATGTGAAAAAAGTAAATTGCATTGTGAAAATATTTATGTTTAGAAACTATCCTTTCACAATAAAACGTGAATAATACGAACGAATACGAACCTGAAACGTCTGAAGAAAAATAATCATAGTAATAATAAAAAATAATAATGCAATTTTAACAATATTCTGCCTGTTATTAAAGGTTTTGTGGATTTGTAGATCCACTGTGATCTACAAATACTACATGGTTGTTCAGGTTATACACATTTTCATAACGTAATTTTACTTTTTTCTCGCTAAAATAAGGTGTTGAAGTCGTTTTAGTTCAAGGGCCACGTACAGATTAAATAATAACAGAATAACCTATAAATAATAATCGGATTTTCTCGCTGTTTTAATGTGAAAAAAGTAAAATTGCATTGTGAAAATATTTACGTTTAGAAACCATCCTTTCACAATAAAACGTGAATAATACGAACAAATATGAACCTGAAACGTCTGAAGAAAAATAATCATAGTAATAATAAAAAATAATAATGCAATTTTAACAATATTCTGCCTGTTATTGAAGGTTTTGTGGATTTGTAGATCCACTGTGATCTACAAATACTACATGGTTGTTCAGGTTATACACATTTTCATAACGTAATTTTACTTTTTTCTCGCTAAAATAAGGTGTTGAAGTCGTTTTAGTTCAGGGGCCACGTACAGACTAAATAATAACACAATAACCTATAAATAATAATCGGATTTTCTCGCTGTTTTAATGTGAAAAAAGTAAAATTGCATTGTGAAAATATTTACGTTTAGAAACCATCCTTTCACAATAAAACGTGAATAATACGAACAAATATGAACCTGAAACGTCTGAAGAAAAATAATCATAGTAATAATAAAAAATAATAATGCAATTTTAACAATATTCTGCCTGTTATTGAAGGTTTTGTGGATTTGTAGATCCACTGTGATCTACAAATACTACATGGTTGTTCAGGTTATACACATTTTCATAACGTAATTTTACTTTTTTCTCGCTAAAATAAGGTGTTGAAGTCGTTTTAGTTCAGGGGCCACGTACAGACTAAATAATAACACAATAACCTATAAATAATAATCGGATTTTCTCGCTGTTTTAATGTGAAAAAAGTAAAATTACATTATGAAAATATTTAGAAGTTTGTTTAGAAACCATCCTTTCACAATAAAACGTGAATAATACGAACAAATATGAACCTGAAACGTCTGAAGAAAAATAATCATAGTAATAATAAAAAATAATAACGCAATTTTAACAATATTCTGCCTGTTATTAAAGGTTTTGTGGATTTGTAGATCCACTGTGATCTACAAATACTACATGGTTGTTCAGGTTATACACATTTTCATAACGTAATTTTGCTTTTTTCTCACTAAAATAGACAGAAAATTAGATTATTTATAGGTTCTTCTACCCGTCTGGCCCACTTCAGACCATACTAAACTAAAAGAACTAAAATGACTTGGACACCCCTGCTTTATCTAATCCTGTGATCACACACACACACACACACAGTGTCTGATGTTACAGCTCGACAACAGCCTCCAGAAAACACCTGTTTTATTCAAACTAGATCCAAACATGATGCATATTTATTCATTTATTGTGTTTCTCAAAGTCCTGGAGGTACAGTATATGTCATCAATAACTCTACATTTACCCATAATCCTACCTTCAGAGGATTTTCATGGACACTGCAACACTTTTTCAATCTTCATGTAAAAATGATTACATGATCTGAGGAAAAAGTAGTGTGATTACTGTGGGATATGCTGCAGTTTGATTGAGATTTGACTACAGCTGCTTGTTATTGGGAAAAAAATGTGGAAATGCCTGAATTTTTCAACTAACATACAAAATGTAACATAGCATAAAAATTTTGTGACTTTTACTTTGTATGTTCTTCAAAGTAGCTCTTAAATCCATAATATCACCATAGAACTCAATGTTTTGGTTTTTTTTTTTTTTTTTTTAAATAAACCTTTAAATTGCAGGTTTTGGTGATTTCAGAACTGCACTCACTGATACTACAGATATAATTCTGATTTGATTAATTGTGCAGACCGTGTAAAATGAAGACAAATGGAACAAATTACTTTTTCACCGGACGTATAAAAGGACAACTTTAATAAGATCTGGTGTAAAATGGTCTGAATATGTTAAATATATGAGATCTGACATTGTATAATATTATTTTATAACACATCCAAACATGATGCTGTCTAGATCTGTCAGATTTTCTTAAGTTGGTGAGATACTGAATAAACTCCCATGCTAGTTAGTTTACTGTTTCTTTATTGTTAATGTTAAAAAAAAAAAAAAAAAAAAAAAAGGAAAAGTAATTGTAATGTGGTTCCTGTTGAACTTTGCTTTTTTAATAAAAAGAAAATGTAAAGAAAAAAAAAATTAAGTATAAAGAAGGAAAAAAAATTTCAGACTCATTCTGGACTCGGTGGACATGGTTTTCTTTCCTCTTATTGTATTTTTTGAACAGTGATTAATCATTTCAAAAATCAATCACCTATTATTTTGATTAAAAATAACAGATTTTAAACAAATTAATCAGTAGATGATGTCTTTAACACAAATCATCCGGATAAAATCTACTCTCTGCCTTTGGGAAGTAGGTGGATTGTCCCACTCACTAACATTCATGGGGTTGATTTTATGAGTAATACTGCAGGCGGACACCAGGGGGAGCTCAAGATGGCCCACAGACCACCATACTGCTGTGATGATGCTGGACAGGACAGGTAAAAAATAAATAAATAAATAAATTTAACACCCCCCAGTCCTAGACCCATTAATTTTTTTTCACCAAAATTGCAGGAGTTGCAGTCAATAATATACCTGACACTGTGGCAATGTGAATTTTGGCAACTTCAAGTGAAAACAGCAACTTTTGACATGCTGAAAAATTGGCCAATTTTTGATGTAGATTTTTTTTTTTTTTTTTTACCCTACATAACAGATGTTTTTGTAAAGATTTCAGTGAAAATGTCTTTGCATGGCCTCAAAGTACTAGAAACACCTTTTCCATCCATGTTTTACACTTACATGTCAGGTACATGTAGGCTGGCTCATTATTAAGGATGTCCCAATCCGACCTAAAGATCGGTATCAGCTGCCGATCTGGCGTTTTTTTTATCAGATCAGATCAGATTTAGTCACGATTTCAGGCTGATCCGGGCCCGGTTATGGGGGGGTTGAACAAACGTCCTGCCCCCTCAAATTAAAGTTTCCGAAGGGAGGAAAAATGGAAATGAGTTGCACATCAGCGAGAGACACAGAGGAATTAGTAAAACGTCTTAAGTTTCACTTTCACTTTAAGGTCCGGCAGTGATGCGTGAGTCAGGTTTTTTTCAACCCGTGGGGCTTTTGTAGAATTATTTGACCCGACCCAACCCACCCCGCATATAAACTAACATTCTTTTGACCCACCCCAAAACCAAAACTGGCCAGTCAAAGGTTCTAATTTGTCCCACAGAATGAATTTGGAAAGTGCAAAAATTATACTGAAGTTACTAAGAGTCAAAGGTGTCATAGTTGTTTTAGTTCAGGTTGCACATTCAGACCACATATGATCTCAAGTAAAATAATACGGCTAAAATTTGCTTAGAGGTCTTATTTATGTCTTTGTGCATAAGAAATCAATATAAGTGAATCCCCAAAGGAACTTTGTGTTGGTAAATGCAAGTTCTGCAAATGTACAGGATTTCAGTTCTGTTGGAACATGTTGATGGTCATATGAACTATGTTTTCAGGACAAAAATGTCCAATTTCAGCACAATTAAAGCTATATTTTCATGTCACAAATGGCCAAGTTATATTTTAACTGAATTTACCTGAAAAACAAATATTCTATTCTTTTAGATTCCCCAATTTTTCTTACAAGATTCTATCCTACATTTCACATGTTTTATTTTTACAGGTTCAATATGGAGTATGGTGCTGATCCATCCTGCTTATGTTACGCCAATACATACATTAGGAATGTCACATGTCACTTTTTAAATCAACAGTTTTCTAATAATAAGCATTTTTATACAGAAATAACAATTCTATATTGTTATTTACTCTTTAGTATGATGATAAACTATACAATAAATAATTCTGATCCTAGTTTTTGCACAGGGATCATTTGTGGAAACGGTGACATGGCTGCCGAGCATCAGTATGATGGGATCTGTAACAACCATGTCACATCCGTCCACTGACACATTTTGTGTTTTTGTGTCAGCTGTTATTGTTTTAGATCCACAATACTAACATTTATGAATAAGAGGAGAATTAACAATAGTAAGTATATAAGTGTATTCCTAATAAAGTACTGGTACTGACCAGATCATCATGGGTAATGTCACGTCCGTCCACCAGCAAAAGTTTTCACATACACGGGCTATTTCAAATCCAATATTTCTGAAAATAGAGCTTCCACTGTCAAATAATATCACCAGTCTGTGCACAAATGTTTTAGGATTATTTCAACACAGTTCTATGCATTTCTTACAACTTTTTTTTTTCAACAAAAATGGCCACTCATTTGACCCCCTAAGTAAATTTTAGCCGAATAGTATAATAACCTATAAATAATGACTCCAAATTTTATTCAAAATTTCATTGTAAAAAGTCAGTATCGGATCGGTATCAGATCGGTATCGGCAAAACTAATCCTAAAACAAAAATTGGATTGAATCGGAAGCCAAAAAATCCAGATGGGGACATCAGTACTCAGTAGGGTGCTCAGGTGCAGGTGCATGTTGCGCCCCCACCCTACTGCATGTTTACAGACTGGAACTACATCTGCAAATGGACGCCCATCAGTCCTGGTGCATCTACAGTCTCTCCGTCCATGGGAGTGGATCTGTCCTTCACTGTGGTTCTCCCTCAGGTTTCTCTTTTCCCAATGGGTTTTTGGAGTTTTTTCTTTGCCGAGAAGGAGGGTCTAAGGACGGGGGATGCACCGGGACATTAATCCATTCCCTTCATCTGCCGTTTATTTGACTGTCGTTTGTTTTCATATCCGTCTAATTCCGTAAAGCCCTGTGAGGCAGCCTTGTTTAAGGGTGTAAGAAAATATCAGTTCCACAATATATCATTTCATGATACTGTATCGATACTAAAAAGTACTGTATGGATATTTTTAGGTATTCAAATGGAGATACGGCAGAGGTTCATGTTTTTGTTTTTCTTTTTTTGTGTTTCTTTTATTTCTATATCCACATGGGTATTTTTGCTCTGTTGTATGTACACTAAAAAAGTAGTACTGTAATATTGCAGGTCATGTAGTTTTTTTTAAACTGGTAACACTGTTTTGTTAAATAATGGTTATTTCAATCATCCTAAAAGCACTTTTTACTGTTATGATGTTGGATGATTCAGGGACCGTGCACTATGCATGCCTTTCACAACTAACAGAATACGAACATTTGAGCAGGATCTTAACCCTTTCATGAATGAATTACGAGAACCTTAATCAAATTTTTTTTTTCTTGAGTGATTTTATTCCTCTTTAGGCATTTAAAAAACAATGCGATTGATTTTTTTTTTTTGTCATGGAGTTGCAAAAATATCCACTAAGCTGGACACCATGCATTTAATTTTTGAACCAAAGAAACATGTATTTACTGATAGACTGTGTGAAAACTAGGAAATAAAACCATTTTAATGCAGATAATCTGATGTTTTCTCACATTTTAACATACTCTAATACTTGTCATTACTCACTTCATGCAGATAATATGCAAAAAAAAATCAATGTGTTGTTGTTAATTACAGTCTAATGACAATAACAAGCAATTGATTTACACTCAAACATGTAAGATGACGTTTATCAAGAACAGCAAAGTTAGCGTAATGTTATCAATTGCATTGTATGGGATGACGCATAAGTGTCCGATGTGTTGGCTGATATGAAACTAAAACAATAAAATCCATGAATACACAAGAGAACAGCTCTAGAATAACTGTCCACTGAAGTGACCACTATGCATGAAAGGGTTAAACTGTAATATCTGTTAAACATAATTTTATTGCTTTATTATTATTATTTAAAACAAAATGTCATTTTTACAGAAAAAAAAGTTTTGTGATATAGTATTAAATGCTGATTCTGTCCTGTCCATATTTCTGGTATAATTAAAATTTTCCTGGAAATATTCTCTTAGAAGAAGAAACAAAACAAACAAAAAATATTGTCTTGTTAACAGTATTGTGATATATTGTGATGTATCGTATGGTGGTCCTAATACTGTGATTTGTATCGTATCACCAGATTCTTGCCGATACAGAGCCCTAACCTTGTTGTGATATAGGGCTCTACAAATAAAACTGAACTACTCATCATCATCTGAACATTTTTTTTTTACCCTCCGTAAGCGCTTGCCCATGCCCGTTAGGAGTTCTCTGAACGACAGTAAAGAGTTCGGTTTAGTTTCTAAGTAACCGAAGGCAGCGTCCTTGACTTTGAGAAACACAAACTGGTGAATGAAGTTGAAAATATGCTCCTTATGCTTGTGCAGGTGGAGCTGAACTGCACCACACTGTGATCCGCTGACACACATAACAATACAGCACGTTCAACCAATAATGTGACGATGGAAGCGCCTGTGTTTGTGTTAATGTGTGTCACTGTGTCACTAATGTAATGTCACACACAGGGAGGGGCCTTTACACCGTTTGTACTGGTGTGTGTGTGTGTGTGTGTGTGTGTGTGTGTGTGTGTGTGTGATCGTGTGACTCGTGCAAGTTCGATGAAAGTCTGACTCACTTCCAAATCATTTCACATGGTTTCTGGTTTTTCCTATGAAGGGTGGTACAGCTGGAGCATTATTCCAATATGATGCAATTATGGGACATTTATTATTCTTATTGTTATGATGATTATTATTATTTAGAGCTGAAACGATTAATCGACTCAAAGTGATTAAAAAAAAATAAAACCATTCAACCACAATTCTCCTGAATCAAATCTTTGTTTCCTTCATTTCTCTGCTGTTAAACATTGGTTCCACTGCTGTTTCACACGGACGCTTATTGTGACGCACAAAGCTTCAATTCAGGAAAACTGAAAAGAGAATATTTCCCTTCAATCAATTCGAGTCGATTAATCGAATCGTGAATTTCTGTATTCGCTTCAAGCACTTAATCGATTAATCAGTTGCGGCTCTATTATTATTATTATTACAGACGTTTGTGCAAAGTGTTTCTGCTGCTACCTGAGCGATGCATTTCCAGGGGTTTAAAGCATTTTCAGTGACGACTCGTGGAGCGAAAAACAGACGATGTGAAGTTAGAATGAAAAAAACAAAAGTCGAATTAAAGTCTCTGCTGGTTTTTAATCACACAAAATGAGGCTAAAAAACAACCGGCAGACACTGATTTAGAGCTTAAAGTTAAAAACGAACGTCTGGAATGACACCGACTGTGCTTTTAAAAACCAGTCACATTGTTCTGTGAACTGGGAATGGAAAGATAATAAATTGAAAGACGTCCGGAGCGCGTTTAAGAACATGGCGACCCAGCCGTAAAAGAAAGGAGGACAGTGCAGCTGCAGCTTGTAACCTCAGCAAGTCTGCGATTCATTCATGTGTTCATCGGTGTGACGAGGGCGGGGTTTCAAACAACAACTACAGTGTGGTTTTACTGTGTAGATTTTTTTTTTTTTGCAGTTTTTGGACATCTATGGACTTTTTTTGGTCTGAAATATCTGCAGATTTGGGGAAAATGCAGAGCGGTGGGTTTGCATTTTTGTTGATTTTATTTGATCTTTTTTTAAGTAAAATGTAAACTGAGCCTGTGTCCTTATGATTCATTCTGGTCTATTTTATAAAGACTCTTTTTCCTTGTATGATTAAACTATGTCATTACAAACATAACTTCTTTTTCTTACCTTAATAAAAACAAAAATCTCAAATTTACCATAAATATTCCAGCTGCTGAAAAACACGCCGTCTAAAAAAATCTGCACAAACTCGGTTTTCTGCAGAATAAGTTCCACGGTGGAGTTTTTCTTCTACACGACAGCGCCTCTGCATTCATTTACACAAAGACGCGACTTCCCACACACATCGGGAACTAAAGATCTGCCACAGCCAAGGTCTGCTGCCGACATACAAACCTGGTTGCCATGGAAACAGAGTCAGACATCAGTAAGTCTGTGTATCAGGTCTCCAAAACAAGACTGAACCCATCAATGAGTCTCCGAACATGCACACACACACACACAAACGCACGTTTTTACTGCGACGGCACTCCCAATAAAAACACGACATAACTCGAACCCATCGAATCTCTCGTCTCCTTGAGCGGAAAAAGACAAATATCGTCTATAAATCAGTGGTTTCAGAGGTTTTCCTTTTGTCCAAAGTGGTTAAAGATCATCAGCTGATTTCACAGCCGTTTATAGTTCTTTAGTTTTGAATGAAAAAATGCGATTGGTCTTATGTTTCGTCGTTAACGTCACATCACTTTTAGAAAATTCCACAAACTCTTCACCCAGGACCAGCAGCAGAGTCATCCAGTATTAGTACAGAAATAAAAAAACCCAAAAAAAAATACATGTACTCTTACAGGTAATTTAAGTGTCTGTTTAACATTAATAGTGGTTAATGTTTACCAGGGTTTGTACACATTTTTCAAGGTCAAATTCAAGCACTTTTAAGGATCATTTCCAAATATTTCCAGCAAAGCACCTTATCGCTGAGGTTAAAATACGTATTTACATAAATGCATGTACTCATCAATATTTTTTTCACTTTTTATCACAATGATGTACGTTGTATTATGCTATAAACATTTAAATTATGTTTCATAGAAGGAAAAAGTTTAGAAATGAAAGGAGAACACAAAGTTTTATCCAAAAAAAAGGGGAGCCACTTGGCGTTCTTCAGGCATACCGGCACCGAGACAAAGACTAAGATAAAAATGTACCTGGAGTCAACCATAGAACACCTGCTAATTTACTTTTTTGACATGAAGTTTTGTTTTTACCCTGCCTCCCAAAGGGGAGGGAAGAGGTATTGTTTTTGGTTCAGTTTCTTTGTTTGTTTGTTAACACTGTAGCAACAAAACTATTGGTTGAATTCATACCAAATTGGGTTTATAGATTGCCAGTGACCCAAAATAGATGTCAATACATTTTGGGAAAAGTATGTCAAAGTAAAATTTTTTTATTAATTTTTTAAATCTTGTTTTCTCCCCCATTTACTTATAATGGGTGAAATTTCAAATGTCAGTAGCAGCAAAACTATTGGTTTAATTCATACCAAACTGGGTTTATAGATTGCCAGTGACCCAAAATAGATGTCATTAAATTTTGGTGAAAGCAGGTCAAAGTTCAAATTTTATGAACTTCAAAAAAAAAATTTTAAATTCCCATTTACTTATAATGGGCGAAATTTAAAATGTCTATAAAAACATCAATTTTAGTTTCAATTTACTTCAAACTTGGCACATATATAGACGTAATAGATATGTTGACATCAGCACACGCATAGACATGATGACATCAGCTGAATCGATGCCAAAATAAGCTACAATACGTCTGAGGGGCGGGGCTTGTGCCTGGAACCACTTGTTTAAAATGTATCACCCCTCTGTAAGTAGCTCTGGTTATAATTGCAAGCACTTTCAAGCATTTCAACTAAAACTCAAGCACTTTTCAGACCTTGAAAACATAGTATTGAAATTCAAGCATTTTCGAGCAACCGTACGAAGCACAAGACATGTCCAGTGTGGAGTCGAATTTCAACTTCACTCCACGAGTCAAAGGTGAAATGTGTCTGAAATACTAGAAATAAGTGCTTTATCTCACTTCACCTCTTAGAAGAAGGTTTGCACTGTTTTTTTATAGCTATAACTGCTTCAAAATTGACTGAAGGGCATTAGGGAATCAAACCTACAACCAAAGACCTCGACTTAAATCTAAATTAATCACAAAAACTTCCATCAAATCTGGATCAAACCTCCAGAAAAAAAAACCCGACAGAGACTCATACCATCTTCACTTCGTCCATCAGCATAAACTATGTCACAGTGGTTTAACTTTCAGTCCACCGGAGGGCGCTACATCTCACCGTTCACTGAAACACCAGTCATCTTACTCTGACGACTCTGAAATCTGCAACTTTTCCAAGTGGTGAGAAGATTGTTTAGGCTCTGCATTTTATATTTTAATTTTATCCTGATCGTTTTGTCTGTGAGTGTTCATCAGGTGTATAATTTAACTTAATTTCTATTGAAAATTAAGCTTTTCGCTAATATTTACACTTCTGTATGCTTCTGTTGTCTAATGAGGACAGCAGTTAATACACAACATTTAATTAAAACTTATTGTTGTTTACGCCCCAAAACACTGTTTTTATTTTTATTTTTAGAGTATAGATTGTGGCTATATCCTTAAATATTTGTAGAGTTTAATGTACCTAAGGAAACAGAGTTGTTGGGCTTTAAAATGCACAATTTATAGTGAAGTAAATATTTGTTTTTTGGACTTTTAATGGGGTACAAATGTCAAGTGAGGACATTGTGATCTTTCATCATTTTCTTACATTTCATAAACTAAACCACCTGTTTTAGTCATAATTTCACTACAACAATAACTGCTCTTTTCAGTCGTGGACGCTTACTCAGTCATACATTATGTCTGGAGTACCATGTGATATGAGTTGTATCAAAGTGGAATTTCACCGACTCTGCTGAGGTAAATAAAGGTAGTGCCGGTTGCTGGGTTGCCATGCCAACGCCACACCGAGCGCTGCGTTGGATCAGACGTGGGATGCTCTGCTGCGATTGGTCGTTCTGCCGCCGCAACTGACGCGGCACCGGTCGAATTCTCTGACACGAGTTTCAGACCAGATAAACAACAGCAGTGGAATGTCTTTTAGTACTTCAACTCAAGTACTGCATGTAAAATCTTACTTTCCATGAGTATTTTCTTTTTATGCTACAGTGTACTTGTACTCCGCTACGTTTCAGAGGTAAATATTGTTTTTTTTTTTTTTTACTCCGCTACATTTGTCAATAGAGCTTTGCTACATTTATTCGTACGTCGAGGTAGAGCTGAAACACTCGGCTGATTGTATTTGGGACAAATAACGAAGGAAAAAAAAGATCCAAAGTTATTTTCTGACAAAAACGTAACCCTGTAAAGCCTGAACCAGTAAATCATTGACTTGAATTAAGCCAAAAAGTCTGCCAATGGAACAAGTGAAAATTACCTCGGTAAGATTTTTTTGAAATAAGATTTTCTAGATCTATTGTCTAAAAATCAGTTCTTATATCACACTGAAAAGTTGCTCTTTAGGTGATTATGTCTTATTTTAAGTATGATGAGATATTTGGACTAGAAATGAGAAAAATACACTTGGTAAGATTTAGATTTTTTCCACTTAAGTGACCATGGTCCCTGTGGAGAAATAAGCATTACTTGTATAAATAGGCTACTCACTAAACTCTGATGCCACTGGGGGATCTGAACCCATAAAGACCAGGTGTTACTTTTGTGTCAGTTCCCAAATTAATGTTTCTCTATATTGTACCTTTATTAAGTGATTTATCACTATTTATTATAATATTACCCTCTGTATTTTGCATTAGTTTCAGTGAAAATCTGGTATTTTCCTTTATTTAATTCACAGATTCATTAAAGCTCTAAAGTTGAGAGTTATTATATCAAAAAAGACAACAATTAATAAAAAGTGACTTTTTCAACATTAATTCAACATTTTGTTGCTTAATTCAAGCAAAAAAAAAAAACTGCCAATGGAACAAGTGAAAATTATCTTGGTAAGATTTCTTGAAATAGGATTTTCCAGATCTATTGTCTAAAAATCAGTTCTTATAACTCACTGAAAAGTTCCCATTTAGGTGATTATGTCTTAGTTTAAGTGTGATGAGATATTTTGACTAGAAATGAGAAAAATACACTTAATAAAATTTTGATTTTTTCCAGTGTAATGGCCTTTTTGGAAGCAATTATAAGAATTCTAAAGAGGTATTTGTCTTCTTTCTCTACTACATCTCCAGGCAGACATCCCAGCAAAAAAAAAAAAAAACTTGGGGTCTTTAGGAATTGTGAAATGAATTTGCTTTTTTTTTTTTAAACATTAAGGCTGTTCATTGGATAATGCAGCTTCATGGTGAAGTCACTTTGAGCTCTGAAATTTTACAAACCATTCCCTTTTGGCATCTGCTTTCATTGAGTCCATTTACAAACGCACTAATACTCCGATCATTATCCCATTTCTGGAGTTATCAGATTATTCAGTTGATCATGTAAACAGTATAATCTGATTATGAGTAATCAGATTAACGCCTTGATTTCTCCTCAATACTACGACGTCTTTGTAAATGTATCCCCATTAATCTGATTTGTTACATTCTTTTACATCTGCATGTGTTAAAAAAAAAAAAAAAAAAAAAAAAATCGTAAAAAACAGAAGTGACAGTCAAATGTGAGTCGAAGACAGTAACAGGAAGTTTGAGTCTAACATCACTACGTATGTACATATTCCGAAAAGAAATCCGATAATGGACCGGAGCATTAAAACCAGAGGGATTTTCATTTATCGCATTTCTGAAGTGTACATGTAAATGCGTCAGATCGGATTATTACAATTATCCGATTACTCCCACTTATCGGATTTTTACGGTCACGTAAACGGGCTCGGCGAAAACGACCAATCACGGCAGAGCGATCCAGTGTAGCACCGATCGTGTGAAATATTCAGCTGTAAGACGCGTGAAAAGTGATTCCGATACGAAATAACCGAGTCTCACGTCAGAAACGGACTGAGAGAAGGAGAGTCTGAAATTGAAAACGTATAGATTTAGTGTTCAGATACCAGCAGGAAAGAAAAATGAAGCGCCGTTTTCCTTTATGCGTCTAATCTGGCGGGGGGGGGGGGGGGGGGTAACTTTAGTCACTTCCAGCCTAACAAACATATAATCAGTAAGAAGTTCACAGTCATCAAAAATACATTAAATCTTCACTTCCTGTGTGTTTTTCTCAACAATCATTGTGTGCTTTGTGCGACAATCATTCCAGCAAGAGGCTAAGGCTGTTGGATTTCCCCCCAAAAAACCCACATCAAGTTTCTTTTCTTTACTTTTTCTACTTCTTTTTTTTTTTTTTTTTCAATGTTTACCTCACTGCAAAAATCTAAATCTTACCAAGTGTATTTTTCTCATTTCTAGTCCAAATATCTCATCACACTTAAAATAACACATAATCACCTAAAGAGAAACTTTTCAGTGAGATATAAAAACTTATTTTTAGACAATAGATCTGGAAAATCTTATTTCAAGCAATCTTACCAAGATAATTTTCACTTGTTCCATTGGCAGATTTTTTTTTTTTTTTTTGCTTGAATTAAGCAAAAAAAATATTGAATTAAGCAAAAAAAATATTGAATTAATCAAAAAATATCCCGAATTAAGCAAAAAAAAAAAAAAAAAACTTGAATCAAGCAAAAAAAAAAAAAAAAATCTTGATTTAAGCAAAAAAAAAAAAAAATCTGCCAATGGAACAAGTGAAAATTATCTTGGTAAGATTTCTTGAAATAAGGTTTTCTAAATCTATTGTCTAAAAATCAGTTCTTATATCTCACTGAAAAGTTACTCTTTAAGTGATTATGTCTTATTTTAAGTGTGATAAGATATTTGGACTAGAAATGAGAAAAATACACTTGGTAAGATTTGGATTTTTGCAGTGCTCAAGTACCTTAAAGTGCAGACTATCCAATCAACTACCTGAGTGTTAGTGAGAGTTAGTGCTGTTTCTACACCGTTTTTTTTGTTTTTGTGACGCTGTTAACTAATGTACAATTCACAGATCGCTTTTTCAACAAATACAATTCAATCCAGTTCATTTAGTGATTATTTGTCCTTTTTTTAAAAAAATTTGTCAAGAATACATAAACTCCAGTTTTTTGTTTTGTTTTGCTCAGTAGGGAATAAAAGCCGTGCTGATGACACTTATGTACAAATATCCGTGCTGTCAACAAAAAGCTTCGGGGAACAGTTTGATATGAGAATCAGAGTGTTATTTTACAGAAACGATGATATGTCTTTCATTACCTGATCCGTGTGTGCTTTCGTTTGTGTATAAAGTGTTGTTGCTTATAATGTTCTACAATAAAAAAAAAAAACAACAAAAAAAAAACCCAACTTACATTATTCTTTTCACCAGTTTAAGTTACTTCTTTGTCTTCAGTACCGTGGTTTAATTCTGTGCAGCGGTGTGATTTTTTGTGCTGGAATGATTTTCAACATCTAAGAGCCTATTAACAGCCTGTTAGTAACAGTAACGCCATAAACAGAGAAGAGACAGGGAAAGAATTAAAAAAAAAAAAAAAAAAAAAGAAAAAGAAAAAGAAAAAGAAGAAGCAGCTCTAGCAGTGCTATCACTAATTTACAAACAAAGACTATCCACATTAGAGATGCTGAGCACGTTAAAAATGTGTTTGATTTTTCTTTTCTTTTTTTTTTTTTTTTTAACTAAACATATTATTTAACTCATAACTTCATAACACCGCCGTACGTTTGCTTCATTTGTGTGAGAGCAGCAGGATAAGACTCGGAGGGGAAATACTTTGAAATGCTTCTCTATACGTCGTCAGCCGGGAGGTCCGGGATGCTGGTCTTTGCTCGAGTGAAGAACGCCATCTTCTCTCTGAAATCAAACCAAAAAAAGACAAGCGGTGATGAGCCCATATCGAGGTTTATTTACCTATTCATACATTCATCAGAGACAACGCAGTGAAACATAAGCTACTTTTACACAGAGATCCCGGAAAAAGGTGAGATGGTGATCCCACCTCTTTTCCACCATTGACTGATTTCCACAACAAGCCAAAGGAGTAACAGAGGTGAGACAGGCTGCACTTTTACACAGCGGACCTGTGTTCCACAATCAAAGGGGTGGTGACGCAACGTATAGTGTGACGTATGACTTGCACCTCAGAAATATCCTGAGCATAGTGGTGCTGCTAACCTCTCCAGAGTCTTTCACTGTTTCACAAATGTTTGCATGGATAGAGTCCTCCGCCTGAAGTGATAACAGTTTGTGGAACTCGGCGTCTCCCCAGTTCGACGTCTTTCTGATGGCGTTGATATGTTTGTTTACTGTACACGGCCCGTGCTGATTTTGAAATCGCCCCCGATGTGGGGCTCGCACACGCAGTACAGGGTGGGGAAGCAAAATTTACAATGAACATTCAGTTGTTTTTTCTCAGCAGGCACTACGTCAATTGTTTTGAAATCAAACATATATTGATGTCATAATCATACCTAACACTATTATCCATACCTTTTCAGAAACTTTTGCCCATATGAGTAATCAGGAAAGCAAACATCAAAGTGTGTGATTTGCTGAATGCACTCGTCACACCAAAGGAGATTTCAAAAATAGTTGGAGTGTCCATAAAGACTGTTTATAATGGAAAGAAGAGAATGACTATGAGCAAAACTATTACGAGAAAGTCTGGAAGATACTATTAAAGAAGAATGGGAGAAGTTGTCACCCGAATATTTGAGGAACACTTGCGCAAGTTTCAGGAAGCGTGTGAAGGCAGTTATTGAGAAAGAAGGACACATAGAATAAAAACATTTTCTATTATGTCAATTTTCTTGTGGCAAATAAATTCTCATGACTTTCAATAAACTAATTGGTCATACACTGTCTTTCAATCCCTGCCTCAAGATATTGTAAATTTTGCTTCCCCACCCTGTATGTTATCAAAACATCACACCTTGGTTGCAGAGCAAGAGGTTTCTTTTGCATAGTGTTCCAGAATCATGATTCCACCTTTACCAGGGCTCTTCTTCTACCTTCAGAGGCGTTACAGAGGTGGGACCAAATGATCCACCATTTCATTCACACAGACATCGTTCTGGAACAAAAGTGAAATATTCCCATGACAGAAGTGCTGTGGAAAAGGGGCTATAGTGGACACACAGAACCTCTTATGTTCTGCACAAAGAGTTTATAGCATTTAGCTAGTTTAGCAAGTTAACTTCTGTCCCTGATTGGGTTTTTCAATAGAGAAATACATTTACAGCATAAATAACAGTAATATAAAAACAGTATAAAAAACAGGAAGGAAGTTTTTCCTCTCCACTGTCACTAGACACAAGTTTTTGCTCCTGGAGGATTCTGTTGGGTTTCTGTAAATTGGCTTGAGAGTCTGGTTTCGACCGGCTCTATATATAAAGTGTCATGAGATAACTTTTGTTATGATTTGGTGCGGTGGTGTAGTGGTCCCTGGAGAAGTGGGTATACTCTCAATTTTTGCTTTTTTTTTTTTGAAGTAGTCCAGAAAAACGCCCTGTTTTAGAAACAGTAACATGTCAGACTACTCTATTTAGTTTACCCAAAAATCCGTCAGCAGTATTTGCTCACTATTATAAAATTATCATGACTTGATCAGGAGCAGTTTGTAGGTTTTACTGGTCACACAAGCAGCTGCATGAATGGAAATGGATTTAACATGAGGCAAACATAGGTTAACGTTAGCCTTTCGTAACATTAGCCTACTCACACAGTTTATCTAATGGAGACAAAATCTCTTCTCCTCTAAATGTGCAGTCATAGCCAGTAGTTTAAAACAGTGACTCATTCTGAAACCACCTTAAAACTTACCTCAGAATTATGTATTCTATGAAAGCAGGTTTTCTCGATGTGTGCCGCTCATTTGAAAGATGTTTATTCTGCCTTTTTCCTTTACATTTCCAATAATCTTTCAATCAGACGTGCAGTGACTTGTCAATCAACTGGGTCCAATCAGGTTCCAGAGGTGGCCAGCGCTAGTTCGCAATATTTTCCTCGGTATGACCCGCCCGACTCTGCCACTGATTGGCTCATCGGTCCTCACACCTAAAGTTAAGCAATCTAATCAGTGAAGGCAGCGAGTACTAGCCAATTAGAGGCAGAGCAGGGTGGGTCATGGCTTCACCATCCGAGGGGAAAAAATGGGGAATTTCGCTCGCAGACACTCTTGAATGGTGTGCATCAGGGGATTTAGAAGTGGATATACACAATGCTGACTGAAAAATGGGTAGGTATATGCCGTATACTGCCGAATACCCTGGACTACAACACTGATTTGGTGCTATATAAATAAAATTTGATTGACTGATTTGATTAAAACAGTATAAAAGCCTATTCATACAGTATCTACCACACACACTCACACACATTCAAACATTCAAAAAGGGAAAAAAAAAGAAAGAAAAACAGTCTGACCGCATCAAACATTACACATTTTAGCAGTATAATGTATACATGTTTAATGCTTGGTAGTGTTTGGTGATAAATAGGGACAGGAATTGATAAGAATTTAGTGTCCAATAATAAACTGAGACATAATATTGTTAAAATTGCACTTATTTTTCTTCAGAAATTTCACGTGGTTCATGTTTTTCACATTTTTAAGGAAACTTTTGTGAATATTTTCATTATGTAATTACCTTTTTTCACTGTCATTATTTTACTGGTCTGGCCCACTTCAGATCATACCGGGCTGAACTAAAATGCGTTTTGACACCTCTGCTCTTCATATTCTGCGTCAGTTTTTGGTGTTCCGAGTGAGCGTCTTTTTTTCCCACCTGAAGGTCTGGACCTCGGGGACCTCTTTGCGACTCTGGCCCCTGATCTTGTGGACGTCCTTGGCCGCCGCCCTCATCATCTTCTCCACCCGTTGCTCCTGCAGCTGCTCCTCTCGAGTCTGAACAGGTTGGAGGCAAAGAGACGTTCATTTCAGGGTTTATATTAGCTGCTGATTACAAACTGTGTGGAAATAATGCTCTTACATAATGTAGCTATGAGAAAGACTATGGCTAAACATGTGGATAAGAAGTGGGCGGAGCTAATGGCGTGTTACCTGGAGGTTTTGAAGACATGAGTTAGTGTTTTGGCTGTTGTAATCCTGGTTCAACAAAAACTACTTTACAACTACAGCCAACTTTGTAGGGAAAAGATGTTTTATTATTTAATACAAGCCTTGCAATCTTATTAATGATGGAATAATCTAACCCATAAAGACCCAAAAATCCACAGGCAACCAAAATCATCTACTGATCTAAAATGTTTAATACCTGCTGATCCACAAATCCAATCAATACATGTAAATAATTGGTGTAAAATACAGTTTGTCATCTTTTCATGGTCATCAGATATGACCCATTTGGACGTTCAGAGGCTCCATAGTTACCATGGAAACACCGTCATCTTCTACAACAGTGATTCACCAATAAAACTCATGGAGTTGGATCAAAGACAGTGGATGGATACATTGGGTTTATGTTCAGTTAATGAAAAATTTGACTGAAAAAGTGATTTTGTCCCCAGTTTTCTCTGCTTTTGATATAATAACCCTCAACTTTAATCTGAGCTTTTATGAACATCTTCATGATCAGTAAATTAAATACAGAAAAACACCTGATTTACACTGATAAACTACAAAATACAGAGGATAATATTATAACTAAAGGGTGATAAATCACTTGAGAAAGGTTAAATATAGAGAAAATTTAATTTGGGAACTGATATAAACGTAGCACTGGGTTTATTTATGAGTTAATGATGGACCATAGCTCTTTATAGATGGTCCAGATAAATCATCACCTAGTGGCTTTTAGTGGCATTGCACATAAAAGTACTTCAGAAAGATTCTCGCAGTCACAATGTAAAATTATAAAAAATATGTTTGCTGGACATTTATTTAATACTTCTGTAGCTTTATTTTCAATATGAGTTGAATTTTAATTAGTAAACTCAGTTTTTTTAGTGTGTATTAACTTCAATGTTTTGCCTTCCTACAACGTAAATAACAAATATACTTTCAGAAATGTTCAGTTTTTGAATAGAGAAAACAGAATAAGTCTGGAAAAGTCTCTTACTCTCATACTCTCTTATTCAGACTGACATTAAATTCCACACTAGAGACAAACCAAACAAATAAATTCTCTCTACATCCAACTCAAACATCTGAGTCACTGTAGAGTAAACACTCACAACTACAGGTTTTTCTTTTTCTCTTGAGTGTTTTCTTATTGGTCTTATCTCACCGTTGTCAAAGGGGAGGTTCTGCATCAGTTTGGTTGAAAAGATGACATAAGCGTTTACTCTGTTTTATTTATTAAGTAGAAAGTAAACAGCCTTACTGGGAGACAACAGTTCACACCGAGAAATGAGAGTAAACAGACATTAACACCTTTCCTGCCTCTTGTACAAATATTTTTCATGGTCTTAGCTGGTCAGATGGAATATCTACCTGGGAGTGAAGTCTTTTTTTTTCCCTCAAGTTGTAGATATAACTATGGTTATTTTATCTAAAACAAGGATGTCAAACTCATTTTTAGTTCAGGGGCCACATTCAGCCCAATATGATCTGAAATGGGTCAGACCAGTAAAATAAGAACAGTGAAAAAAGTTAAATTACATGATGAGGAACCATAACTGGATAAAAAGTGGAATTAATGGACTATATTCACACAAAATCAATGGACTGACTGTTGCTACCCGGGCTCATTGTTTTCTTTGTACTTATTTGTGCTCTCATTTGTCTGTTTTTTTTTTTTTTTTGTTTGTTTGTTTTTTTGGGAGGGGGTTTCTTTTGTTTGTCTTTGTCCTTTCTTTTGGGTAACTGTTACAATTCTACATAAAACGCAATAAAGATTTAAGTTACAAAAAAATAAATTACATGATGAAAATGTTTACATCTACAAAGTATGCTTTAAAAATAGGAAAAACATGAACAACGACAAATAACCTGAAATTTCTTGGGAAAATATTTGCAATTTTAACACAATTATGCCTCAGTTTATCATTTACACATCACAACTTACAGATCACAATATTGATTATTACAAAACATTTACTAACAGGCCAAATATGGTTAAATATTACACTTACTTCTCTTAAGATAATTCAGGTAGTTCATATATTTTGTGAAAGGATAGTTTATAAATGTAAACGTTTTCGTGTAATTTTACTTTTTTTACACTAAAACAAAGACAAATATTTGAGGTTGTCATTACTTATAGGTTATTATGATAGTATTTTACTGGTCTGACCCTCTTGACATCATATGGGTCTGTATGTGGAACCTGAAAATGATCAAATGATTTTTACACCTTTGTCTGTTAATATCTTCAGTGTAATTTTTGCATTTTACAAATTCATCTCACGGGCCAGATGAGACCATTTGGCGGGCCTGTTTTTGCCCAGAGGCCGGATGTTTGACAGCCCTGGTCTAAAAAGTAGTCCCTGAATGCACCCAGTGCCTCCGCTGCTGGTCTTAGATCCAAACTCAGAGTTGATGATCACCTGTTTCTCGGCCTGTCTCAAGAGCAGACGGAAGCGTTCGTCTTCTTGCACCCAGGCCGGCAGCTCCCTCTGGCCCTGCTGCCTCGCCTTCTCCAGCTGCGCCTTCAGCTCCCGTAACACCCTCAGCTCCTGGGTCAGCCGGGCCTGACGCGTCCGGGACACCTGCAGGTCCAGCTCCAGGTCCAGGGAGGTCCGAAGCAGACCGTCCAGACCTTTGACCTGCACGGGAGGCTGAAGACAGACAACACACACACACATCAGGACACAAAACCACCAATTCAAAACTCCAGTTTGCTGAATAACTGTTTTCAAGAAATATTATACAAATGAAAAACTGCACAAATGTAACTTAAACCCAGAAACTGAGATATAAGGAGCAGATTAATTTCATCCCATTCTTTCAGTTTTTATGAACTTGAAATGTTACAGCAGATGACATTATATGTATTTGGCAAAATATAACGACATTTTACTAAACTGGCTCTTTAGATAGTAAAGGTTGCTGACCCATGGAATAGGGGATGTAAAATAACAGGTGTTTTAGGCTGTTTCATTCACATTCTCGCTCTCTCTTTGTCTTCCATCCTCTCCGTGTCTATTCCTGCTCTTTTACAAAGACATTAGATGCCAAAAATAATATAAACGTAAGACGACATTTAAAAGCCTCTCGAGTGCGCTTGTCTCACAACCATCTACGCTGACCCTGACCAGCTCAGACAAAACACTTATCATCACAGACAAGATGAAACCGTTACAGAATGTTGCAGCAGTGTGACCTTGTATTGAGCACGAAACAAGCCTTAAAAATCCCATAAGCCCCTGGTATTCTGTTGAGGCACCAGATGGATCCAGTTCTCAGCCTTCTGTTTCATTAATATTGAAATACAACTGTATCAGTAACTTACTATGACTGCCCTCCTTCATATCTTAAATTGTATCAAATTACATCCAGTTTTCAAAAACTGGGAAAATCTGGCTAAAAAAGAAGTAAAAAGAGTCGTCACGATGGAAATGATACGACTGATGAATCCAAGCCTGATGCTGTGATACTCTAAGCAGAGTAACACTGAATCATGCAAATACCAGTCCCTCCCGGAGGACAGGATGCTGCATTGGCAACAAATAATGTAAATTAAATGGTCTATCTAGTCATCCATCCTCTTCTATTTATGCAGGTCTGGCTCTTGGACAAACACAAGATAAATTGATGGATGCATAAAGGGTTGAATTTAGCTTAAGTGTTTGTGACTACAGCATCACAACGACCTGGAGGGCCTTAAGTGTGTGAATTACCAGAAGAAGTCTGTGTAAATATCCCTGCTGTTGACTCCTCTCCCTATAGAGGCCCAGGGGGAACTGAACAGACTTTTTCTGCCTGCCACTAAATTAATAGAAGCTGACAAATGTCAGAGCTGCATTAAACATTCAACGGTCATTAAATATTAAGAATCACTTCAGCTGGAGTCAGTGCACAGCTTAGGCCTACAAAAACACTGATCAGCTGTCTTCATGTGTCAGACAACAGTTAATGTGGTCAGTAAAGCTGCAGGTTCACCTTTAAAACTGTCATGAAGTAAAGACAAACGGCAGGTAATGAAAGCGGAGTCAAACTGCAGCAGTGTTTTCAATCCTGACACTTATATTTACAACAGACACAAAATATAAACCAAAGCATTAGTTGATGTGCTTCATGTTTCCGGTGAATATTATGTAACTGTTGTATATTTTACTTATTAAACTGAATTACTTTAATATCTTTCTTGTTTTTGCTAAAACACCTTGTGTAGTGGTTAAGAAAAGCATTTAACTTAACAAATAAAGGGTTTCTGCAGGTATCAGCTAATTGAATTTAATGCCCTTTTTAATGCCACTTTAAACAAATTTAATGCCCACATCCAACTGCAGATACAGTTTTATATATAGTTTTATGACAGTTTACCATTGACAGGCTTTAACCAGGTTCTGAATAGTTCCTCCTCCAATCACTTCTGCTGAAACTTGAATTTTCCTATTTTTCCCACATTTGCTAATATTCCCTCCGCTCTTTCGCCACGGCACGTTGCATTCCAAGCATCCGGTGTTGTGACTTTGTGTATCAGCCATAAACAATAGCCAAATAAAGGGCTCCACCTGTCAATCATCCCACTATACTTTCAATTAAAATAACTAAATGTTTGTGTAATTGAAATAAATCGTGAATAACAATGCTTTTCTTCCACCAAGTGCATTTAATTTTTTAATGCCTCTAGACATCAAACTTCATGCTTTTTAATGCCATTTAAGGCCTTAATTTTCACAAAATCTATTTAATGACTTAATGCCTTTTAATGACCCACAGAAACCCTGTTTATGTGCTTTATGTTTCAGTGATTATTATGTAATTGTTGCATATTTTACTTCATAAAGTGAATTAGTTTAATATCTTTCTTGTTTTTGTTAAAACACCTTGTGCAGAGGTTACAAAAAGTATTTAACATAAATGGAGTAAAACCTGCATTATGTCATTTCAGCATTTTAAAAAACAGACTGAAAAATTGTTTTAAAAAAAAAATGCAATAATTAAAAATCCAGACTGGAAAAACTTTAATGTCTGATGCTGTTTGCTAAATGTTGTTTTGAAGGTGAGATTTCTAATTTTTTTTCTACTTTAGGTGGATTCTTGAACATCTCTAAATATCATCATGACCTTTGAGAAATGATGAAACTGTTTCTACCTTCTTCATGCGCATGCTGCGTCTCTCGGAGGCATTTCTGACAAACGGTGACTTTTTGGACAGAGTGGAGCTGTCGCTGTCACTGCGGTTTATCTGGAAAAACCAAAAACACCAAGGAACATGTTAATAAAACTACCTGTATATCTGTACATGTATAAGTGTGTTGGCTTCGATCGTTGTTACCCTGCAGATGTACTGGCTCTGGGGGCCGGGGGAGAACGTCTTAGAGCGGATGATCGTGTTCCCCCTCATGAACGGGTTCTGTTGTGGAACGTCTGGACGTCGCTCCTTCGGCCGAACTACGGAGCAGTGACGAGAAGACAACAAGCCGTCCATACTCGTCTCCTTGTTCACCTGAACAGAGAAAATTCAAAGCAATCAGGATATTAAAAAAAAGGATATAAACAGAGCAAGTGGACCCACATTTTAAAGTGTATGTTTATTTTTATTACAAAAAAAGGTTCATTTTAGGCTTATGTTTTTGCTCCAGTAGAAAGACTGGAGTCATTTATGAAAGTAGGACAAGAAAAAAACCAAAGAAGAAACTAAAAGTGCATTATCAGTCAAAAACTACAGCATTGAAAGATGGTGGACGAATTCTCTATGGATGAACACCTGAAACTTTGGAGCCAATCCACAGGAAGGGACAAAGATTGGAAGCAGGGTAATAATAGTTAATTTTTTCAGAATTTTTTTTTTAATTTTCATGTGGGTGTGATATTTTTATTTATTTATTTATTTTATTTTAAATGCTTTGCCTTAGTTTACTTTTTTAGCTCACCAGTTGACAGGCCATAAGCTGCTGTGTCTGGTGTCATCTTCATTAGCAATTTCTTCAAACATCTCCTCTGATGAAACTATTTGTCGGATTCATTTTAAATTTTTCATATATCTTCCTTGGGACAATGTCTACAAAGTTTATTCACAGTTTTTTCAGATATTTAGATTTTTTTTTTTTTTTTTTTTTTTTTTTTTACAAATTTTTTGAAATATTAAACATTTTCCTTCACCTATAATGGGTCATATTTTGATGGAACAACATGGAAATGGTTACAGATACCAATATATTTACAATTGATCACTGATAGGAAGTCATTTATGGACTTTCATTTAATTAGCTGAGTTCTCCTCCATTGAAAGTACCACCCACTTCTATCGGTAGATTGATCTCCTGCATCCAGACCACAGGACTCTAAGATAGTGTCAGAACCTGACAACCTCACAAATTCAACATGTTATTGATTCTTGATTGAACATGCTGGTGAGATACAGGGACATTGGTCATATTTTTAGTTTCAGTCTGAGATTTCGAGAACCTTCACATCCATCTCATGTGGTCTGGACAAAATACTGGGCACTAAAAACTCAAAAGAATTAAATTAAACTAAAAAAACTAGACGTTCCAGACACATCCTCCATCATACATTCCTACTTCCGGTAAGTTTCATAAAAGTCGCTGCGGTAGTTTCTGTCACATCCTGCTGTTTAGCTTCTTCTGAACGGAGGTTTAACAGCTGATTCCCAACGTTTACCTTCTCGGCGACGGCTGCTGTAGGAGGCGGTTTGATGGCCTTCTCCTGCTCGTCTCGCTCCTCTTCCTCCTTCTCTTCCTCCTCTGCTTCCCATTGGCTGCTGTCTGGATAAAACTCATCCTCCTCCAGAGGCACCACCCCCTCCACCCCGTTTCCCTCCTCGTCGTCAAACAGGTCTGCCTCCAGCGGGTCGCCGTGCCTATCAAACAAACAGAAAAAAACAAGAAATTCAACCGTGTTTTTGTTTGTCTGGTTTGCTCTTTACATACGAAAAACATTAGAAACTCCCGTATTTGGGTGCTTCTATGAAACTGGTCCTAAAAACAGGACATGGGGCTAAAAATTCAAACCAGATGTAGACTAATGCTATGAAACAGGTTTGGAAGTACTTAATACTTACTGAGATAAAGGAGAAACTATTTTTCACTTATTTTCATTAGTTTACATTATATTTAATACAAAAATCTGTATGTAACACGGTCAAAAGGACAAGAAAATTACGCGCTACTATATTATTGAATACCTCTTTATTCTTTCACAGGTGCATTTTAGGAATTCAACTAATTATGCAAGGCAGACTGTTTCACAAAAATGACCGCTGTTGCAAAATCATTCACAATTTATATGCGTTTAACTGGGCAGGTTCTGTATGTAACGCAAGTGGACGCGAAGGGTTACACACAAAACCTGGAATGAGACTGAGATTGATGAAAAACCCACATGTCTGGATTAGAAAAACCACTAGGATCACAGTGTCTTTATTTATTGCAGTATATAACATCATTTCAAGCCATATGGTCTAGATTAAATGCACTGACACCTAGGTAGCTTTTCATGTCCCAATTTTGGTTCTATTTTTGGCTCCAGTACTTTATCTAAAAATTATTAATTATGGGATGGCTCAGAGTAAGACTACATTTTTTTTTGCATTTATCTGAGGTCATCATTAGGTCCATCCTGGGGGGAAATAATTCTAAATTTACCTTTTATTATTGGGTCTAAAAAGCTTACAAAGTGCCAGATATCAAAATAAACTCAGTTTCATAGAAGCATCCATTTAGAGATCGGAGTTTATTTTCCATATTCCCTCCTTGCTTTTGCAGACAACAGGTGGCCTCTGCCGTCTGTGCTGATATTGTCGAGGGGACACCTGGTTAATGTCTGACAGAAGCAGATGCAGAGGGAGGAGTAAGAACAGAGGAGGGGGCGGTGAACCCGACATTCAAGCAGCCTTATTTACAGTCTGAACCTGCTAGAC